>NC_134460.1:15919038-16240192 GCF_047948215.1 Lycorma delicatula | reverse complement strand
TTTGATTCTACGCTACATCCAAGAAGTCCCACATCCCACCCAGCAATTAACATGTTGCTACTGTTTTGAAAGTAACACAGCATTTGGTTCCTAAGAAATAATTTGTTTGCTATGAATGGTATCCTTGCTCTCATGATTGTGATTGAAGCTCTCCAATCTTGAAGTTGTGCTGTGTGGAGCAGATTCATCCATTCTCGTGTTTCAGTTACAAATCGTGGCTGATGAACTTTCTCTTTGTTATAATTTCTAACTTGATCCTTTCTCATTTTGTCCATCCTCTTTTAGATGCTTTACTTATTTTGCTTTCCTATTTATTTCTCAAAGTCACACAGTACTTAAGAAGAAACAGACTGATTTTTTTCTAATAAATATACTTTTCATTATTAAATATATATATTATATAACTGTATAAATGTTACTCATTTTACAAATATAATATACAAACTTTAGTAGATTAAATTCTAACTTTTTTAATTCGATCATCTCCTCTTCTTTCAGTCTCTTCTTTTATTATACCATTTTCATGAATTATTATTCCTAAATACTAGTAACTTAAAATCTATTCTAGTGTTACATCTTTCTACTTTATAATCAATTCCTCATTCTCACATCCAATCCTGATTACTTTAATACTCCCAACGATAACTTTTATTCTTCTACGTTGTAACCCTACTCTAATACTGCTTCCTGAACATTGTTTAGTTTCTTCTTAAACAATATGATGTCATCTGCATAAAAAGAAATTGTATTACACTAGTTTTAAATTGCAATTTCCAATTGTATAACACTTAATTCCTCTTTTGCCATTAAATTCATGAAACTAAAAAAAGTGAGCTCAAAATGTCATCTTATATCATTCCTTTTTCCAATCAAAATTTTCTGTTTTCTTTACTATTAATTATGATTCTACAATTTTTAAATGAACCCTGGGAGCATATCCAGAAAAGGTTTTGGATCCGGCAAATAGAGTGATAATGTGCAAAGTTGTCTAATATTTGCATTGTAGCTAGTTGAAATCATTCAAGAAAACACATCAAAATACTCACACTTCAACTCTAAAACTTGATTTACAAAAAAGCCACACCTTACTCCTCCTAAGCCAAGTAGCCCAGCAAAAGGTTGGATAGCCAACCCTAGCACAAAACAGAGTCAAGGACTTTGTTAAAGGCTGTAAGATTTGTTCTTCAGATTTCTGTTATCATCAGAACTATGCTGGATAAAAAACCAGGTCAGCAAATTCTTGTCTTGACAGTTATAAAACAACCTGAATATCTCAGGTACATAAACAAGGATAAGTTGAAAAATTCAAAGTTATTCGGGAGAAATTATAAACTTTGGTATTATTATACATTTAGGATTGACTCATAAGTATATCAACAAGATCAATAACACAAATTAGGATTTATTGTTACAAATTCTGCTAATTTTTCCAAAATTGAAGTAATTATAACATTATTTAATTTTTTAATGAGAAGTAAACTACAAAATTTATTTATTTATAATCCTAATATAAATTACGAATAATTAAATAATTCAAAACAAAATGCTTTGGTATTTGAATTAAAGATATTATCTATCGCTGTACATAATTTTTCTGTTATTAAAGAAATGAATTTAATTTTCCACATTTTTATTTTATGAATAAATAAATCTTTAATCCTTTATTTTTTTTTATTATTATATTTTTATCTTGCACAACATAAGATGATAGCTTTTAATGAAAACGGTTCATACAGCAAACCAGGTGCCAATTAGCCCAGAAGCTCAAAATAAAATGAATTTTAATAAACATAAAGCTGAATTCAATGGTTTTATCAAAAAAATAATTAACACTATAAAGAAAAGAATTGACAAAACATTGAGCAAATACAGCAAAACAACTTTAGTTTCTCAAACATGGTACTGCTGATAAATTAAATGAATAAATTAACAATTAATATAATCCACCTTAACAGCATGTTGATATGTACTCTAGATCTTTCGGCTTACATGGAAGCCATCATCAGGATTTAAAATTAGTACATAAGTCAAAAGTTTAAAAAATCATAGTTAAAATTTAAAAACGGTCATGACTGTCCCTGTCCTAAAACAACTTTACTTAAAAATAATTGAGCAGCAGGATTGCAGAAAATGTGGACAAAAATTGCATATTAGCCCCGTTTATATGACAGCAAGGTAAAAAGATCTTTAAAAATCTCAACTTTAATGTTCGGCTAGGTCTATGAAATTAGCCTCTGTCCTTCAAAAGCACTAAGATAAATACAACCATGTCAAAAGAGCAGAGCATATACAAATTAATTTGTAAGGAAAATAATTTTAATTTGGTATATACAGAGCAAACTAAAAGAAAGACTGAGAATATAATAATAGATTGGCTTATTACTGATATAAGACCAGAGAGATTAGCTTAGTCCAGAATTTCCTAGAAACTGGTCACATAATTATTTATTATTATAAAATTAAATACTGAAAAATGCCTGCAATAAACTGGATGGGAAACTTACTTTATCCACAATGTTGTGAAAAATTCATTGCTGAATAACAACTGCCAACACCCTTTACTAATGTTAAATTTATAAAAAAAAATGTGAACGTTTCTTGTGATTAGTTGGTTATTTCTTACAAATTTTGTTCAAACAAGGTATATCTGTTTGACTAGCTTAAGGTTAATGGTTCTACTCTGTCATTCTTAAGGTACATTTTTATTTTATCCAACCTATATAAGAATTATGCATTATGGTGGATGATCTTAATTGGAAATTTCAGTACTTTAAATATTTTTAAGATGCGATTCCCTAAACTGACAACAGTTGGTTTTGTTTGTTCTTACTCTAAAATGATTGCCAAAACACTCTTTTTTATTGTTTTGTGTTATTCCAAATGTTGCCTGCTTGCACAATTTTTCCCTTCTACCTGTCTCTCCAATATTAAAACGACTATTACAGAATGCCTTAATATGTGGTAGTTTCTTCATCTACTTGCTTCAACACCTCTTCATTTTTCACTTTATCCACTCATCTGATTTTTAACATTCTCCTACAGCACCGCATTTCAAAAGTTTCTAATCTTGTCTTCTCAGGTACTTTAATCATCCAAGTTTCACTACCATATAAAGCTACACTCCATACATATACTTTCAAGAATTCTTTACTGACGTTTAAATTAATTTTTGATGTAAACAAATTATATATCTGAATGAAGACTAGTTTCGTCTGTGCCATTCAGCATTTTATATCACTCCTGCTTCATCCATCTTAGTAATTCTACTTCTGAAATAACAAAATTCTTCTACATCCATAATCTTTTCTTATTTTTATATTGTTCTTGTTTATTTTCATGTGGTAGTTCTTGTGTAGGACTTCATCCATGCCGTTCATTCCTCCTTCTAAATCTTTTTTACACTCAGCTGGAATTACTATATCATCAACAAATCGTAGCATCTTTATCTTTTCACCTTGTACTGTTACTCTGGATTTAAATTGTTCTTTAACTTCATTAATTGCTAGTTCTATGTAAAGATTAAAAAGATAACTAGGATTGAGAACATCCTTGTCAGACTCCCTATTTTATTACAGCTTCTTTCTTATATTCTTAAATTATTACTGTTGCTGTTTGGTTCCTGTAAATGTTAGCAAGTGTTCTTCTATCTCTGTACATGAACCCTAATTTTTTAAAAATTCTGAACATTTTATTCCAGTCTACATCATTGAATGCCTTTTCTAGGTCTATAAATGCCAAGTATGTTGGTTTGTTTTTCTTTAATCTTCCATCTACTATTAATCTGAGCCCTAAAATTGCTTCTCTTGTCCCTATAATTTCCCTGAAATCAAACTGGTCTTCTCCTAACACTTTTTCCACTCTTCTCTCAATTTTTCTGTACAGAATTCTAGTTAAGATTTTTGATGCATGATTAGTTAAGCTAATTATTCTGTATTCTACACATTTATCCGCTCCTGCCTTGGTATCATGACTATAATACACACCAGTTTGTATAATCTATCTATCGCTTCCTCTCCTGCACTGCGCAGTAATTCTGCAGATATTCGTCTACTACAGGAGTCTTTCTGCCGTTCAAATTTTTTAATGCTCTCTTAAATTCATATCTAAGTATTGTTTCTTCCCTTTCATCCTCTTCTTCCTCTATAACACCATTTACTAATTCATTTCCTCCGTATAACTCTTCAATATATTCCACCCAACTATCAATCTTTCCTTTCGTATTATAAATCGGTGTACCATCTTTGTTTAAGATATAACTGGATTTTAATTTACGTACCACAAAATTCTCCTTAATTTTCCTGTATCCTTCATCTATTTCGCCAATTATCATTTCTCTTCCCACTTCTCACAAATTCACTCTTCTTTCACTAGTTTGCTCTTCCTTTTTATAGTATTTCTTAATTGTCGATAGCTCCTTTTACTTTCTTCATCATTAGCATTCTTATATTTTCTACGTTCACCCATCAGCTGCAATATATCCTCTGATATCCAAGGTTTTCTACCAGTTCTCTTTGTTTTGCCTAAGTTCACTTCGGCTGATTTAAGAATTTACTTTTTAAGATTTTCCCATTCTTCTTCTACATTTTCAACCTTATCTTTTTTTACTCAAACCTCTTGCGATCAAAAAATTTCTTTACCTCCCCTTACTCAAGCTTCTCTAAATTCCAAAAATAGCAGCTGTAGTTTTTCCATTGCTTTCAGCTGTGCAGTACTCAGAAAATTGAGTGATATTGATATGTCCATTTTGAGTGATGTTTGATGTCCTGACCTACACCCATAACAAATACTGAAAGAGCTGCTGCCCTCTTTCAGGAATCATTCCTTAGTCTGGCTCTCAACAGATACCTCTCTGATATGGTTGCACCTTCGAACCAGCTACTTTGTATCATTGAGCATTCAAGCCCCCTCACCATCAGCAAGGTCTCATGATTCACAGAGGGAACTTGGTACTTTAAAGGAATTTATAGTTTGAGTGTACCTGTCCAAATTATGTACAGGTACAGATTATGTTTCAACACACATAATCACATTTTATTTCAAACTAAACATAATTTAGAAAAATTATAGTTTTTCTTTTTCTTTTAACCTTTTGTAAGCAGGAGCGCTCTTCTCAAAATTCATCTGCTCTAAATACATAGTTCTATAAAGTATTACTGTCACACTAGATTGATGTGACAAAGAACAACCAATCTGAAGAGATGTCAGTACTTTTAGAGTAACTAAAGTATTGGTAATGCACATTTTGATTCACGTCTACAATAGATGCTAAAATACTTTCTCTAAAATATGTATTAATACTATTAAATAATCCTCAATTTGAAAAACTGCTGCAGCCTTAGAGAGCAACCAATAAAGGTATGCTGTGAAGCTGTCCTGTATATTCTTATATCAGTCTGTTCATGAGTAATCAATAAACTAGTTGCTAATACCTCTCATTATAGAGAAGTCATATATATATATATATATATATATATATATATATATATATATATATATATATATATAAGATACCTGTATATTCCTATATCAGTCTGTTCATGAGTAATCAATAAACTAGTTGTTAATACCTCTCATTATAGAGAAGTCATATATATATAAGATACATTCAATAATTAATGAAACAAACTGATGTAGAGATAAAACTGTTCATTCAATGATAATGAGACTTTTTGAGGGTCAAGTTGGTAACCTTTAAAACACATTTAAAGGTTAAACACATTAATCTAAGCATAACCCCTTTTGTTGATTTCAGAATGTCAGCTCCACTTGAAATATGCATGCCATATCAGAGGTGTGGACCAGTGAAAATTTACTCATGAATGTTGAAACAGACTGTGAAAAGTATTTAAAACGCAGTAACATGTATAAGTGGGTGGAACAGTTTAATTTGGGCAGAACAAGTGTGATTGATCTTGTTCTGATCACTCATTGTTTGATCGTCTGGAATACCAGTTGAAGTTTTGACTACCATGCTTAAAATCGTATAAATGATCTTATTCATGAAGATAGGGGAGTCAAAATTTCCCAAATTGCTAGTTTATGTAATATTAGTGTTGGAACCACGCATTCAATCATTCATGATGTGCTGAATTATCACAAAACATGTTCAAGATGGGTTTGAAGACAGTTGACTTAAACCCATAAAGACCCAGATTTAGTTGGGAGGTGTTGCCACATCCTCCTTACAGCCCAGACCTTGCCCTGTCTGATTTTCATTTGTTCGACCTGCTCAGACGTTTTACACAACAGGAAGTTCGACGACAACGAACTGGTCAAAAAAGTGGTACATGAACGGTTCAAACAGCAAGGTTAAGACTTCTACACTGCAGGAATCACAAAGGTCACAGAATGGTGGGAGGACAAATGTCTAAATGTTCCTGGAGACTATGTAGAAAAGTAGTGTTTCATTGTCACTGAATAAATTGTTTTTTCTCTACATCAACTTGTTTCATTAATTATTTAATGTCCCTCGTATTATGCTAACATTATTAGTATCCTGAATAAAATCAGTACCATATAAAAAAATAAGAGAAAAGAGATAAAAATGTAAAAAGAACAGCTAATATATTACCAGACAGATTACACACTAACAAAAAAAACTATTAAAAACAATAATAAATACCAATAAATGTAATATTATTACCATTCAATTTTGCAATAACTCCAAGCAAATTCCAATTTTCCCAACCTTTTGGTTCAAGACTAATACTTTTTTTAGCCGCAAGAAATGCTGTTTGCATCAATTGTTTTTTATCTGTACTATCAAGACTTACTCTGGACTGTAAACAATAACTGGCTGCTAAATCATGCCATAAAAGGCTGCAATTGCCAATTTTTCCAGCAACTTTAAAGCTTGTGTAAATACCTGTTAAATGATTTTAAATACAAATTTAGATAAAAATGTTCATTCAATACATATCTACTTTATTTAAACTTATCTCAATACAGTTAATAACTATGTTTTTTTTTTTATAATTGACATAATAGATTAATTTGTGAGATGTGAATAATACTTCTATTCATCTATTTACAACAAAGTTAACTGAATTACAATATGCTGCCATCTTAAGAGTAAGACAGGAAGGCATCAGCAGCAAATTGCCTTTATATGAAGTTTAAAAAATCTACCAGAATGCTTGGATCATTAAATTCCACACTTATTTAATCTTGGAAATGTACCAGTTGGGTAGACAGTGATTTATGGTCATCATTTAAAAAAGTAGACCCCAAAAAGCTCAGCAACTAACATAGGTAATGCATTAACTAAGCTATTAACCTCTGCTCTACTTTGGCTGACAGAATAATGACATGGGCAGAGACTGAAAATGTACTTTTAGAAGAAAAAAATGGCTTTGAGGTAGAAAACATCTTTGTGTTATTCTCAACACTGAATATTATACCTTCTGAAGGGAACAACCTACATGATGTTTATAACTTTAAGAAAGCCTTCAACACCATTCACTGCTTGAAGCTATGATCAAAACTAAAGAGTATAGAGCTGAGTGTGAAAATAGTTGCACTAATTACCAATTTATATGATAAGAAATTTTATCATGCTGAATGAGAATTCCTTGAAATCAGCAAAGATTGATTACAGAGGGAGTTGTACGGAGCATCTCTTTAAGCCCTCTTCTCTTCTCTCTGTTCATTAGTGATATATATGCTTCAGAGATTTGAGCACCATTTTGCTATGAACGACCTGAGACGACTGAGAAATATTCTGTATGTGGAAGGTATTTCTAATAGCTTAATATTAAGGCAGTATTTTTTTTGTATTAAAAAAAATATATATATATAGCTGGGAACAAAACATATCAAATATGTAAATTAATCAAAAATAACAACCAAACAATTGTAAAAATGATAAAACACTGAAAATTTATATATTATATTATATATATATATATATATATATATAACCATCTATATTTTATATATATTTTATACCATATATATTTTAATATAAACCATCTAATATAGAATATTGAAATAAGACATAGCTATCTTAATTTTACCAAGAAAATTCTTTCATGGGACCTCCTGAATCTAATATCATGAAATAATTTAGTTAAACTGCATAATAAAAATACTGAAATAATTAAAATTGCATATTAATTTATTATACCAGCGCTGCTATCTATTGTAGGTTTTCTATAAGACTGTCTCCCCAAACACTGTCTGATAGTTTATCAAATTTAAATTTTGTTTATATTTATATATATGTAATATTTTACTAATTTAATTTTGATATCTTTATTAATTTCTAATATTTCTAAATTTGGTTTAATAACAGAAATAGAATGTTTATTGCTTATTGGATGCTCTGCCATATTACAAGAGGTTATCTCTAAAGTAAAGATCGTTTCATTGTAAAAAAAATTTAATCTGAAAACTTTATAAATATTTTTATTTCTCTTAAACTACATATCTTATACTACTTATCTATATAATTGCCACGTGAATTAAGACATTTATCATAGCAATACACCAGCTTCAATATACCCTCGTCACATTCTTCTGCCACCAGTCCATTTAGCTAGTGATTTTTAAGTTCATAGTCACCCGTGAATTGCTTACCACTCAAAAATTATTTCAATTTCCCAAAAAATTGATAATCAGAATGAGCTAAGTCCAAACTACATGGTGGGTGATCATAAATTTCCCATCCAAATATTCTCAGTAAATCATACGTCAGATCAACAACATGTAGACATACATTATTGTGCAGTAGGATGATGCCGTCGGTCAGCCAACCACATCGCCAATTTTGAATGGCACGTCGTAACTTATGTAGAGTTTTGCAGTAGGCTTCTACATTTATAGTTGTTCCATGTGGCATGAAATCAATCAGCAGTATGCCAAACTTAACCCAAAAGACTCTGGCTTTACGTCTATATCAGTTTACGTCCATATGGCTGTGGCTTGACCTTTGTTGGTCTGGTTGGTGATTGAGGATGGCGCTATTCACTTGACTACTATTTTCTCTCTGGTGTGTAATACAAAATCCATATTTCATTGCTGGTAACGATTGAATTAAGGAAGTCATCGCTATGTATCGTCAAAAATTACAAAGCAAATCCCATTCCGATTTTTTTGTGACGTTCCATTAAGGCAGCAGCACCCAACATGCACACAAACCTTTCTGAAGCCTAAATATTCATGAACAATGTGACCAATAACAGCTCTTGAAATATCAGGAAAAAGAAGGGCCAGGTTGGAAATCGTTAAGCGACAATCTTTTCTAATTTCATCATCAATGCATTTCAACAAGCCCTCATTGATTATTGAGAGCCTCCTCAAATGTTCTTCATCATACACATTAATTCTGTTACTTCTAAACCTTTCACATCATTTTCGGATGTTTCTTTCATTCATTAAATTATCACTGTACAAATCCCAACCCCGTAGGGGGAAGACAACCACCTTGTGACATTACCAGTCACCACACCACTCGCTCTGTTCCGAGCCCTGAGGGGCTTTACTGGAGGTCGTCTTTAGACCTGCCTTCTAACTGATTACATCTCACATATCAACCAGGTGTCGGTCAGGATGCCACCAATGTTGTGCCTCGGCAGACATTTGCATCAGTAAAAATACATATCAAATTTCACCTTCGCTTAGGCCTCAAACGAACATCTTCACATCCAACCTAACATGATTCCCTCAAACTAACTAACCAAAACTAACTAGGTACGAATCCCAAACCTAGTCCAGATTTGACAGCACCATTAGTGACTGTGAATGCCTCAGAAAACAAACGAGTTTAAAGTTAAATCATTGCTACACTCATACCAATCAAAATTATGTCTTACGCAACATAAATTCAGCCCTACACCCAAATAAATCGACCAATTTAGGTCACCTAACAAGGGGAACGTCACCTCATTCTGATCCATACAGGAGCCACGAACAAACCTCGCATCCCCACCCAGTCCCACCATGGTATCTTGCGTGGCATTACAGTCATGATCATGACTGCCACCGGTCATTGTACACAGCAACCAACTGCCTATAAATTTCAGCCGGCTTAACAGTTTGATGATTTAAAAAATGTATGACTTCAAGTATTCCAGTCGGCAACAACATCGATTTTCCTACTCACTTTATAACATAATAAGTTACATGTAATCTAAGATACTACAATGCAACAACTTACAGACAACAATGCAGTGTGTACATTACTAGCACGGCCATGAACGACACAGGTTCACCAACCTTAAGGAGAGAAATTTCCTTGCGGTCTTTACTTTAGAGATATCCCTTGTAGATAAAGCAAATTTATTATTTCTGTAACTTGTATCACGATCAAGAAATCTAGTTTTTAAGAACCAATTTGTTTCTTCTGTATAAGTACCATCACAATCATTACAATTAATTTTATAAAAATTGCAATAATTAATTCTACTAAAAAAATAATAAATTAGTTTTATATAATGGCAGACCGTCCAATAAACATTCTATTTCTGATATTAACACAAATTTAAAAATATTGGAAGTTAATAAAGATGATATAAAATTAAATTATCAGAAAAATATTTCACATATAAATACAAACAAAACTGAAATTTGATAAACCTTCACACAATGTTTGAGGGAGACTGTCTAATTACAACTGATAAAAAATGAATTATTAAGACTTCACTGAATAAATGAGGTGGTAGTGCTACCAGATGCAGGTTTTATGGAAAACAGGGTGTGGTATAGTGATACCAGAAGGAGGATACATTCCTCTCAGTGGCACAACTGTTTTTAGCTTCAGTATAATGAATGATAAAAATATGTGGAAAATGGATTAATTTTTGTAAGAATGAGCACACACGCATGCATGCATGGGTGTGACCTTTTCTTAGGTACAACATTCAATTTTAGTGGCACACATATTTAAGCTTTTTGAATTTGTTTTATCCAGAAAAGACAATTCACCACAATTCTTTTTCAATTTAATTTTATTTAACTTACTTGTTTTAAGTTTATAATTATATTAGAGTATAATATACTACACAAATTATGGCTTATCAAATTACCACATTGCTTCTAAGAATTTTAAAATTATAGAAAAATGTCATCAAACAGAAGCAGGTGAGTTATGTTTTATTTGATTTATTTATATAATCTGTTAATAAATTTTAAGAATTTCTAGTTTTATAATTGTCAAATGCGTAAATTCTCAAACACTGAATGATGAAATATTCATTCACAATGAATATATAAGAAATAAAAAGAAATGCCTGACTTTAGGAATATTTTAGATTGCATATAAAAATATATAGATTGCAGTATTACTATAAAATAATAAAAAAAAAGAATATCTTTTTTTTATTATTTTATTTCAATTATCAAAACAATTTATAAAAAAATTGATTGTGGTTACCAACTATTCCAACAATTTAAATAATTAATTATTCAAATACTATAGATGAAAGGTAAAATTAAGAGTTAAAAAGAGTTAAGTGGTAAAACTTCAACATAAAATCTGAGGCAAAAATTAATATGAAAATCAACCCGAGAAAATAATTAAACTTAACTAAAACCATAGACTAGTAACTTGAATCTAATAACACATATTTATACTATTTTTACAAGAAAAAATACATTATATTGTTATACTTAGATAGCAAAGGTGGTTATAAAACAAATTTTTTAAATATTTCTTTATTGTGATTTACACATGAGCATTTTTAATGATAGTTTTGGCTACTTGTTGCAAACCCAACATTCATATTTATGACGCATGTATCCGTTTTATTTATGTATATTAATTCTCCATCAAAATGTTTTTATGTGTTTTTATCATACATATTTATATGTTTTCATAATAGATCACATTTTCTTATCTTCAATTTTTTTAGCTGAGCCAATAAATTAGATACTTACTTTTAATAATTAACCATTTTTAAATGAACACATATTCACTAAATACATACAAATAAAACTTTCTTTTATTATTATATTTCTTTTTAAACTTCAAGCAACACATCTCGAAATACTATACATTTAAAAATTAAAAAGTAAACATAAATTACGAGCCATCAAATTAATTATGAGAGTGATGGATTTCTTAAGATGGTGACACTGTTAGAATAACGGCATCAATTTTTCTTCCACCTCACTGTTTCAGCATTAAGAAAATATATATAAGAAAACCATTTACACTTTCTGTCTTGGTGGTATCATTAATCTTGTTATTGAATATTTTAACAGAGCAAGGATGTTTAATATAAAATTTTATACATATAAAGTTAAAAGTTTTTCTACCTACCAAAAATATGTTGTGTATCCATTGAAGCATGTTATAATAAGTAACCACTGAAGAGATGTATGAACACCTACAGCACAGAATATGATATGACAGAGATATTACTTTCTAATTATTAATTAACTTAAGATAATAAATAGTTTACACTTATTAAAAAATTAATCAAATCATATCTTACGTAGAAGCAAATTTGTAACAAGAAAATTGTGACTTGATCGTTATCCTGTCACCAGTCTGATTCTGTTGTGGACTAAACCAACAAGGAATCAATAAAAATGCCCAAGTTGGAGGTAAATTACCAGCTAGTGTAAAAATATCCCCTAACAGTTTCCATAAACAAGAAACATCACTCCATTCTTTTAATGCACTGAAACATAATAAAAATCATTTAATAAAGTGTATAAAATACATAATGCGTACGGATATATAATCCAACTTGATCCACCTAAGTACAGAAATTATACCTTTTTTTTTTTATATCTTACAATAGTGCTTTCGTAGCAACCCACATCTTCAGTTATAATTTGCTTTTTAAGTGTTTATATCAAACTACATATTATACTCAATACAATTAAATATAAAAAAATTCTTTAATAATATATTTTTATAAATTTAAGGAGATTTTAAAATTTTTAATTTATATATTTTTTAAAAAAGCTTTTAACTTGTGATTTTTAAAAGAATTTTTATATTTTAATTTATAAAAAAAAAATTATACATTACAAAACAGTTTTTTATACAAATCGTATTGAGTAGAATACGTAATTTGATATAAACTAAACACTTAAAAAGTAAATTATAACTGAAGATGTGGGTTGCCACGAAAGCACCATTGCAAGATATAAAAAAAATAAGGTAAATTTCTGTACTTAGGTGGATCAAGTTGGATTATATATTCAATATATATATATATATATATATATATTATATTATAATATGTTATTATATATTATTTAATTTATGTTATTATATAATTAATTATGTTATAATATATATTATATTCTATATATATATAGAAGATGTGAATTGCCACAAAAACGCTATTGTAAGATATGAAAAAATAACATAAGTGTCATCTTATTTAATTTATAATTTCTGTATTTAGGTGAATCAAGTTGGATTATATATACAATATATATATTAGTACACAGGGATGTAGTATTGAAAAGATTGACTTTATAAAAATTATCATGAATGCTAACCAGACAAAAATTATCATTTAAGTTTTACAAATTACATATTCAACTTCACAATATAATACATTCAATAAATTTTAATAAAGTTTGCCTTAAATTAAACATAATTCTTTAAATATGCTAGGATTAACATTAAGAATTCTCAATTTAAGAAATGTATAATAAAAACAAAATACTTTGCAGAAAGATTTAGGATGAAGCAGGGAATCATATTATAAATTAGTTATATAACACACACTTTCAATTGGTGCAAGTTTTGGGCATTTAATATTTGATTATGTATTTAATTTGATTAAAACTAATATTGAAATTCAAAAAAATAAACTTAATGAATCTAACTATAATAAAATTAGTAATTAGATAAAAAGAGGAAATAATAGTAATAATAATAATAATAATAAAAGAGGAAATAATAGTAATAATAATAATAATAATAATAAAAGAGGAAATAATAGTAATAATAATAATTACAATTGTATTTGCATGAATTATAATAGTAATAAGGTTTTGGTTATTACAGATTACAAGGGGATTCTGTAGCGAATGGTGGTTTTGAAGATTTACATTTCAAAGATGTACAGGTGGATTCAGGTTCATT
The DNA here is from genome assembly GCF_047948215.1 of Lycorma delicatula. Taxonomy (NCBI): domain Eukaryota; kingdom Metazoa; phylum Arthropoda; class Insecta; order Hemiptera; family Fulgoridae; genus Lycorma; species Lycorma delicatula. Next base: position 16,226,142 of record NC_134460.1, on the reverse strand, counting down.
TACTGATCCTTGTTTTGATTTGATAAATTTGACAAATGTCAAGCTTGATGATAAGGAACAGTTTATTGGGGCTAATGCATTTAAATTAAATTTGAATGATAGTGATAAGAATAATATTAATAAAAATATAGCAGTTGATTCTGAAATAAATATTAATAAAGTAAATCCTAATGACAAAGAACAATTATGTAATTAATATCATTAGTAGTAAAATTCATGAAATTAAATGTGAAAATTTAGCTCGCAAACCAATTTTTAATAATAAAAAAGTAATTTACTATTTGAAAAACAAACTAAATAAAAATAATTGTACTATTTTAAAATCAGATAAAACTAATACACTTATCATGAATATCGAAAAATATAAATAATCTGATGAAACAATAAATATTAGAAAATAATTTCAAAGAAATAAATGATCCCTCTAATAAATTTTTAAAAATAACTAAGTTTAATAGCAAAATACCATAATATTTTTAATTATAACAATAACTTAAAATATCACTCCAGATTATACCCTTCTGAACAAATTGCACCAAAAATTAACTGGAACAAATTTCCAAAAATATATAAACCTGGTATCCCTATGCGACCTTTGATTAATTATACAACTGCTCCATATTATATATTTCCAAAATAACATATAAATTACTTAGGATAAAAATGAATTTAAATTATAATATAAATAATGAATTTGAATTTGTAAATAAGTTGAAAGACTTAACAATTGAAGAAATACTAGGATGGTTAGCTACGATATTAGTAATATGTATTCTAGCATACCCATAGACAAAACAGTTCACATAATAAAAAATAAATTAATATATAATCACAAAGACCCTTTGTTTGTTGATAACATTATTACTATAATTACAAATACGTGCCAACAAATCTACATTAAATTTGCTGACAAATATTATATTCAGGAAACTAGCTTACCAATGGGTTTTCTTTTGTCAGCCATCATGTCTGAAATTTATTTACATGATTTTGAAAATAAAATTATTTATGGCATTATTCATACTTATGATATTCTATTATGGACTCGGTATGTCGGTGATATGTTTGTTGTTTAGTACAAAAAAGACCATGAAATTTTTCTAGCAGATATTTATTTTTTAATTAATCCAAATTCTTGTTCTTATTAACTTATCAATGGTGAGGTCAGTTTAATTCTTATTTACTTTAAAAAAAAAAAACTTAAGCAAAGGAAAATAAGTAAGTTTATTTTTTCTAAATGAATATATAAAATACCTTCTTATATATTATACCTTCTATATATATTATATATAGAAGGAATTATATATACAAGGTATAATATATTATACCTTCTTTTCCATCTAAAAAAGGGCAGTATTTTGTGAAAAAATGTTGCTTTAGAATCTGCCATGTTTATGAGAAGAGTAACCCCTCCTTTTAAATTCAGAAAAATAAACAAAATTACCTGGTAACAGCATCTACGGCTTCCTGAAGGCTATCTCTCATACGACCTAATAATCTCTTTGAGTGAAAAATTTTTGCTGATTGTAGACAAGCTTCAGCAAGACCTTTAAGGACAGGAACATCCTGAGGATATTCTTCAGAAAGTTTTCTGAACTCAGGTATGACATCCTCTGGTTCTTCAGTAATCTAAACATTAACCCCTTAAATTACCAATCTTTTTTCAGCTAAATTTTAAAATATTACCATATGTATAACACTAAAACCAATGTTTTTATAATAAATCAAATTTGATTCAAAGTTAACAGACAGTTTAATAACAAATTTTCAATGATATTTGCAGTTTTGTTATAAATGACATTTTTGTTGTTGCACTGTTATAATTTTTCTGTTTCATTAATGATGTTTTTTTTTCAAGACACATATTTATGATACCACTAAAAAAATATATTTGTATTCTATTAATTGTAATTTTGTATTCAATTATGTTTCAGGATATTTAAATTTATTTCTTCAAACTTAGATATATAGTACTTCTAGCAGTCTAGCAGTAGAATGTTTTAGCAGGTTCATTTACAGATGCATTCTGTATTTTTTTTCTGGAAAAAATATCCCCAGAAGTAAAACCATGATTAAATTAAGAAAATGTTTCATTAATCCAATTTCTTACATCATCAACATCCCTGCCGAAGCAGCAGGCCTGGCCGGCCAGCCGAGGGAGCTGCTTGGTGCAGACGCTACCTTCCCAGCCCAACCACTGGGCTTCAATCGCTCTGGCCGTGGACTCACCAGCAGAAGCCAGCCCAGCATGGGATCGCTCCAGGAGAACCACCTCAGCTGCGCCGGCAGTAGATGACCAATGCCAACCCGACAGTACAGGGATCTGGGGGCCATCACTGCCACGTTATAGTGGGGACCCAACTGAACTGCCGCTAAAGATAACTCAATCTGATTTAAACGGACAAGCTGCAACTCCCTGAATACAGCCGAGTCAACATCACTGAAGACCAGCTTCTGCACCGAAGAGCTCTTCTCAGAGCTAATGCAAAATCGGCCCTTTTCAGAGCCACCAGTCCAGAAACCTCAAACAGTCCTTTTCAAGGCTACCACAAGGTTTCAAATGGCAACGTGCCGTTGAAGCCATACGGTGACAACAATAGCCCTTTTCTGGACTACCATAAGCTTTTAGATTTCCATGGGTCATAAAAGCCATTCGGGGACAACTACAACCCTTCTTGGGGCTACCATAAGGTTTTAAAGTGCCAAGTTCTGTCAAAGCCATACAGCGACAATGTCTACATAGAAAATAATTAGTAAAAATTAAAAATTAGTAAACATTCCACTCTCGATTGTAATTCTAAACAAACGAAAAATCAATCCTGAAATTCTAATTGAATTCAATGTTTCATAATTCTACTAACATACATCAGAATTTCATCTAAACCAAATCTTTATTAAATTGAAAGTTAATTTTATATTTGTGTAAAAACCTTTAAATTATATAGAAATGTTTACAAGGTATAATCAAATGTAAAATATACAATGAAAGAACTTGTTTTAATACTTTTAATGTATTTAACTCATTTAAAGATTTCATATGCATGATGGTAATTTCTGTCACAGACTGAGCAGGAAGATTAAGAAAAAATACTATACCATCACATTGAGTAATATTAAAAAAATAAACATTAAAAATGTTTATTTTTTTAAATATTAATTTCTGATAATGTCAGTCATTTTATTTTATTCTAGCTGTTATTCTGGTATGCATAATTAAATACTATGAAAGGTAAATAATTGATAAAAATTACTGCAAAGAGAAAAAATATGATGCGGACATGACATGACTTCCTTGTACGCTTATTAAATTACATATACACATTTTTTTTTTATTGAATTATTATTTACTGTAAATTTTTTTTTACAATCAGAGGTTCATAATTATTAGTAAATCAATATATTTCAATTAAAAAAAAAGTTGGAAAAAAGGGATAAAGTCTGATTCAAACCAATGTGCCTTGTATGATCCAAATATTTCATTAATTAAAATTTTATTTGGCAATAACTCTGGAACCAATGAAAATAAGTACCGCTTATGATATATTGTTGAAAAACTCTCAATGAGGGTTTATTACTGCAGTTAAGAAAAAGTCTAAAATCTACATTTTTTTTGGATTTTGGGCTTTTTTAGACACTTTTGGTTCAATCAATTGCAATCAAAAGGGAGGTGCACAACTAGATGTTACAACAGTCCTACATCTGAAATTTTAAAATCCTGCAGGTAATCGTTTCTGAGTTATGCGAGATACATAAGTACAGATGTCATGTCAAAACTAGTCAAAATGGACATTTCTGTTGAAATCTGAAAACCGAAACTTTTCGTGATCGCAATGCTTCATTTACTTTGTACGCTAAGTAAAAAAGAAATTACAAATAGAAACAAAAAGATATATAATGTAATGTAAAATATAATATAAAACTTCAAACAATACTGTATGATAAATGCAAAGAATGAAAGGCATAATAGAAAATAACTTATTAGTATTAACATTTTTAATCCCTTGTATGTGAAATAAATATGAAATATATATTTTTTAATCAAATTACAAACCAGTTTAATTCGAGCTATTTGAAGTTGTGGATACAAGGATCCTGGTGTTAACTGAACAACCTTCTGATAAGATTTCTGTGCAGCAGTATAAGCTTTTCTAACCAGGTATGCATCTCCTAAGACCTCCCAACAGTTACTAAAACAAAATAAATACTGTATGTATATAAACATAATACATTAACTAATAAATATTCGTTTTTAATGCATTAAGCAGAAAATACAACTGTATGAAATGAAGACATATTTATATTTTAGGATATTTTTACATCCAACAGATTCTTCAGCCATTATACTTGCTGGGCAGTCAGTGATCCTTCAAGAAGATCCACCCACAGGCTGTCACTGCCACCTGATTATAAAAAGAATATATATATATATATATATATATATATATATATATATATATCAACTATCTGATCTACAAGAACTACTTTATGAACTTGGCTTATGTTGCTGGCATTCTGTCTTTATAGTTAGCACTTTTTTTAGGATGGAAGAATATTTTAGATGAAAAAATTAATTTTAAGAGGGTTGCACCTCATCCTCATCATCAATATGATGATAGAAGTTATAAATAAGAGCCTAATGATAAATATATTTTGGTATATGCCAAGAAATTGGTTTGTCAAATTTTCCATCTCATAAAATTTAATCTAATAAGTCTCTGTATTGCAGAAAGAGATACTGACAGGCAGCATCAAGAAACAAGATATTAATTGCTGAATATTTACCTCAAATCACCGGTTCTTATTACTGAGTCTTTTGTCTTAATTTGTCATTTCATGAAACAAATTACCTGAACATACAAATAAAAGGTAAAAACTTACCTTTACAACTTGATTTTATATCATGCTGAAAACTGAATACATTTGTTCTTGTATGGTAAATTTCAAAACAGTTTTCTATATAATGGTATTTTGCATTTTTTACGCTGATAAATTGTTTCTTTTCTTAATCTTTGGCTGGAACACAGTTTACACCTCTTGGTAGGTTTAGACTTATTAGTTGAGGAAACCTTTTCTATAAAATGGGCCCAAAATTTTCCATTCAGCCAAAGAGTAGATATCCCTGAAGTTGACGGTCGACCACTGGTGTGTCCCTATCTTAGAGGTGAATTGAATTTGGGATCTGCTCACTTAAATTTCAATGAAAATCATTAAGTTTTATAGTTTTCCTGTTATATTTCTATAATAATAATGCTTGCATTATACAAGGTGACATCAAAAAGATAAAACAATAATTTTTTATACCCCTTTGCAAACCTCCTCATTACTGGGAGTGACACCAACCTTTATCTACCCCTCCTATATATATATTTGTTGTAATCAAACACTGCATTAGGTTTCAGGGTTTTTTAGGGTTGAGGTTTCTAATTTCTCGCTGGCTCACAACTTCTATAAAGTCGTATTGTCCATGAAAAGTAGAAAGCATAAAAAACAACTTGTATAAGATGTAAACACACAGCTGATCTAAAAGTAATGATAAAAATAAAACTATCGAAATAGAAATGATAGCAAATGACTGCAGTTGATATAAAACATCTAAACTTCTCTATAAGATAAAAAACCCGAAACTATATCTTGCAGTAGAATGTACATGCTCAAATATAGTGATAGGAAGAGTCCATCTTTCATAATTACGCAATAAAAAAAACACGATGCACTGTGTTCATCTTTTGTGATGAATGGGTTAATGCACCCTTCCAACATTACTAAGTAATAAAAAATTGTTACAGAAAAATAAAAAACTAATTTTTATTATCTTTCTTGATCCGAAACTTGTTCTTTCCATTTTAATGAATGGTGCTTACAGTTACCCATTTACTTTCAACCCAACACAACTTTTGTTGTATTTTATATCCCAACAATTTTAACATGAATGAAATTTTATAGTAGCGATTTAAAATGTTAAAAGTTTCTATTTTCTAATATTTCCTGGCCTGCTTGGAAACATTTTTTACAATATTTATCCAAACGTTTTAGTCAAACAACTCCATTATTGTGTTTCGGTATTTTTTATAAAGTATGAGGTTATTTTATGTTTTTATATTACTTAATGTCAATCATAGTTATGACATTTGTCAAATAATTACCAGCATAATTAATAAATTAAACATGTTAAGTTTTAGTGAATAGTAGAAAAAATGAAATATTTTTAATACTAACAGAATCAGATATGACAGTAGAAAATTACCACATAGTTGACTGGAATAACAATCAAAATCAAACAATTTATATTTTTCTTAATCAACAACTGTATTGTTAATATTTCACACATTAAAATAGTAATGGAAAAATAAGGAGGTATTTTTTATTATCTCTGCAGAGTACTGTTGACATCATGTCTATGACGTTACTCGATAACCTGGCATTACATAAATAAATAATCAAGGGTTACCTGATTTAGTAGAGTCCGGTTACATTAAATATAAATGAAACTACAAATACTTATGATTCTGTCACTTTAAAGAATCTTAATGCATTAGCTAAAGTAGCCTAAGAAGAACAATGCTCATTTGACATTAAATGTCAATGAAACTGGCTCTACTATAAACATTTTCATTACAAATGTGTACAGCCAAAGGAAAAAAAATTACATCTGCACATTTTTTAAAATAGAAGCAAATCATATTTGACAAATACAATGTTCAAACATCACGTTATACTGTTGCAGGATGTTCATATTTGTTATGTAGGTGCGTATTGTTGCCACATGCTGTGTTTACTATCGGCTAGCACAATATTACAATACTAGCAAGTAGATGTAGGGGGAGTTTGTAGTTCCCCTGCATGCCTGCACACAAGCTCCTTCTACCAAAATAGCAGACGACTGCACAATGACCCACCATGCGCCAGCAGCTTTATAAACAGCAGCATGGCAATACAAGAGCATTCACTCTCAGACCACCACCAGAAAAGATTACCCCAACAACGTAGGGGAAGACACCCACCTTGTGGTGATTCCGGTCACCACACCATCCCCTTCGTTCCTAGCCCTGAAGGCCTTTACCGGAGGTCATCTTCAGACCCTCTAACTGATTATATCTCATAGTCACCAGCCAAGTCTCAGTCAGGATGCCACCAACGCAAATGCCTCGGCAGACATTTACATCAGTAAAAACCAATAACTAGCCAACACTTTCACTTTAGGCTTCCTTCGAACATCTTCATTCACTTTTCCTATCCTACAGCATCACCCTCTGAACTAGTTAACTGAGTTCATGGAAGTATGAACCCCACTCCTAATTACAGTATAAACGCTTGTTACTGTAAGTGTTTATACTGCTAAACTATAATAATAATACTATTTACTATTATAATAAAATAATACTATAATAATAATAATAATAATACTATATACTATAATACTATAGTATACTGCGTCATACTATAAGCCTCAAACATTGACTAAGCAACAAGTTAAATACAAAGCCAAACTCACACCACTCAAATATTTGTTATACATACAACAAAATTCAGACCTACATTTCAGCACCCACTACAAAATACACAAATTAACTAATTTAAGAAAAATGGACTCCAATCTGGTCCACAAGAGAGTCTGGGACAGACCTCTTACTCCCATCCAGTTCTATCTCAAGAGTCCTGTGTGACATTTACTTTGTCACACTTGGAGACCACTCTCTGCAAGACAGCGCCACACCTCAAGGCTGCATGGACTACCATGCCCTCGGCATGGAGGTGACATGGACTACCATGTCACCTCCCCACCAACAGCAGCTCTGCCACTCAACTTTAACAATTACTGTTCTAACCTAACTAACTTGAGGCTCACTACCAAGACACCTACTTCCATCCAATCAAATGTCCCAATTTGATAATGGGCAACCGGTAACTTAGTCCATTTAAACACCTTCAGCCAACCTACGTAACGCAAGAAATGGAGGAAACTATACTGAGATAGGGACTCTCTATACTGGGGCATCCTATGGACAGGGTCTTCCCTACTTCTGAGCTGCCATCACAAAAAGCAAAAGAACCAGAACAAGAAGAAGAAGAAGAAGAAGAAGGAAGAAGTTTCTTGGCCAGCCCAATGTGGGATCTCTCAGCAGATGCAAACATTCCTGCCAGAGCAGAAGGCCTGGCTGGCCCAGCACAAAGCCTGCTAGCACCAGCAAGCACTCTGTCTTTACTGTAAAGACAGAGATAGACGAGAACCATCTCAGCTATGCTGGCATCAGATGATCTGGGGGTAATCCCCAACCATACTGTAGTGGGGACACACGTCTGATTCCAATAGATGAGCCATAACTCCTTGACTACAATCCATGAACCAAGGTGACATTGTCAAAGATCAGCAGCCAAGGCAACATTGCCAGAGACCAGCAGTTGTACTCAACAGCCCTACTCAGGGCTACCTCATCCAACATCAAACAGCCCTTTTCAGGGCCACTATAAAATCTCAAACAGCCCTATTCAGGGTTACCACAAGGTTCTAAAATGACATATGTTGCCAGGGAAATATGGCGACTGTTTGTCGAATGTGATTAAGTAGTGTACTGGATCTGAATTGTGTCTATTTATGAAGTAAACAGCTAGTTTTCTTATAAGGGTAACTAAAAATCTTATGAAATAAGCTATTAAAAAACACTGTATTTATCAAATTTGGTCCAGTTTGTCATTTCCAAATTTATGGTTTTAAATAAATTTTCACATAGAACTATAAAGGGCAAAACATAGCTAATGGAAAAAATTTTCACCAGGTTTTAAGTTTGCGACAGACCTCAATGCAACTCCGTCCAACTAAAATAAAGGAATTTTATATTCATCTACATATATACAGAAGGAATATCTTCCTGCAGTCAAGCCTGCACAATCCAAAGGGGTTGATTTACAACCACTTTTCAGGAACTGATAGTCACTGCAGCAGGGATGCAGTAAAGTTCCAAACACAGGAATATTCAGTGAATCAATCTTTATAGCACAATGCCTTTGCTAACACAAACTTAATAAGGTCCAGGTTAAGATAAAAGCTGCATTCCTTAAAAGCCAGAGTCTAAAATGACCTGGAATATTTTAAGGAATAGAGAATCCTGAAAAATGAACTTGAGAAATAAGGATAAATGCCAAAGCCAAAGCAAAGTTTAATAAATCATTTTCTACAGATAACGAATATTAAACAACAGTGAATACAGTTGCACTGCATGCTGCTGGCATTTATTACTGACTAATGAATATAACAATTGTTGATGCTGCATAATATTTGTATTGAAAATAAATATATTACGTCTATCAGCCATACATGATAGTCACTTATTTACTTATGAAACATTTTCTGATATTAATAAACATCATTCACCACATAACTGTATTTTTTAATAAAGAAATATCAAATTTTCATGACCTAACAGAATGTATGCATTTCAACAGAAAAACTAAGTACTGACAAATTAATAATTCAGCAAATTCTGTTATAACATAATAGTTTTAAAAAAACATAGTTATCTCTTATCTATAAAACTAAAAGAACATAAACATACAAGTCTTCCACATCAATACGAATAGCAGCTAGAAGGGATTTCACAGCAGCACCAACATCTTGAAGTTCAAAATGTTGAATACTTAATTGTAACCACGCCCATTTGCTTTGTGTTGTTTTTGTAACAGCAGTTAATAATTCAATATTTAAAGCCTGCAAAGAAAATAAAATAAAAAACATCAATAAATCCATTAATATGAGAGGTGGATCAAAAAATAAGTTACACCCTTACTGTGTTCTTGAACTGAAAAGGATATATTAATGTCTTACAGTGGCAGCACTGGTTGTGCTGTTGTCTTTAAGCTCCCCCAGCAGCAATTCTGTACTCAGTACATGCGTAGTGTCATTGTCAAATATAGGATGTCCTTTAGGGGTTTTGTCCAGATTAGAAGGGCATTCAGCAGTCCGATTTTTGTAGGCAAAAAATTACAATTGTGAAATTCATCGCCAAGTTTTTGAGGTATATGGTGGGACTGCAATGTCACATCCCATGATCACAAAATGGTGCCAAATGTTCAGAAACGGAAAAACAAATGTGAATGACAGACTGCGTGCTGGCGTCCTTCAACAGCAAACACAACGGGTAACACGGAACATGTGAATGAAATGATCTTGAGTGACTGGCATATTAAAATTAGAGAAATTGCAAGTGAACTTAACATCAGTTTGGTAGTTTGATTGTGATTATTCACGATCAGCTTGGTTACCGTAAGAAACCAAGCACGGTGGGTGCACGATGGGTGCCAAATCTGTTGACTGACAACCACAAACATAAACATTTTGCATCTGCTCTTTCTTTTTCTTCAACGTTATTCCAGGACTGGTCCACAGTTTTTGAAACAAATCATCACAGGGGATGACAGCTGGGTGCTTCATTACAGTCCTGAGACTAAACGAGCATCACATGAACGGAGATACTAAGATTTGCTCAAAAGGTTATGCTGACATCTTTTTCAATTCCGAGGGAGTTATTTACAGTGAATTTATGCCCCGAGGAACAATAATCAATGCTGAATCTTAACGTGAAGACTTTAAAAAAATTGCGTAAAGCCATTAAAGATCGAAGACCTGGAAGACTGAGCAATGGTATCGTTTTTCTTTGCGACAACACTACTCCTCATTCAGCTCATGTGACAAAGGAGTTACTGCAAAAATTCAAGTGGGAAGTGTAGTCTCATCCGCCTTACAGCCCTGACCTAGCACCCTGTGACTACCACCTGTTTGGTCCTCTCAAGCGAGACCTGGGAGGGGAGCGCTTCGCTAATGATGAACTGAAGGAAGCGGTAGTTAAATGGTTGAAGGAAATTGGACGAAATTTTTATGAGAGTGAAACTGAAAAACTTGTCACAAGGTATGAAAAGTGTTCAGAAAAACTTTGTGATTATGTCGAAAAATAGATGAAAATGTGTAGTTTTTTGTTCAATAAAAAAAAAATTGTCTTATAAATATGTGTTTGTTTCATAGAAGGGGTGTAACTTGCTTTCTGATCGTCTTTTAATTAAAAAAAAAAGTGGATAAAATATTGACTTATAAGTCAATAAAATAATAGAACCATCATAACTTTCAGAAATCATTCTTTTCAGAAATATCATTTTAAGAATACAGCAAATAATATTTATGACCATTAAAACCTAAATAAGTAACATAATATGTAATTAAAAGTAAAATCATTATATAAGTAATTAATATAATTGATTTGGATAAATAATCTTATTCTACATTAAAAAAATAGCATTATCCAATATCATAATAATTATTATTTTACAATAGAGAATTTACAGAGTTAAAATCATTATTTTATACAAAAACTTTTTTGTATTAAATTAATTCACTTACATAGGTAAAAAAAAAATTATATCTATGATAAAATTCACAAATAATATATTATCAGAATATTCAGAATAAAAAATAATAAGTTATCTCTTTTAAATCATTCATTGACTTATTTCAACTCGCATGCAATATAGAAAGAGCTCCTTGACAGAGCAAAAAGTTAGTGTATTAATGCTCAAAATCTGAACATTATAATAATTTATAATGAATTTGAAAGGATTCTTATTTAATATATATATATATATATATAAATATATATATATATATATATATATAAATTCTATTAAATAAACCACCTGGTGTAGAATAACATTTATTATGCAATAACAGAATTATTTCAATCCTGACTAAGGATGCGGGATCCCATGAAAGTATCTTAATATTCTATACTAGGTGGTTTGTTTAATATAATTTAACAGCACAGAGGAATAATATTAATTTTGAAAAGATTAATTTCAGTAATACACATATATATATATAAATAAATAACTTGATCCACCAAGTACAGAATAAGATTAAATTAGATAGGATGACAATTACCTTACACAAGAGTACTTTCACAATTTTCTCGCATCTTAAGTTGATCCAAACTTATGATTGTTCACGTAAAATTACATACCATAAATACACAATATTAACAAAATAAAATCTTGATAAATACAATAACACAAAATTTGTTAAAATTTTGGATATAAACTTTAAAATCAATTCAAATCAAAATGGAATTAAAATTTTTTTTCCTTTTATATTTAAGATTTAAAATCAAAATCAAAAGTTAAAATTAAAGTTAAAAATTCCATATATAAAAAATATGTTGTCAAATAATAAAAATATTAATTAAAAGTTAAAATTATAAATATGTTAAATAAGGAGTGTGTATGTGTGTGGTTTGGCTAGCCAATATTATGTTACTGTCTGGATAGTAATATAATATACAATGGACATGTAATGTTCATTGTATATTATATTACTATCATTTGATATTATATTACTATCATTTGATTCAAAACACTAGTGTTTTGAATCAAATGTAATACGTCAAACAATCGATAAAAACAACACTTTAACAAAGTATGATGTACATTTTAATAACCACAATCTCTTAGTAATGTGTGAAGTCAGTTGTTACAAATATACTTTCATCACTTCTACAACAAAATTACACATCACAAAACAATATACATAATAATCAATAATACTAAAAAAATTTGTGATTGGAATAAGCAACTAACTGTGTTAAAATATTTTTGTAATTATTACATTTGAAAAAATAGATATTACAATAAAAAGATATCTCAATCGCATTATAAATTATTGAAAAAAGGAAATGAGCAACAGTTTCAGTTTTTACAAGTAACAGTAGGAAAACATGAGTTCATATGTTGTTATAAACATAAGCAGAAAGGTGTCTTAATTTGATGTCAAAAAGTTAGATCACTCTTACATTTTCTTTTCATGAGCATTCTTTTAACAATTTAAAATAATAATTTTCAAGCACACAAGACATAAATATTAATTTAAAATACTTACTGTCTCTCCCTGAATCCTGTATATATCACTAAGAGCCATTGCCACTTCAGAAGACCGTTTATTAAGATACAAAGCTTTTTTGTAACAACATCTAGCTTTTACTAAATCATGAGTAACATAATAATTACCCAGTTCTAAGTAAACTTTATACCAGTAAGGCGCTAATTTTCCAGCCTATAAAAGTAGAACAAACCATAAACATATTAAATATCTACTAGTTAAAAAAACATCCTAAGTAATCAAATAAATATACCAGCACAGTGGCTGGCTGTCATCAGACCAAAATCCACATTTCATTTACAAAATATTTAATTTGATAAGGAAAATTTTCGACCGACTAAGAAATTGCAAATGACATCGGCATTAATGATAGTTCTGTAGAACTAATTACATGATTTTAATGAATGATTTGAGCATGCACAGCGGTTATGAAATTTAAGCCAAAACTGTTTTCATTTGAATAGAAGAAAGAAAGAAAGTCACCATCATCCTCAACACCAATGCAAACAAAACAAATGAAGAGCTAAGTGAAAGTAATGCTGACCAGTTATATTTTTTATTTTTATTATATTTTTTATGAAGTTGTGGATATGAATACCCACCATAAGGCCAAATTTCCAACAAACATACTACCTAGAGGTTCTGCATCATGATAATTACAGCCCTTTCTTCATATGTAATCCAGGATTTCTTGGTCAAGTATGGAACTCCTAAGATCACCAGACCCCTTACTTATTAGACATGGAATTTTGTGATTTCTGGTTGTTCTCCAACCCGAAAATGGGGGTAAAGGAGTTCCAATTTGACAGCAGTGAAGACAGCACTATGCTGTTGCATTGACCTATTATGAATGCTGTCACATTATGTTTCACTGTTGCAAATAATCTAATTAAAATGTTAATATAGATAACTTTCTAAAAAATTTTCTAGAAATATTTCTTACGGATGAGTTTATCACTCTTTTGAATAATCAGATATTTCAGTTGTTAAAAGTGATATCACCTAGTATCTTTTGGTTACATACACTTCTGCTCTCCAAACATTTATATAGAAACATGATAATGTTCATCTCTTGCAAATTACAAACTAATGAAATTTCAACTGATAAATTGGATAAATTTCTGCAATCTAATTCATGGCAAACAACATAACTGATATACAACAAAGAATGGATATTGAAATGACAATGGTGTATCACAAAGTTATTTCATCTTTCGCATACAATAACCTGAGTACAGTAATGGAGACAAATAGTGTAATATACAATTTACTCTTGGATAAATTATAAATCCACATTCAAAAAATTGGATCCTCTTCAAAACACTCGTTGTAATAATGCACTAAACCAAATAATAAAACTAAATCAAGGTTTGCACACTATATAAAACAATAAATTTCAATAAACAAAATGGAAAAAGTATATTTATCTTTAATATAAACATGAATAAACAATAAAGTACCTTAAATAATGCATTAATGCATTGTTGAATCTCATCTTCTTCTAAACAACGCATACCTAGATGATACCAAGCATCTGGTGAGTCAGGATGTTTAACAGTAATACCAAAAAGTATATCAAGAGGTGGCATAGCCTTATCGGCTAGCTCAGCTAATTGAACTCGAAGTAATATAGCAGTAACCTCATTATCACTACTGGTATACATAGTTTCCAGTTTTGCTAACAAGTTTTTGCTATATCCCACTTTTCTAAATGTATATGAGCTCTGCACATACATTCCAAAGCCATTGCATTATTTCTGTCTTCTATTAACAACTGTAACGTTTAAAATCATAACAATAAATTAGAATTATAAACTTGCCAACAATTTCTACCCAATAGTAAAATTAAAGTTACAATCAAAAAGTAATTGTGTTGCTCCCTGTTAATATTTCAGAACTTGATAAATAAATAGAGTAATTTGTTTACGTTTAATAAAAATCTTCATTAAATTTTTGTACGCCATAAAATACAAATTAATATCTTTCAGTTCTGGAAAATGTAATTTTGTTCAACAATATATTTACTATGATAGCTTAAGATGAGATATCAGTCTGCAACTCACCACACAGGAGAAGACACCTTCTATGTGATGGTTTCGGTCACCTCACCACCCCCTCTGTACTTTGCCCTTATGGGCTTTACCAGAGTTCATCTTCAGTACCTTGGCAATGACATCTTTCAGTCTAGCCTCATCATAGCCCTGTAGGGGAAGACATCCAACTTGTGATGTTTCCGGTCGCCACACCACCTCTCTGTTCCTAGCCCCGAGGGGCTTTACCAGAGGTCCCTCTAACTGATTACATCTCACAGTCATCAACCAGGCCTCAGTTGGGATGCCACCGATGTAAATGCCTCCGCAGACATTTACATTAGTAAAACACAAATCAAATTTTGCCTTCACGTAGGCCTCAAACAGACATCACGGTCAACCTAACATGATTTCCTCAAACTAACTAACTGAGACCGCAGAAGCGCGGACCCTGTGCCTAGTCTAAATTTGACAACACTGGTCGGCCTAGCCTTGTGACTGATGAACTGACGATGAAAATCAACAATAAAATTCATGAAAATTGCCATATTATGGAACATCGCTCTTTAACGTCAAACAATACTCTGCAAGCATTATTTCACTCCACTGTCACTGGTACCTGTTTGCCATGACTGAGATTTGATGGTGAAGATATTATCAAAGCTCATCACTGATGCCATCGAGATTGTCCAGAAAGAAATCCAGGTGTGAATCCAAAAAATGAATTTTTATTATAACCCATACATGTTTTAATTTTGTTAATTTACTGTAATAAATACACCCATAATGTCACAGTAGTTGGGGGATTTATGATTTTATAAAATTTTTTTTACAACTAAATGACATCCATGCTGACTTTTCAATTTACCTTATCAGTTCTTCCTTTTCTTTTTCCTTTCAAAAATGTATTACTTGATTTTAACTTTTTCTTTCAAATAATGAAACCCAGAACATTTTTCCCCATTGCCTTAAATAAGGTTTTGAAAAGCCCAAACTTTACATGTAGTTGAGGTATAAGAATTATTTCTTAAGTTAACTAGTGGGGAATGTACAAACAACATTGTTCTGTCCAGGCATAAGTGCTTCACCTTTCGCCCATTTCTTTCTGATAAAATGATTTGTTTTGTCCCTGGTGTCCCAATCACAAAAAAAGCAAAAACATTTAGTAGCAGAGATGGAAACCCATTAAATGCAACTTTTAAATTACAACATCTAGTCTAATGGTAATTGTTTACTGATTTATTTCTAACAGGATTATCATACTGTCATACTTTTTTTTCAAGTTAGTCGCATAAGATATTGGATCAGAAGAAAGTTTGTTGCCACTGTATTAAAGGACATCCTTTAAACTAGTTTTCAAACAATCAATGAACAGTTTCCATTCTCCAGCTATGTTCATGATGAAGTGCATCTATATCAACCCTAATATTGTTAAAATACACTAAATTATTTTCTTCAGAATATAAATCTTCCTGACAATTATGAAAGAAACAAACTTCAGTGTCAGTATGGAGAAGATTTCAGCTTTTCAGCCTAGATCACAAAAGCTCTGCTTGTTTCTCCTGAAAAAAGTTATTTAATTCAGTTTGAGTTATCAGATAAGATTTTTCGACTCTGTTTCAAAAGTAGGATTATCATACTCCTCATAACAAACTTTAGTGGCTACCTTGTATTCCAATTCATCTTCTAAAGTTACATGTATTGGAGGAGGATATGATAATGGCCTTGGAGACAGTACCAACCATAAGCCTTTTACCAGATGGCAAATTCTGGTACTGCACTGTGTTTGGAATTATTACTTATTTCTTTTATCTTTGTAATACAGAAATCTGACAAATGATCTTGTGTTCTGACACCACACATTCATCAATATGGCAAAACTCATGTGACAATTGCGCCTTGCAAAGTCTATCAGACATTTCACACAGATCAAACAGCAGGTGTAAGGGACCCAGTTCCTATCCTGAACCCCAAATTTAAAGCCAAAGTATAGTTCATAACATTTTTTTAACAAGTGGAGTCAAATTTCATCATTGTTTTTTAAAGTCAAATTCCCCACATACGATAACAGAAGCTATCCGGATCATTTACTTCCTTGGCATATTTATTCACTAACACAACACACTTGACACAGTAACTATAAATCACACAACTAAATGAAACCACAGGACATGCCTTCATAGTGAATTTTTAACATCACACTACATATTAAAGTACAATGCTGGTGTGTTAACTGTATAACTCAACAGACTCCTCAGCAATAACATATCAGAACCTGCAGTAAATTAATCATCATGCATTCATGCGTACAAAGCTATTGTCTTCATAATGACATGTTTATACCCCACCCACTGTTAGAAACCATTCATAGCAAAATCATCTTTGCAAAATCTGTGTTTCTGTGGATGTTGTTTACATATTTAAAAGTTATCTGTTGATTTTAGTAAGGCATGGTAGTTACATGATTTAAGACATCATCCAAATTTCAATATATTGCAATTTTAATGCTACAATTACATGTATGCAATTTTAACTAAATTAAAATTGTACTATTTACTTATGAAAGAGATTTAAAAATAAACAACTATTTTTACGCTCTGTTCTTATAATTTGGAACAAATCAACAGTAACTTAAAAAGTTTCTACACTACATATAGAAATAAAAGATATTGTCAAAGCTGCATACATACAACTCATTATATTTAATGCTGTCATCAATTATGACAAAAAAATACATGAATTTAACTTAAACTCTTATGTAATGTTTAGTGCATATATCCTCCTTTGCCAATAAAGTTTTTTGTGTTATGTAGTTAAAGTAAGAACACAAATTTAATTTTTTGTGAGAATATTTTCACGTCTATAACCAAGAAAACCAAAGTTTGGTGTAGTTCATGTACAATGCATAAAACTGTATATTGTATTGACTCATGTAAAACACACACCTTTTTTCTTAAAAAGGAACATGAAATTTATGGGTGCATGTGACAAGCTGGATTTCCAAATGAGGGTCCAATATTTGTATTTACTACTGTACTACGTATTGTAATATAATACACAATATATGGTAGTAACCAAAACAAATTGTAGCATATATTCTAATTACTTTTGATTTCACATCATTAATGCTGAGTCACATCTGTTATGTAGACTATATCATAATTGCCTGTTTATAAACAAACTTTTGTCATAAGCATTTTGTTTATCTCTGCATTTTCAGTTATTATAACATATGTTATTATTAATCATCTTGTAATTTTATATAAAACACAAGTCATTTCAGATAAACTTGTAACAGTATTCATTTTGTTTTAGTTGAATGAAGGAAGATTATATATTCAGTTATACTAAATTTTTTCAATTAGTAAACTTTAAGCAAACTAGTAAAAATGAATTTTATAAAAAATTTTAAATTATTTACAGTAGGCGAAAAATTAGTTATTCGCTTAGCTGAGGATGTCTGTAATTGTGCAGCAGGCTGTAACTATGATATTCCAGAATCATGTATAAGAAATCGGAGAAAGAAAAAGAGAAGCAGTATCTTTTTACAGTACTACTTTAGTATTATCTGACTGAATTTGGAACTTCCCTCAAGTAGAAGAGCAGTAGTTTTCTTACATTCAAGATATATGCGAGCAAGGATTTGCTGTTTCAATAGATGACCCGATTAAAAGCCGCACAAATTGTGAGGAAACTTCAAATACTGAATTTTAAAGCAAGTCTAGGATAGTTAAATTGTTTTATGTATAGGTATGAACTATAAATAACAAAACATACATCTGCATGTCAATGTTTGTCAAATACCTTTCAGGAAAAATTATTGGCCTTTTAGAGTTATTTAATTCAGCTATGACAAGAAAATAGCTTTCTAATGGGAGAGATAGCAAATGCCAATCAAACATCAGTTTACTTCCACACGGCAGCAGATTCAACAATTAACTCTGTCAGTGATAACACTGTTTGCAGTTTGACTTTGTAAAACAGTACTAGTGGTTATGTAAAACAGCAATGTACAATCATGTTGATGATACTTGTAGTTGGCAAAAATTTCTATCATTTATTGCAATTAAAGAAAAAACTTTCCAAAGAGTGTAAAATGACTTGTTGCTATGTCACTGACAGGTGCCAAGAAAAAGGATGGATGGCGAAAGCACTTGTTTTAAAGTGGGTAAAATGTGTGGGTGCAGGAACCTGGTGCTCTTTTAAAATTACCGTCTTGTTTCAAAAGAAAACTTGAACTATTGTTGGAGAAGTTTTTACTGTTTCAGTGAGTATTTTTTATTATGTAATATAACGACATAAAATTTAAACAAATCAATTTTAAACAAATTTCTAATTTTAATCAAATCATATTTTTATTTAAATACGCACTATTTTTTTTACTACTGCTTCTTAAGTATTCTGTAAACATAATTCTGTCTACAAAAATAAATAATTAAATTTATGTTAGATACTGATCATGCTCCTCCGTTGATGTAAGGTCCTGGAGTTTTGCCAGGTCACTGCAAAACCTCATTGCAGTGGATAGAAAAAGGTAGAACCTTACATAAGCAGGTCCTACCTAACAAAAAATGTAGACGACTATTCTCTGGTCAAATGGATGAGAATGTACAATAACCTAATAATAGTACAACTAAGTAAAAATATGCATTGTAATAAAAAACAGACCTCTCCAAATGATTGTAACATAAAATCATTCAAAACAACATGGCCTGTATCCCTCCATAATCAATGTAATGAGAAAAATCAAAAACTGCAGATTTGCAGTAGAAAAAGCGGAAAGAATTTATATTTCCTGTAGATCTACAGGCTTAATAGCAAAAGTGTTAATTTTAAGACTACCTATTTCAAGAAAGCATTCAAAATAAACAAATGCAGATACAAATGTTATGTATGTACCAAAGGACCTTTATTTTTACTTACATCAGATGGTATAAAAAGCTTATACCAGCTTTTTAATTATAAAAAGCTATCAAGTTACAAGACTTAACCAAAAAAAAATCATAAATTTAACTCCTAGATTATTTTTAAATAAACTGAAGAAAAACTTTCATCTGACTGAGAAAAAAACTAATAAAAAATACTTATAACCAAACCCTCCCCCCCCCCATGATCAGACTGCACTGCAATAAAACATAGACCTCTCAAGTACTATATTGTAATATATAAAATCATTCAAAATAACCTGCCCTGCATCTCTCCATAATTAATGCAATGAGAAATATCAAAGACTACAGAAATGGAGTAGAAAAAGTGGGAAGGATTCATATTCATGCTTTCCTGCAGATCTGCAGGCTTAGCAGCAAAAGTGGTAATTTAAAGACTACCTATTTCAAGAAAGTGTTAATAAAAAGATATCCATAAACATCAGTATTTAAAACAAAACAAGAGTAAAACCTACAAAACAAGTTTATTTATAAATTAATTAACAACAGATCTTTTACATCTATCTATTTCATCTTCTACCCTTTGTTCTAAAGCATTTGATTATAAATAAATTTAAGAAACAAGGCCAAATCTTAGGGAGTGCAAAAATGTGGTAAAACGCTCTAGCTTCAAGTAAAAAGTTTGAAATCATCTAAGATAAAATTTAACTATTTTTATATATGGTATATGTAGCAACCAAAATAAAATCTTAATTAATACTACATACTTGTTTACAGATGTCAATACTCTGATTCCATTTTTTTTCATCTCTTGAATGCACTTGAGCTTCAGCTAATAGCGTGTCAATAATACTCTTAAATTTTGGATCTGGATTATACTTCTTAGCATTTAGCACATATTTCAGCATCATAATAACAAAGTAATTTCAGATGAGCTTTGCTAAGCATACACTGAGCATGCCAAGAACTGCTGTCTTTAGTAATACCTGTTAATGTACAAAGAATAAATCAATATAAATCTATTTTTTGGTGAAAAACGGTCTTGTCAACAACATTCAAAATTTTTAAGTTATCGTGTACAAGAAATCTTTTTCATTTCATTTAATGCTTAAAGCTACAGGATAGAATAAAAAAAACAACTGTGTCGAAGATACAATTCCTATGCAGATTCTTGACAATACTACTGTCGATAGACTTATATTTTTATAGCTTTAACTTTTTTAATTTGAGACATATCAAATAAGCCTTTTGAATCTCCTGAATTTTTCTTTAGATAACAGCAGATAATGTATATTTTACAATTAAAAAGTATGCATTACATAAAAAAGATTTGTTTGCTAAATTACATCTTTTTAAAATACAATGTCATTAATGACTAATATAAGGACACAAAATTATGTTATGCTAAATTAAAATTTTGAAAGGCTGTAATTATTGAATAAAATTCTAGTATTGTTAATAGTTGCATTCGCGGAATTATAGCAAAATACATTTATAACTTTATAATGGTCTATTGCAGTGATTCTCAACCTTTATAAGGGGTAGATAAAAAAAAGATGGATTAGATAAAAAAACAACCTAAGTACAGGAAGATCTTATTTGCCCATAGGTTAACCATCAGAACCCAAGAAATAAAATAACTTATCACAAGCAATTGCCCGCCCAGAACCCCTTAGAGTTCGAGTTCTAATTACTGGAATATTACTCTCCCTGAAATAGTCACAGTACTTTGCTATTTCTGTGAGTTTCAAGCTAAATAATTCTCACTGTATTTGTGTAGCGAAAAAATAAAATATTAATAATAACAGATATCTTGAGACTGGACTTAATTTATCCCATAATCACTTTTAACGGTCTTAAGCAATTTCATTTCAACAAAATTATCTTAATTCCCTTATACCTGCCATCATAATAAGCCACATCTATACTGCTTTTGACTTTATGTTAACATAAAAAGCACAAAAAATTTTTTTTTTAAATATGGCTTATTAACTCTAATAACTAAACTAAAACCTTTTTAAAAATAAACTGAAATATCTATAAATGCACAACTTGTTTAGTTTGATCCATTTTATGTCTAGTTACAGGAATGTTCTTTTTTTTATATTTTGCTATTATTTCCCAAAACTGCTATTATATAGTGTATAATATTGTTACACTATGCTGTATTATGATAGAATAGTTTAAAAAAAAATAAATATGGATCTTCATTGCCTGTAGGCTGTATCATATTTTTTTTTTTTAAGCCAATTCTGTTACTATCTATTATATCAGTCACGAGCTTGGTTCTGATTCCTGATGAATAACATAGATTCCACTGTTGCTTACTTATTTTAAAATAACAGTAACAACGGCACATTAACAGTTAGTGATAAGCAATACATTCAGATCTAACTACTGCTTAGATTAGGTATTTATCTATTATTAATTAGACATTTGTCCATGTGAGATAATGCTCTTCAAGAGCATATTGTAAAAATTTTAAATCATAATTTTCATAAATATGAATACTTGCTTATTAACTTTTTTCATTTGCTTCCATCTACTGAAAATAATTGAATGTAATGAACAAATAACTGATACTCTACTAATATTTAATGCACCAGTTCTGCTGATACAGCCCTAAGTTTTACCATAAGTGCTACCAATTCTACCATATTTTGCAGTAACCTTGCTGCCACATAAGTTACGATCAATCATCAAATTTTGCAATGTCTACAAAAAATTTTCATAAAAACAATTTCTTTTTTCAGTTTTTAGATAAGAAATACATCATAAATGAAACAATGAAAGCTAAAACATATCCCAAAATAATATGATTTCCTTAGGAAATAAACAATGATTATTAAAAATATATATATCGCTTATAAATCTCAGAATCGATCAATTGAAACTTCCAAATGAGTTTTTGTTGAAAATTCCATATAATGTTATGGACTTTTTTAATTACATAAAAAATACAAGGTAAAATTTTTAAATTAAAATTTTGAAACAAAAACAAGAATGCTGCTTTGAAATTCCCTATATAATTTTTAAAAATGTTGTAAATTTATTTGATATTTTTATAATTTTAAAATTTGTGAGGGTTGAACATTCAACAGTGAGAATGGATTAATAACAACAAGTCATACAATTACTATGTGGATGTGACCACATTTCCTGTATGGCCACAGTTAACAGTGCCCATTTTAACATGGTTAACCAAGTAAAAAACCATGCATTAAATAAAAATTTTATGGGAATCAGTTTCTTAACATCAATTAAAGCGTACTCCAAATAAATCAAGTTTGGTTTATAACAACATGGAAAAACGGGAACACAAGCATAAAGCTGCAGACTACTACTGCACTACCACGATAACAGGAAAAAGAAATCTGGGTAACCAAGGAAACAATGTAGGGAATCTGAGAATACCACAAAAAGCCTCAAGTTTATCCTACAAATAAAAGAATACACTTAAGTAGAAAAATGAATAATAAGGAATATTCATCAACACATTTACTGATTTTTGTGGCAACTATATGAAATTTTTTCTTAAGTATCTGGGGTCGTCCAATTATATAAAGATGAAGAAGAAATGAGGCAACAAAATGGGATCAAAGGAGGAATCAAAAAACTTATTCTTATGAAAGATCCTTGATAAAATTTAGCAGATTATTCACCTTTTGAAATTAAAAGTAAATCAAAATAAAATGTGTATAAAGAATTTTATAGCAAATTTCTTGTTTATAAAAAAGGCAAAATGTAGCTACAACATCTAAGTATCTGTAATATGTTTCCTTTTATTTGATTTTTATATTTACACAAATAGTAGAAAAAATTCTCAATTTGTTTCAGTAACAAATCTCATGCTTAATGAAAAGAAAAATAAGTTTTCTACATGTAAAACAAAAGATTTAGGCTGATTTTTAGAAAGAAATGTTCTAATATTTAGCAATTCCATATTTTAATGCCTCAAAAAAAGTAACACATAATATGAGTCATGACTACTGTCCGTTTAAAAATTAAGTACTTTTCATGTTTAACAAAAAAGTCAGTGACATTATATTAACTTACTATTTTATTTTTATTTTTTAGCAAACTTAACCAACTATTACTCTGAGAAATGTAACTTTTGATTTCATCTTCTTCTTCTGCTGTTTTATTTTTGTTTACAATTTGATCATTATCTCATTTTGTTTCTTTCTTCTGTCCAAATGTATCCTGATTTATTTTAGGTTTTCTTATCCCTAAAAATTTGTTACTTTTTTAAAAGTTTTCCTATTCAGTATTTCTTCAATTTTATTTCCTTTCTTCCAGGTTTTGTTTGACATCTGTTTTCCATTTTGGTTTAGTTTTTTTTAGCGGTCAAAGATTCTTTTTATCAACCTTTATGGAATCATTCTAATGTAGTACCTATAAAAACAGATTCTCTTTTTCCTTACCGTATCTGATAATTTTTCTGTTTCCTTATAAGTTTGATGACTTTCCTGAGTTTTTCATTCATCTTCAATTTTTCTTAATTCAAGAATCCTTCTTTCTTTTTTCCATTTCTTCCAGAACCTTATTCAAAGTCAGGCATGCAGCTGCGTAGACTTTATAATCTGAGAGTTGTAATGCCAAATTTTGGATTTTACTGAAAGAGCTTCTGTTTTTTTTTAGATTATTAGTTACATTTCCATTTTTCTTGATCTTACTGTGTTCCCTTCTTTAATTAAACTTAATGGGCTAAATGATTTTGCTTAAATACTTATATTTCTTAACTGGATTTTTCCTTATTTGTTTGCTGTTTCCTGAGTTTTTAAAGTTAATCATGTTTTCTCAAAAGATATAAACTATCCTCTTTTTTGCCTCTACTTTTTTTAATGTGATCTTCTGAATTATCATATTTTTTTCATTTTCTGCCAGTAAAACCAAATCATCTACAAAGGCTAAATAGTCTACAGTTTAATTGTACTTTTGTAATCCAATCTTACTTGTAACCTAGGTTACAAGTAACCTTGGTTAAATTCTAGAATTTAACCAAGAATTTCTGACCTTTTCCTCCACTCCTTCATAATCTTCTTGAGAACACGAGTTTAAAAACATTGGTGAAAGTTCACCACCTTACTTCATTCCTGTTTTAATTCTGAATAATTTTGGATTTAGTTTCTATTAAAATTCATTTTATGATTTCCCTTATTCTCCTGTCAACACCAAATTCCTCTAGATCTTAAATAATATTTCCCCGTCAAGAGTCATGCTTTTTTAAAATTCACTGATGTTATTTAGTTTCAGACTTTCAAGTCTAAAAGTAATAATATTACTTTCAGATTGCAATTTGTTAAGCACGTTAACTTCCCTTTCTGAAATCCTCTACTTTCCAATTTTTAGTTCAACCTGTTGTTACAGTGTGTTCAAAAGAACTACATAGAGAACCTTGTAAGTTACAGGCAATCCTTCTTTAGATGTTAACCTCTTTCTTGTGTAAACTGAAGCAACAGATCTTTCCAATCTTCTGGAATCTTATCTTCAAACCAAATTTTTCTCAACTTCTCAATCAGTTTTTCTAATATCTCCCCATCCACATTCTAGCTATTAGCATGTTTTCACTTTGATTTCTTACTTTTTTAATTTTCTTACGATATATTGAATTTCCTGCTTGTCTGAAGGATTAGCCAGGTTAGTGGAAGTAGGTTTTATCTTATCAAATTCGTATTTTGGTTCTTCAGAGTTTAGTAGATTCTGAAACTTTCGATAATTCCACAGTTTTCTTCACTGTTTAGTACAATTTCTCCATTTTATTTCTTGAAGCACAGACTTGGTGGTTGGTATTTTGAAAGTCAATTTATAAGATTTAAAAAAGGTTTCTGGTGTTGTTTATTCTAGTCACTCTGTGTTAACTGATTTTGCCTGTACTTTTTGTATCTTACAACCTAGGCTGTTTTGCTTTCTCTGTCATCTGAGGTAATGTTCTTATTTTGCGATCAAATACTATTTTTTTCAAGTTTTAATTTATTTGTCAAGTTGATCTCCACAAACTTCATTCCAGCACCAATGATTTTTTGTTCGCCTGTTTGCCATGACTTCAATTTACTGGTTCTGTGATTTTGTCTTGTAAATTCTCTGAATTTAGGTTTTTCTATTCTAACCCACTGGGTTGATCTAGTGGTAAACGCGTCTTTACAAATCAGCTGATTTTGAAGTCGAAAGTTCCAGTGTTCAAGTCCTAGTAAAGACAGTTACTTTTATACGGATTTGAATACTAGATCATGGATACCAGTGTGGTATCTTTGGTGGTTGAGTTTCAATTAACCACACATCTCAGAAATAGTCGGTCAGAGACTGTACAAGACTTCACACTTCATTTACACTCATACATATCATCCTCTGAAGTAATACCTGATGGCAATTCCTGGAGGCTAAACAGGAAAAAATAAAGGTTTTCTATTCTATTGACTAGAGTAAAGAACTTCTCTGTTTTGTTTGAGTTTTCTTCAATCTGTTCTGAGAATTATGCTCTCTTTCTGTTTTGGAATGACTTTTATGATAGACCTTGCTCATATAATGTCTCGATATTTGTGAGTTTAATTACTTTTACCTTCATTATTCTTTCCTCCATTTGTAGGAAACTGTTAAGTGATCCATTTGAAATTCTTCAAGGTTTTGGTTGGGAGATCTCCTGGATCTTCGTTTGCATACAATGTTTTTGAAATTTCTGGAAAATAACTCAAAATTGAAGACACTGTACAGGCTAATCAACCTCACACCATTCTTGTCCATTCTAAAATGAGCTTGAAGGTTTTCTACAAGGTCTTTTCTTTTCTGACCTGCATTTTTAAGTCTCAAAAGTAGAATTTTAGCATTTTGTTCTAGAAATTTGTATATTTCTTGTTCAGGAAGTTTCCAGAATTCTTTGACCTTCTCTATGATTTTCTTTTGCTGGGCTGTTTGGGGTAAGGCAGTTGATCAGAGTGTAGTTTTTGTTTCACAACTATTGTCAGAAGAAAAAGCCTTTCAGAAGAGGAGAAGTTTTTGACTACGTTTAAATTTTTTAACGTTAAATTCCTTTTAAAATGCTGTAATTTTCTGATTCTATTGTATTTTCATCTGTAAATACAGTTTCCAAAATTGCTATAATTAGAATTTGTTCTTCATAAAAAATTTTAGTTAGTATTTTAATTTTCCTACTTTAAGAAGAGAGTTTGTGTTTAAAGTTTCAAAGAATTCTTGTGTTTTGATTAATTTAATTATTGTGTGTTTTCAAGAGGTTCCAATTTCTCTTTGCATGTGATCTGAGATCGCCAGAATCCACTGGCCTTGTTGCACCACTTATGAGATGGTGGATTTCAATTCTTGAGTTATTTTCTTATATATATTAGCAAATTTACCACCTGGCTAACTCCATTATCACAAATATCACAAGCATCTTGAGTTATTTTAAGCTGTTTTTCTTGTTTGGAAAAACAGAATTTATTCTACCTAAAGTTTACAAATAAAACTGAGTCCTACAGATTACTCTACTCTTGTTAAGTCAGAAATTTCTTTCTTTTTCAACCCAGGATCACCATATGAAGCCATTTTGGTTCTAGTCAGAAGATACTTGAAGAAAATTTTCCTCTACATTTTCCATGTCAGAGAATCAAACTCAATTATAAGAAAGATCCCTTATAAAATAAAAAAAAAGAACCAGGGAAGAGAGTCTTTTAAAATCTGACACTCTCACATAGTGGGAAAAGAATCTAAAAATTATAATTCTGTTTGGCCCCTCAAGATTTAACAAATTTTTTTTTTTAAATGAAACACAACACATTTATATTGTGTAAATATAAATAAATAATAATGAAAAAATAAGCAATATTAATGTAAGTTAAAAAATACAGCTAGATAACAAAAAAATACAATCACCTGTTTCTATTAGATCTCTGGCATCAGAATACAAAGAATTTCTTATTAATTGTGCAGCTTTAGCTAATAAACCAGAATAAGATGCAGGATTTCCTTTAAGAAGTTCATCACACCAAGGCGTAATATCACTCTCAACATTACGTATAATATTAGGTTCTTCAATGCTCAGTTCACCAAACATTTTGCAAGCTAATTCCTTTAAATTTAAATCAGATGTTTCAGCAGCACAATCTATGATTTCATTAATTTTTTTAAAACTGTAAAGTATTTCCAATAATTTCTTTTTAGCTTTAACAGGATCCCTTTCAGTGATGACCAAAGCTTCAATAACTAAAACATACGATTTAAAAAATAATCATACACAAGTACATAAAAATATAATTCTAAATTCTAAAACACTTAAAATTCACTTATCAAAACCTTTCCCTTTTTATCCTACTAACATTTTCTATAAACCACATTTATCATACAATAAAAAATAAACAGCAGGAAAATGTATACAAACATATTTTTTATGAAGCTATTTTAGCAAGTCAATAGTTAGGTGGGTTACATAACTTGGAACACAAGTGGGTTAGAATTGTTCTACAGTAGATATCTGAAGGGATCAAGCATCCCAGTAGAAGGCGACTATGTCATATAGGCCAGACTAAAGAAACATGTAAAGAAGTGAATAGGAGTTAATAGTTTAGTTTTATCCATAACCAATTTATTATTAGCAGTAAAAAAAAAAACTGCTTTATAAGAGTGATATCAGTTTTTCTATGTTCATTACAATAATAAGAGATAGTAACACAAAAAACATGAAATAGACAAAATTTTAATTGCAACTTCCTCTATTTCTATCCTGAGAAAGACTTATACAGACTAAAATAAAAAAAAAATTGCACTGCAGCAATAAAATCTTTTCAATTACTGTACTAAGCTCAACAAAAAGTTCATGAAAGTGTACAAAATTGGAAAAAATATAGAAAAGTTGAAGGACTAAAGACAACCACAGCGATTCATTTCCAATTTTAAGTTAAGTTGATTGGAATAACTCTGAAAGAAAATGAATGTGAATTCATTGTAATAATGAATGCAAATTGGAATAAGAATGTGTTATTAGAATTTATATAAGTTGAATTAGAATGTTCTGAACAATTAATTACACTTCATTATTACTAATAATAATTTATACAGAACTGATATAAATTTCCGGAATTTACAAAGTGTGTTCAAAAAGTAATGAGAATTTTGAAATTTCACTGGATGTATTAGTCAGATTCTCTGCATTTTTTCACTGTTGTATTAGTAAACACGTCTGAAAAGTATCTGTAAATTTTTAGCCATACTGGATGTTTAGTCTGTTGTAAGCTGTCAAAAGGATAACACATGTTTTGGTACAATCAAAGATTTTTTATTTTTATAGATAATTGATCAGAGAATTTGTGTTAAATTTTGCTATTAGAATGGATTAAAATGTAGCAATGTTTTAAAAATATTAAATATTACTTTTGGTGAGTCTGCTGTGAGTAAAGCAAGGGTTTATGAGTAGTATAAGCATTTCCAAGAAGATCGTGAGACCTTCCTTCAACTCAAAATGCTTATCCTTCAACTTAAAATGCTCTTTGAAGAAGAGCGTTTGAAGAAGACAAATGCCCTGGGTGCCCCAGAACATCAACAACCGATGAAAACATGGAAAAAGTAAAAGAAATGATTATGAATCATCACCGAATCACAATCAGAGAAGTAGCTGATGATGTTGGGATATCAACTGGCTCATGCCATGAAATTTTTTCAGATGTTTTGGGTATGAAACGTGACAGTGAAATTTGTTCCAAAATTGTTGAATTTTGAACCAAAACAATGGCGAATGGAAGTTGCTCAGGAGTTGCTAAATGAAGTCAACAACAATGAAGAACTACTGAAACGTGTCACAACAGGTAATGAAACATGGGTTTACAGATATCATGTCAAAACTAAGGCTCAATCATTCCAATGGAGGCTTTCTGGATCAAGACCGAAAAAAGCTCGACAAGTACGGTCGAATGTGAAGGTTATGCTCACAGTGTTCTTCGATTTTAACGGCATAGTGCATGATGAGTTCTTGTCACAAGTTCAAACAATCAACGAGTATTACATAATGCCGTTTGCATGAAGCAATCTGAAAAAAACACCCAGATGTGGCGAAACAATTCATGGCTTTTGCACCACAATAATGCGCCTGCTCACAATTCATGGTTTGTTCATCAATTTTTAGCAAAAACAACACTGTAATGATACCCCAGCCACCATATTTGCCAGACATGGCCCCGTATGACTTTTTTTCTATTTCCAAAGATAAAGAGAACCTTAAAGGGCCATCGTTTTACAAGCATAGATGAGATTGAAAGTAAATAGCTGAAAGAGCTAAACACTATTCCAAAGATTGAGTTCCAGGTTCCAGAAGTGTTTCGGGGATTGAAAAAAGCACTGGAATAAGTATATATCTAATGGGGATTATTTTGAAGGGGATAACATTATTGTAGACAAATAAATAAAATTCTTTCCAAAAAACAAAAATTCTCGTACTTTATGAACACACCTCATACACCAGTAAGGTGATCAACAGAGCAAGTTGATTATATTTTTATCAACACAGTAGTAAGTAGATATATATTTTTAACTTATATATGTACATTATATACACATTTTTATGACAAATTTATTTTTAAATTAAATTTCATAAAATTTTATTAAAATTAATTTTAATTCAAGCATTATTGCCAATAATTTATTTACATAAGCAATAAAGGTTAAAATTATAAAGAACATTTTGATATATAAACAATAAAATGCTTAGAGTGTAATGAAGTAATATGAGATTATATTACTTCGTTACGTATTACGTTGATGAAATATACAAATCTTTGATAAAATGTTTTAAGAGTTTAAAGTGATATTCTAGTAAAACTGTTACAAGGCAGGACCAATTTAGTCTGCCTGGTAGACTCAAGCAATTATGGGTCATAGCAGTAGGGATATTTTTATGCACGATATTTTTATTTAGTGTTTATGCACGCTTTTATTTTAACTAAATATTTTCATTACTTTTCATTTTAAAATTTAATAATTATTACATTTATTTATTGGTTATTTATTAGACATTTATATAACTCATTTTTTACTTTTCAGTGCATTTTTATATTTGTTAATATATTATATTTTTTTGTTTAAAATTCTCAATTTGATTTAATTCTTATTTTTTACTTTTTAGAGGGTTGTCTAATTTGTTTGCCTTTTTTTATTAATGTTAATATTAATATTAGTTAAATAAAAGCTTTTTTAAAAAATAATTTTTTATATGTAATCAAATATATTATTGTAATTTTTTTTTTTTATTTTTTACTTTTTAGTCTTAATGAACAAAAGCTTTTCATATCCAAAAAAAAATATTCTTAATAATATTTATATCTGAATATTATTGTTTGTTCAAGCTTGTTTGGTTTTAATATTTGAAAACATTACTCAAATATAAGACACATGATGTGAAGTTAATATAAAATTAAATATAATATTAAATATTAAATTAATATAAAAAAATTAAGTTAATATTAAATTTAATATAAAATTAAATATAAACTTGAAAAAAAAATGTTCAAGAAAAACACATTTAAACTTGTGATTTGGACAAAAGTCTCACTTGAGAACTTTACACAACTTTTTTACGCCAAATTTTCTGACTGCCATGGTTCAGGGCTTAAAATGTTCATAAACATACTCATCATATACTATAAACTACAGTAATATACAAATCTGCGTTTGAGGCAAACAAGGTAGAAATTCCCCGCCTTAAGTTGTAATATACAAAAATGAGAAAAATGTAACGTTAAATTATAAACATTAGAAAAATTTTGTCATACTAGTTTTAAATTATACACATATTAAAGAATGCTATTACTTTTTTCCTTAATCAATTTTCTTAAAAGGTCATAATGATTCTCTAATAAGGATATTGTTAAGATGTCTTTCCAAAATATAAATCTGATCAAAAGATTTTTGATAAATGTTACAAATATTAATTTTTTTCTTTAAGTGGAAATTAATATGTGTTTTAAAATCACAACTGCAATTAAAAGACTTTTGGGAAAATTTACATACATACTTTTCCTTTTGGGATGTAAATTAATACGCAGCTTTAAATTAGAAAAATGATTAAACATCTTCTGACAGAAGTTATAAATTAATTTTTCTCTTTTGTATGAATATTAAGATGTCTCACTAAATTGTATTTAGTATTAAAAGACTTCTGACAAAAGTTACAAATATAATTTTTCTCTTTTGTATGAATATTAATATGTTTGTTTAAAGCGCTTTTATTATTAAATGACTTTTGACAAAAGGTACAAATATAATTTTTCTCCTTAGTATGAATATTTAAATGTAATTTTAAAGTAAAACTATGATGAAAAGACTTCTGACAAAAGTTATAAATATATTTTTTCTCTTTTGAATGAATATTAATATGTCTGTTTAAAGAGCTTTTGCGATTAAATGACTTTTGACAAAACTTACAAATATAATTTTTCTCTTTTTTATGAATATTAAGATGTCTCATTAAACGGGATTTACTATTAAATGACTTTTGACAGAAGTTACAAACATAATTTTCCTCTGTTGTATTAATATTATTAAGATGTCTCTTTAAAACATTTTCAAAATTAAATGACTTTTGACAAAAGTTACTATTTTTTTTTTTTTTAGTATGAATGTTAATGTGTCTCTTTAAATAACAGTTACATCTGAATCTTTCATTGCAATATTCACAAACCAATTCTTTTCCTTTTTGCTCGAACAACTTGTTTTCACTACTTATATTCTCTATTAAATTTTCTATCGTTACATCACCGTATGCACAATTACATTCAATGGAGTTTTCATTTATAATTCCATCATTTAACGAATTATTTATGCTCTTATAAGTAATAAAATTCTTGGTACTTCCCTTGATGGTTCCTTTGTCCATAGCAACCTGTAAATTAAGTTATTTTTTATTATAATTATAAATTAATAAAAAATTATTTTAATTACAATAACATTAATAAGTGTTATCTTTCAAAAAACCACAAAATATGTATAAAAAATTGAATAATTTAAACATATATTCATAATCAACATGGTATTGAATATTAATTAATCAGAGTTAACTTCAGTATAATAAGGAACTTTACTTATTTTATAGTATGTTTATAATCTTGAGTGAAGCTTTATTATGAAATGCATGTTTTAAGAAAACCAACAAAACTAATTATTTAGCAAATTTATAACAGGTCAATATATTTATTACTTCTACATTCATATTGATTACATCTACAAACCCACACATTTTATATACACGATGTCTGGGGTGAAGGTATCTAAAACTAATGGCCCTATTCAGGAAACCAGTTCTTGAAATCTCTTACAACATAAGCTCAAACGACAGGATATATCCCCAAGATTTGTTCAGTATACTCTCAGATTCAGCAGAATACACAAATGCAGACAAGCCAACTCCAATGCAACTGTCAAGATACATGCTTTGGTTAGTAGTTTCAATTAGTTATGCATGTTCAACGGCTTGTACAAACTGAATTAAATATCAATTCTCCTACATCCAAGACATCATATTCCAAACATATGACTTCAAGAGAGACTGGAAGCTTGGTTTCACAAACTGGAAATCAAAAGGTTTTTTTAATTCCAAGAGACTGTGAATCAAGTAAGCAATGAGTTCACTGCCAGTCTAGGTAAGTCTATTAGGTGGTCTAGTTATGGACTGCAAATTCCTCCATTTGCAAGTGTACAAGTTACAAATACATCACATTAAACCAAACGTTCGTTGCCAATATCAGCTTGTAGCAGAGGCAATCATCATATTGAAAACAATCCTAATTATAATGATATTTTATTTAGAGATGAGGCAACTTTTCATACATTTGGGATAGTTAAAGACACAATTGTCAAATTTGGTATAGTGAAAACACCACACAGGAATAAAAAATTAATGAGACATACCGAAAGTCAGTATCTGTTATGATGAGAAAAGATGGCATCATTGGGCAGTTTCGTTCATGAAGTCTGAAAGGGAGCAAAGGTACCTGCCTTTCTAACGGTTTTCCCTGATTCTTGAACCAAAACCTTAACCTTTCCAGCCCAGGTCGATGGCTCAACTTGCGACTTATCCTCCCCAGAAGAGGAGGAAGAGCCAGCAAGCTGCAACACCTCACCAGGTTTAACCCACTTGGGCTTACCCTGTTTCTTAATGTCAACTGTGTCAGACATACCCTCGATCAACAATCCACTATACAGTGAACTAAATGGGTAAATCCACAAGTACAAGAAATTCACACCACTTAACCCGTGTTGGATTGACTACATGAAAATTCAGGTAAGAAAATTTTCACGTAAAATCTCAGATTAAAGTCTAATAGACATACAAACAGTCATTATCTTTTGCTAAACAAAGTGGGTGCACAATAATAAACACACAATACAAATAAAAACTATCAACACAAACAGTTGCCAATATGACAGCTGTTCAAATTAAACAAATGTATGAAATTTCAACAAATTCAAAATTAACAGACCACAAATTATTAAAGATAACAAAAACCAATAACAATAAATAAAAACTGACTAATAGACAGTCCCTGTGCCAATAGAGTAGTTCAATGAAAATAAACCCACCCACTCCCAAAAATTTGAAATAAAATACCCAAAGATAGAAACCAAAAACAAATGCCAAACCCTTACAAACAACCTAGTATAATAACTTCTGAATATTTTCAGAAACATAGCAAATAGTAACCAACTAGGTGGAACCCACACAAACCAGACTGTTTCCGCTGGCGTTGTGTGTTTCTCTCTGTGTCAGGTCCATTTTAAATTGCTTACCTGGTAAAATATTCAAATTTTACAACCGGAACAATTAAAAACAAATCACCTGGAGCTTATTGAAATGTGAATTGTATCAACAGATTATAATACATACATTTAGTTATCACCAAATTTTCAAACAAAAATTTACTCTCACACACTGATAATTTATCATTTACATATAGCATAAGTCAGTATTAATTAAATAGAACTAATAGAAATAAAAACATTTTTTTTTTATAACAGTAAAAGTAATAAAATATACATATATACAAATTACATACATATATTTATGAAATAAACAAGAGAGAAATCATGTTTATTACATGATCCAGTAATTAATACTTACATAACCTGGATAAAACCACATCTCTTCTTCTATCTTCATCATGCATAAATCATTTATTTGTTCATTGGTTCTCATATTAAGATTAGGTTGTGATGAAAGGTCATCATTCAACAAGTTCTCAGATTCCTTTAAAAAAAAGGATAATGAAAAACCTTAAAAAAAAATATGAAAACGAACTAATATTAAATCATTTTTTTTATTCTACCTGCAACTTAATAATACCATTATATACATCATAAGATTCAATTTAAAATAGATATTTTTGGTAACAAATACCATTAAAAATCTAAGTCTAATTGCTAAAAATGATACAAAAATCAAGAATTAAGACAGAAATAGACCAAAAAAAGGAAAAAAGTTGTTTTAATTAATTTTTATATAAATTTTAAACTAGTTATATACTAGTATATATACTAGTATATATAATACTAGTTATAATATAAATAGTTATAATATAATATAACTAGTTATTAAAAATGTATACAGGTTTTATTTTCTTAATGTGTAGGTTGCAATTTGTTTAACTACAGAACATAAAATCAACACCACCAAGGCCAAATGAAACGCGGATGATATATATGTAATGAAAAGATAAACAGTGAGGCCCCAAATTTCCAGACGTCAAACTAACTGGACTTTTTAAATTCAGACTCGGCAATTTAAAAAAAAAACAAATACATTATTTGAAAATTTTAACACTATTCAAATCGATCTTTGCTTCAATGGGAAGGTTTTTATCAATCTTTATTTTACTGGGTTTTTTAACAGACTTTTCTTCAATTCATTTGCATTTATTGTTGGGTAAAGTTAACAAAAATAAAAGAACACACAGCTCGTATTTGCCAAAAGAAATTGGACTTTAATTAGAAAGAAAACAACTGAACTTATGTTAAATCATAACCTTAAAAAATTAAAAGAAATTATGAAATAAACATAACTTAATTCTATATAAGAAATGTCAGCTGAATCAACATATGAATAATGATATTAAATGAGAAAATAGATGAATATGCATTTTTCAAATACACATTTTGAAAATCAACAATTTAACAAAGCCTGAAAACAAGAGAACATAAAACACCCTATTTACAATTATATACTTAGAAAAACATGACATCAATAAACATAGTATGACTGGAAAACTATTTGCATTACTGACATATGCTGTAATATTGAAAAATTAGCAATGAACAAATGTCATTAACTTAGAAAAATAAACTACAGTACATCTTATTATTGGCACTGGCCTTTTCTGAATTATGAACATCATCAAACTTAACATTAAATAATTAAAGCATGTAATTCTAGTTTAGTATAGAAAAAAGGCCACGATTATATTTCAGTATAAAAAAAGAGTTAATTACAATAATCAAATTGAAAAAAGTGAACATATAAATAGAGTTTATTTTAGTAAACAAGCTTACTTGAAAATATAAAATTACAAAGAAGTCCAAAAACGTAACTTCACATCAGGAGTTATTTTCTTTAGATTAATCTAAGAGAAGTAATATGAATTCAGTTCATGAATAGATAATAATTAATCTCTGCGATTAACGAATTACATTAAACTGAATGATAGAGTCAAGTACAAATATAAACAAATTGTAATAAGTAAGCACATAAAATATGTTTGCACATGACATAATAACATAACCTTATATAAGCCACCTGGGCTGCCTGTACTGAGTGCACTTAAGTGAATAAATGGGTTTTTAAACCCAACTTGAAAAACATAATGTACGATTTACTGAATGTTTCACAAATTTTACTAATAGCGTAACTGTTTACTATAATAAATAATGAAGGATTTGAACATCCCTTAATAACACACGAATATCGGTAAAAAATGAACTCGTGAAATTAAAGTGCACATATACATACATAGTTTTCCTTGGCGTAGTCTGTGATGGCGAATAAAAAATAACAGAGGTAACAATTTGTGATTAGAAGTTGAATTACGTAGCACCTCAGATATGTAGCAACGAATTTGGAGAGAATCTGCATCGATGAAAAAAGAAATCAGCAGCTGGAGAAGATTCGGCAGTTTGTAGCGATTGAAACACTTTCCGGAGAGACGTAATATACAGAATTTGAACTTAACAAAGAAACGAGGCAAAACAAAACATAGAGATCGGTGAAGTCACGAAACACTGACGAGTTGAACTACAGAATATTTCGACGGAGAAATACCACAACGTTTATGAGAGTACGAAGACGACAAACGTATTTAAAAACATGAAGTATGAGAGAGAAAGGTCACAGTCGATCGCACATGGTGAAAGTCTGATCTACTCTGCCGAAAAAATGGCGTAAGTGAAAAGAGGGGGAAACCAAACCTAGGCAGACCTAAGAGAGTGTGTGTTGGCAACAAGAATAGTGTCTAAGTGTTAGTATGAGAACGATTAGAGAAAACGTGTGGAATTCGGGAATTGAAGACATAACAAAAATTATTACATTATAAAACAACGTTTTAAATAGTTTAAAATAAAAAGAAGAAATGACAAAAAAAAATGTTTAGCCGACTTACCGGTACTGCTTAAATGTGTGGAAATATACTCACAGAAGACGTTATCGAAATTATCCACCTTTAAGAGATAACACAAGTTTTATATCTGTTAAAAGTTAAAAAACTCGACTGCAAAAAAAAAATGGCCCGGCCAGAGCAGATCATTAAACGAAAGTGTTATGCAGAATTCCAGAGCCCCTAAATTTATATATATATATATATATTTATTGACTTATATAGCCTATGACACTTCCAGTAACATAAGAATTCTAATGCGCTGTCATACATCTAAATCAGTTCAGCCTGATAAATATATACACTCACACACCCTAAATACATTACAATCCATTTTGAGCAGTCGTGTAAAAACTAAATTAGCATATGCTTAAATAATATTTTGTCAACTTTTCATTATTTTTAGTGGAGAAAGGTGATCATCCAGAGATTGTAACAGATTAGCTTTCAAAATAAATATAATGCTGTGGGTTCTTATAGATTGAACAATCCCATTGAAAAATCTTAAACTCGTAATATGAATTTTTTCATTATTTTTAATATTGTTAAATAAATATGTCTACTTATTTATTGTGGTGGCAATTTGGCAAATGTGTCAAACAGATAAGCATTCTTGGTTTTCACTTGCCGCTCTACCTGAACCAGACTATTGAGGTGCTATATAAGCGTACCTTAATTTTTATTTCTTTATGTGTGGTCGCCATATTTGCTTTTTATGCTGACTGTGGGTACCATCAGTTGGATCCGGCCATTTTTTTATCATAACTGGCGACCTACAGTTTGCAAGCACCCAGGCATTTTGAATTCATTTTATGGAAGGAACATGGTTCGATTAATCATTTAAATTACCCTCTTAATGTTTCAGTCAAGTCCTTTTCAAATGAATGCTTACTTAGTCTCTGACAGATTTTTCTGAAAACTCACTTGTGTAAAAAATGTCCAAAGTTTTATCTTTGCATTTTGCATGCATGATTTCATCAATCTTAACAAATTTATCCATACACCATACCATATTTTTAACATAATTACTGGTTCCAGGGCCAAAATAAAATTTCACTATGGTACATCGATACATTTCATAAATCCTATCAAGCTATGTTGATTTCCCACTCTAGATTAACAATTTCTTTGCTCCAGAAATATAGGAAACAAAGCATTGATAAGAATCTTGTCTTTCAGAACTATTTCCTACTTTAAAAACACTTCTGAAACATTTTTTCTTGCTGTATTGCCTAAACAGGTATAGCTTGAAGTAGTCTGCAAGGATGATTATTGCCATACATGATATTTGTGAAAACAATATACTGTTTTTGGAGAAACATAATAAGAACCGATGCCGCTCAACAATTTACTTATTTCTGGATTATAGATTATCAAGTGCCAAATAAAATCAAAATAAAGATAACAGTAAGTATGTCATTTTTTATTTTAGCTTGTTGTACTTGGGGATATGTTACACATGAATTTAACAAGATATGCGGTGATGAAATGTGAGGTGAAAAGAAATTTAATCTTTGCCAGGAATTGATTACAACACTAGTTTTTCTGTAACCTAATACTTTAACTACTACACTAAACCGGTAAGAGTGGACATCTGTCACTGAGGGCAGCATCTGGGAATGTCAAATCAATGTTACATAACTTCAGAATGGAATATTTTCCCTGCTTAAATGCACTTGCAGTTTCATTTTGAAATTAATGTTTGTCCATTCGTAGGTTAACATATGGAACAAATTTCAAATTATACTCGTTAAAAACATAATGAATAACAATAATTAAGTTCCAAAGTGAATCACAATTTTACTTGATCGGTTATTAATTTTATATTTCTATTTTTTACAGATATTCAATAAAATGAAATGAGCACAACAGAAAAAATAAAGTTGAGCAAAAGGAACCCAAGACAAAGAATATGTGACTTAAGCAAAATTCTGACAGCTTTTGAAAAAGAGGAAAAAATTCTTAATTATTGACCTCAAAATCAATAGGGGATGTAATGAGAAACACATATCTTGCTCTAATAAAAGCCTTGGAAGAGAGAGGTAGAGTAACGAGATTGATTCAAAACAGCCAGATTTAGATAAAACAGAATACCAAGGTTCATCAGAAGATTCTGAAGAAGATTTGGATGATGATTTACCTGATCCAGTTCAACAAGACAAGCCAAAATATACTAAAATTATAGATGATGTGATTCACCTACAAAATATTGGATATATGAAGTTTAACCAGGCATCAGGAAAAGCAATCATGTCAGAGAAATAGTACAAAGAGGGTAAATTTATTTTCAGAAATAAAAAATTAATTTTTGCTTATTTTAATAGTATTTATTAATAAATAAATAACTAAATATATATATAAATTACTATAATATAATATTATTATTATATATATAAGTTACCATTTACTGTGCTTAAAAAAAACTTTACTTTTTCTAATAATTATGAATTTCAGTGAACTTGTAATGAAGCCTGTTACAGAAAATTAGTAATTAAGAGCCTAGGTAATGAAAAGGATGAAATAATTAATTCATGTAATCATTTCTGCTAAACACTTATTTACAGAATAATACTACTTTTGTTAAAGGGAATCTTAATATAATTTTAAATAAATAGATCAGACGATCTTTTGCATTGTTATTTAATTTGTTAAAAATGAAAACTGGATTGTAATAAGCTCTTTTCTCATGACCTAATTTATATTTAATTTACTATTTCAGTGACTAAAGAAATATACCTAATCAAATTCAGTTTTTTACCTAGAGGATCAGTTGAATTTTCAGCAGGTACAAACAACATGTTCAGCTGGATTAGGATTTAAACTTTTTTTATTTTTTTTTTAATATGAATAAATTCCTATTTTTTTTCAGTGCATTTTAGTAACTGATAGTTAACTTTAGTTTACAATAATTATTCATACCAATAGGTAAAACATGTATCTTTTTTTTACTAAAAACAGAAATATAATAGAGAAATGACTTAAAGGACTTTACCAAACAGTTATGCAATTGCCATATTTTAGAAAGCACGGTGTTTTATAAATATTTATACAACACAGTGCTTTCTAAACTATGCAAAGTGCATTAAAAAAAACCTACGCTTTGAATATGTAAAGCACATTTTTAGGAGCAGTATCCTTCAAATAAGAGAAAAAATTTCCAAATAATAATTAATAAATCTGCTTTTTTCCACATGAGGTTATTTCTTTAACTTTATTATATGTACGAGTCAGAAATTCCCTCAACTGTACACAGTAACTAATATATGATATATCACATAATGGTAATTATTTAGGTAACTGAAATTTTGTTACTATGAAATGATGACATTTATAGCAATTTTAAATGTATAAGTTTAAAAATAAAAGTAGATTATGTACAACCAGATAACACTTGTAAATAATAAACTTTTACTTAAATTGCTGAAAATAATAAGATAAACTGTATTAAACAACTATCTGAAACCTCAAAATGCTTCTGTATTAAATGAGCTATGCATATCAAAACTTAAAGCTAAAATTTTGATAATTATAGCATACTATTTTTGATTGTTGGTATGACTATTAATAATAGTAATATTTTTGTTGCCAGTGAGTCTTAAATCAAAAAAGCTCCACTGGATATCAGAAGACTTATGTAATAAGTGGATAACAGTCAACCATATTAATAAATCATATTTTAAATAGAGATTTAAAACGTTATATGTATTCTATAGTTAAAAGAGAATACATTTATCTTATAGGGAATTTTTTAGTAGTATGGAAAATGCTTTTCTACATAATTAGTTATATGTTTGAATTTTCAATAATAAACTATTGAACTTATTTTCACTCATTGATGAAAGTGAATCAATTATTTTTTTATTAATTAGTTGAATTATCACTATATTAGCTGAATGCAAATACTTGTGAACTCCCCATGTGAATGAGTAAGGCAAACAAACAATAACTGAACCTGGACTTAACACTATGCGGTTCTATAAAGCCACATACAATCATGTAGCAAATTCAGTCTTGAGCATCCAGTTCTCTGATATGCAAATGAGGTTATACTATTATAAAAGAAAAAAAATTAATACAATTCAGATACATGAAATGTACTGTTAGAACTGTAATGCAGTTTCTTTCCACCATGATGTTACAAATTAGAAATAATACTAATTTTTGAGAAATCCATTTAGTATCATTCAAATAGTTGTATTTGATTTGTGTATGTCTAATAAAGACATTTTTCAATGCGTTTATAAATTTAAAGTAGTTCAAATGAATTGCAATTACACTTATTACATTAAGATGGTTCTAGAAATTATATACTCATATACATAAATGTGAAAGTTTATTGCGGTTCTGTTCGTTTGCAACAGGATCACATGAGAATCAATCGACCTTTGAGGATACATTTGTGTTTTCCCAGTTAAGCTTTTAAGCCATAGATTGAGCCCCGGCCTCCTTGGGGGTGAACTTGAGAATTTTCTTCTTGGAAGACGACCTAACACCATTTTTGATTTCATTTTTCCACATAAAAATAATAGACTATGCATTTTGAAGTATATTTGATTTTCAGCTCTCTATCTTGGTCCCTTCCCAAGAGATAGGAAATTCTAGGGTAAAGGAAAGGGGAATCAAAAGAAATATGTTCATCTACAGCAGGAGCACATCAGAACTTCTATGTCAAGAACCAGGGAAGTGTTAGAAGAAAGAGAAATTTTCAGGCTTTAAGTTATTTATCAGTATTATTTTCACAACCAAGAGGATTATGCAAACACATCAGAGGTCCAGGGGGTGGAGCCCTGACTTGCTAGTATATATATGTGTGACTTTAATGTGATACAAGTAAAATATTCAAGTTATGTTAGTATACAGATGCAGTTGATTCACTTGACTTTTTCTTTTGCTGATTAAACTTTTAATTAATTAAACCAGTTTTTATTTATTTTACTGTATCTGTGGGTAATCTTTAAAGTTTTCAATTCTTGCTTTCAAAGAAAGTGATCATATTTACATAAACATACACAAATACGACTATTTATAAAATATAATGTATAAATGGAAAAAAAAGTGTAGCAATCGCTTTAAAAAAAACCCCAGATACTAATCTCAGGAACATACAGGCAAATCTTCTGCTGTATATGGTTTTAAACACTGAAAACAATTTCAGTTCAGAAAAATATAACTAATAACAGCACATCTTACTGACATTTGACTGTTTAATAATTAATTGTTCTGTAATGATGTAATAAATTGTAA
Source organism: Lycorma delicatula (assembly GCF_047948215.1). Lineage (NCBI taxonomy): Eukaryota > Metazoa > Arthropoda > Insecta > Hemiptera > Fulgoridae > Lycorma > Lycorma delicatula. The sequence continues at coordinate 16,183,454 of NC_134460.1, read as the reverse complement.
CTATCTTTGCTAAATAAATAAACTTTGTTTTTTAATGTCAGAAAATAAAAATAATTTATAAGTAGTAGTATTTTGTTATAATTAATGCACATGTTTTATTGATAAGAAAGCACGACACAGCACATAAATAGTCATTACCTTAGGATTCAAATCAGACCCTTGTTGCATAATAGTTCCAATAGTAAACCAAAAGCTGTTGGCGAGAGAAAATGGATTTTCTATCAGGTCATTTTCAATATCGCATGGATGTGGATTTTGCCATTCATATGGAGAAAATCTGGCAACGATGAACATTGTTATGGAAACAAGTACGTAAGCCGCTAACACATACAACCAAATTTCAACAGCCAAAGGATTCATAAAAGAAAATAATCTTGTTGGCTGAGAAGTCGGCACCTAAAATAAATTTCATTAAATAAATTATAAAATAGTTTTAATGATAATTTTAAAACAATCAAGTACTTGATTTGCTCTAGGAACTCAGCATTTCCGTTTTTGAGTAGCTGAAGAAGACATAATTAGAGTTATAAAAATTTATAATTTATTCAGTTAGTAGAAAAGAAAATGCAGCAACAACTGTGTACATTGAATATAACTGAAATTAATATTGATAAAACCTTTGAGAAACACAAGAGTGTGACTAATATCATCAGTTAAGGATAAACTAGGAAAACAAAATAATCACTACAACTTTAAATGTTTATAATTTTCCTTGTATATTCATGGTAGATTAAAAGTGTTTTAACTTCTACAGTAATAACAGTTTAGCAGTTTAATTTGTTTTGTAAATTTTAGAACTGCTTTTAAGAATCAACATGTATGAAAGAATGATTACGTGGATTATAAATGATGAACAGTATATTTTTAGGTTAAAATAAAATGTTGAGCAGCATGATAAAGTATGAAAACACTTTAGAATTATTAAAAATTATAAATAAGTGTGAGCAGTTCTTATATGAAAACTACATGCCCAACTTGAAGTATTCATTGGAGGGGAGGGCATAGTCTCTAAACAGCACATACCTGCATTTCTGCTTCTTGTAAACTACATGTAAAGATTAACTTTTTTGGGAAAAACAGAAGAAATAGTAAAATATTAAGAGGTAAGACAGAAGTTGTGTAAATATAGTTTTCTGGAAGGAGTTGTTTAAATTCAGTTAAGGTGGTGCTGGTACCTAGACCAAATGGATGGATACCAAATGAAATGGGGAACAGAAGAAGGATTTGGATGGATTCAGTTAAGGAGGAAATGCATAGAAGTTACCTTTGAAGACTAAACAAAGTCTTCCAAGACTTCTCAAAGTTTGTTTATTCTGAAAGTGTTTTTGAGAATAAACAAATAGTTTCTGCAGAGGAAAACATTAGAATAAATTTTTGACAGCCTACTAGGAACAGGGAAACAACTAAAGAAGAAGATAGATTATAAATGAATATTTTTCAAATTACATCGAAATTGTTCTTCCAGAGGATCTTTTGCAGCTAATTACATAATTCCTTCTAAAGAAGGTCACCGATGATGGACTGCTTTTAATGATGCTTATGTTAAAGTGATTAGTAAACATTTTTAGTTTGTACTCAAGTAGTATATTCAATATATGTTGTGTTTGTTCTTAAATATGCTTTTTTTGTAAGATTTATTGTTTAAATTTTGTATGATTCAAATATACTGAGATCTAATGTTTTGTGTGCTGTGTATACAATTATGTGTAATAGTTACTCTCTTTTTATGAATGTCCTGCTTCTTTGATGTGATTTGTAAAACTGAAATACCAGAATTAATCTTTGTAAATTACCTTATAGAAACTTGATGTACAAACAAAATACTAATCACAACTAGCAAATTTTGCTCACAGTACATAAAAACCTTAACATGCTTGAACAATATGAAATTTACTAATATACTAAATTTGACAAAAAACAATAAATTATAACAGATAAGAACAGGTATTGAACAAGTGATAACATATATTGAAATGGTGACATTCAGGATCAAATAAGATTGTAAGTCACATAAATATATTCAACAAGAATTTTGAATGAAAAATATAAACAGTATAATTTACCAGTATATCTGGAATAAGGATTATGAAGAAGCGTTTGATTCTATAAGGCAGTGTCCTATGTATGAGATATTAACATTGATTAGAAGGAAAAAAAAATAAATGTGAAATGTGGCCGCTGATTAAAATAACAGTAGAAAGAAAGATGAAGAAAACAGAGAGGAAAATAGAACGAATTGTATTAGGAATAGATGGTTAAGGAGATAAAGAAAAAAATAGCCGAGAAAGAAAAATGTAAGAATGCAGGTGACTTCTTACAAACTAATGAAAATAATAGAAGTAGAAAGATTAAAAGATATGGACAGAGAAAATGGTTCAATGGTACAAATATAAGGTGAAAAGAAAATCTGGTTGACATGAGAGAAAGCACATTAATGTTAAAACTGCTAAAATAGAAAGAGTTGTCTAATACAGAGCAAGGTAAAGATTTTACAAAATGCTTATATCATGAAGGGAGTAAGAGATGACTGTTAATTTTAAGTTTTGAAGATAAAGAAGCAGTAGGAAGATAAAGAAAAAATACTGATCTTATTAAGATGGAGGAAAGAGAAAGAGAAAGAGAAAGAATTGTAAGAAGGGAAGTAGGTGGCAAGATAGAAAATGCAGGAAAAAACCTGAGACCAGTGTATGGCAATATTTCCCATATGGAAACATACAACTGACAACCTTAAAAAAAAAGGTTTTTTTTTACTGCAGCTAATTATTTATTATTAGCTATAGTAGGCTACAAGATTATTTCTAGGGATTTTTTTCTTATAGAAGAATTTTCAATAAAAAGAACTTAATTAATAAAACATTCAATTTGTAATTTTAATTACTAAGTTACTTTTTATGTCCCAAAAATTTGTTGCATACATTTTTTTAAAATTTCAAATGACTTTTATTAGCTAAGATGAAACACACCTGAAAATAAATGATTAATTAAAAAATATAAGATAATGTACAAAAATATCAATATGTCATTCATAACCTTTGGATTAAGTCCAGCACCCTGACGAGGAAGAGTTCCAGTAATAAATAAACCTAAACTGCAGCATCAGAATGTAATTTATGATTTGAAAGAGATTTTTAGCAGTTCATTTCTTACAAATAAATTTTATTTCTAAACTCGCAAGTAAATTTCCTTTCACTACTGAACACTGCCATGCTAATGAATTTTGAATGAAATTAATAAACCATATAGAAATGCTTTTCTGGTTTTACAGCCTTTGATGGTTTCAGCTTTTAATTTCTGTGATACCTGGAATATCTCTCAGGTATTACAGAAATAAAATATTATATTTCAATGACCAAAAAATATTTCTTTTCCCGCATTGTTTTCACACAACTACTTACTATTCTGTAATTGGCTTCACAAGTAGCTGCTTCGTATTATTATTTTTGTCTGTACAGAAACAAAAGTGAAGTGATTCTTCACAAGAAATGTGAAGAATCGAGATTCTTTATCGGTCGGCACCTGATGTCACACAATATACAAAATGCTAGTACAACTAAAATTAAGTAGATACATTTCATTAATTTAAATACTAAAAAGCTAAACATGCAATATAGATTAAGTATTATTTCACTGTTCTACGTTCTGTTTTTGAGGACATAAATAATTTTATTGAAAATATTTGTTATTAATATTAATAGTATTTCTGATTTATGTCAGAGTAGCACTTGTGTGCAGTTAGTTTTTCCTTGTGAAAGTTAGGAAATAGTTTGGCCTGGTCAAACTAATTGTGATTTAACATTAATGCCTCCTTGATACAGTTTTCTGGCCGCTATTCTGTTATCTGATTCTGATTGAAAACAGATCCTGGTCTGTGCTGCAAAAATACAACAAACTATTGTTACAAACATTACATGGACAAGAATGCAAATAAATGCATCCTGGTGGGCACCAGGATCTTTCATTCTGGTGGATTACTTCACCAGAATTAAAAATGTTGCAGAAATATCTTGAGATTCCTGGAATATCATAAAAATCGATCAATCAATTCAATAAGTATTTCTATGATGATGATTAAATATAAAATATTTCATATAATTAATAGAACTAATAATAATTATTTCTTCCTACAGGTATTACAAGAGTATATCCGTTTACTCTATACCAAAACTTTTATATTTACTTTCTTGTGTGAGGATGATTAAAACTGAAGTTTTACATGTGGGATTTTGATGTGAGAATTTTATAATTTTTGAAAAATGGACAAGGTAACTCGGATTCAAACTAGAAACTTCCAAATGAAAAGCAGATATGCTACTATCCATCATATGGTTAAGAAATTCTTCAGTAATAATATTGTAAGCATTCACCAGAATTGTTTTAAAATGCTCATCTAATGTGTAAATATAAGAAATTAAAATGAGTTACGGTTAGAAATTATAATATGACAATAACTTACTTATTTTTCATAAATTGCATCTCTGTTAAGATTAATTAACAACAACAGAGAAATATAAACTGTAATAATTAGAATAAAATAAATTTAAATTGTATGCTTGCATATATTAACAGCAAATCTCAACTCCAGTGGAGCAAAGACTATGAGCAGCAATTCCTTAATTGATTTGAGATGGAAATACTCTAATCATGCGGCTTTCAGTTATGTTTTTTGTGTTCTAATTGATAAACCATAATATCTATATAAATAACCTAAACTGCAGCATCAGAATGTAATTTATGATTTGAAAGAGATTTTTAGCAGTTCATTTCTTACAAATAAATTTTATTTCTAAACTCGCAAGTAAATTTCCTTTCACTACTGAACACTGCCATGCTAATGAATTTTGAATGAAATTAATAAACCATATAGAAATGCTTTTCTGGTTTTACAGCTTTTAATTTCTGTGATACCTGGAATATCTCTCAGGTATTACAGAAATAAAATATTATATTTCAATGACCAAAAAATATTTCTTTTCCCGCATTGTTTTCACACAACTACTTACTATTCTGCAATTGGCTTCACAAGTAGCTGCTTCGTATTATTATTTTTGTCTGTACAGAAACAAAAGTACTCACAGTAGGTGTTTCAATAATATTTCGTTATTTAACAATAACTTACTTAAGTTTATTCTTTTACAATATTTTTCATAATTTCAAGACTTACATCTTTAATACAGTATTAGTATTTTAACACTCCTTGTCATTATAGTAAGAAGTCAACCAGGTAAGTCAATTATTGCTCACAGTTGTAGTTAGCTGCTGCATGGCCTCATCAAGAAACCACAAGCTAATCGTAGGTTTATATATAAATGGGTCTTGTATAGTATATATGACGTCACACTAATTTTTTCCAGAAAAACAATAGTGTGTTGTATTATTGTTTGATTCTGAGCAAAACGTGAAATAAAAAATACTTTTTCTTTTTTTTACCATTTTATCTTATTGCTTTCATTATACAGAAATAGTTTCTCCTGTTTATTCACGTAGCATATTTGTGCTTGTACTACAGAAGATTTACATCAGTGATAAATGAAAATTTGGATTTACCACATAATGAATAAGAAGTATTGCATTTCTTCAGAATAAGAGTTTATTTTTTTGGAACGGTTTAGAAATAACCGTATAATGACTGTTAAGCTACAATACATCGAGAGAGTCATACGACGTTGTAACAAACCACGGATGAGTCCCACGAAAGTCCAGATGCGAGTCTGTTATTGGCCAAGATATTCCCGAATTGATTTCGTGACCATAATTCATTTTATTTATTAATGGGACAGTGTAACGGCAATCAAGGCTCATGAGAGGGAGCTGACAGAAATTTATAAAGATTTACAAAGAATAAATGATGAGACTCCAGACACAGTTGACCAAAGTACGCAAACCGAAAGTCATGGCAGGAACGAGATGTCAGATATTCTAGATGTAGAGCTGACAGATGAACAACTGATAGACAGATTACCCACACGATGGTCAACCTGGGTAATGAACAGGCTGACCCAGGAGAAAGATCTAAGACCAGGAGATGACAGCTGTTTTTTCATCGATTTAAATGGATTAAAGCCATCCAGCCGGTATGCTGGGACGGCACCTGGGGCAATGATCTTACAAGACTCCACCATCCTCGAAGATGGAAAGATCACAAATACCGGAACTAGGTACACGGTAATCTATGATTCTAGAGAAGGAGATAAGATAATGGCCTCTCGTATTATAAAGGCCTTACGAAGAGCTGTAGGTAAGCTGGAGTCAGTTGTCTTTGTGGTTCCCAGTGGTCCAGCGGGCATCATAGTGAGGAAAATAATAATATACATGATGAGGAAGGGTAAGACCTTGCCGAGGATGTTACTCCCCAGCCTGAGCGAACAAGGGAGAGCAAAGTCGAGGTCGGTATCATCAAGAAGGGAAATCCCCTCGGTCGTTGAAAGTAAAACGGTCGTAGTAAGGGCCCCCGGTAAATCTTATGCCGATCTGTTGAAAACCATGAAAGAAAAGGTTAAGGTTGAGGAGGCCGGCGAAATACTGTCAATTAAACAGGGAAGGGATCAACAACTAGAGGTCCGAATTAGTGGGGCGCAGAAGGCGGGGGAGTTTTCCTCCCTGCTGAAGAACAGAGCAGAGGATCTCCAGGTGGATATAAGAACAAGAGGAGACCGTAGAACAGTTGTTCATGTAAAAGACATGCTAGGCGACACTACTGAGCGAGAGATCAGGGAAGCGGTAGAGAAGGTACTAGGACAAGGAGAAAACTTTCAGATCACATCACTAAGGGAGGCATTTGGAAACACAAAAAATGCCACGGTGGTCACAAGTCAAAGGAATGCAACGAAATTAATTGCAGCAAGGTTGAGAGTAGGGTGGGTGAGTTGCAGGGCCTACATCCGGACGGATATAGAGAAATGTCATCGATGTTGGGATGTCGGTCACAGCAGAAGAGACTGCAGAGGCCAGGACCGTTCAAACCTCTGCTTCAACTGTGGTAAACCCGGCCATGTAATTAAAGATTGCAAGGAGGCGACCATATGCCTGGACTGTGGAGCCACTTCACATAGGACCGGGAACCCGTGCTGTAACAAAGGTCATGACTAAAGTAATACTAATTAATAATAATAGAAGTCGCTTGTCTTGTGATCTGTCTGAGGAGATTGCAACAAGGTACGATGCCGACTTCTTGGTGGCCACGGAACCAAATGTGTACTTGGCGGCCAGGGGACATTGGGTGACTGACAGGAATGGGGATGTGGCCATCAGAAGGATTGCTGGCAATGTGAACTACAACCTGTATCATAGGGGTGATGGTATGGTAGCCGTAGAGTTAAGCAATATAATAATAATAGGAATTTACATTAGTCCTAATTGTACTACGGAAGCCTTTAAAAATAGACTTTTTGACTTACAGCAAGTCATGACGCGCTCCTGTAAGAGAACGCTTGTCCTAGGCGATTTCAATTGTAAGACAGCGCTAGCTGGTGCGGCCTACACGAATATTAGAGGAAGAATACTAGAGGAACTGCTTGAGGCTAATGGCGCGAATTGTGTTAACGACGGGACCGCCACTTATAGCGCAAGAGGGCATAATTCGATAATTGATTTGGTTATAATCGACAGTAGGATCCGTACTGACTCAATCGACTTCGAGGTCCTTAACGAAGAAACTGCTAGTGACCATAGGGCCATTTTAGTCACCCTTAGAGAGTACCCACCAGGAAGAAGACAGTTAAACATCTTCAGTAGAATGACAGAACAACAGATTCACCGCGTTACCAACAACGCAGCAAACAGAATCAAAAATTGTCCACAAATAACTCCTGAGGCGTTTCAGGATATAATTAAAGAGGAGATAACTAAAATACCGCCGAGTAACAATAAATATCACCCGGTTTATTGGTGGTCTGCAGAGATAGAAGAGCAGAGAAGAATCATGCAACGATACAAAAGAGCAGCTCAGAGATTACGCGCTAGAAATAGAACGGAAGAAGAAGGGCGTCTTGCGATAGAGCAATACAGACAAGCTAGGAAAATACTTAACTTCCTTATCAAACAAGCTAAAAAAAAGAAATGGCTGGAGTTGTGTGAAGAGCTTAACGAAGATCCCTGGGGAAAGGCATTTAGGATGGATTCCCAGGCAAACGCCTGGGAAGATACGTGCCGACATTGAGTGCTGAAATGTCGGCACGACAGGTTAAATTGCTATTTTCCAGAATAGAAGATCTCAATAGAGAGGTAATTGAGTGTCAGGCTGGCAGGTTCACTCAAAAGGAGGTTTTGGAAGCCATCATGAAATTAAAAAATAAAAAAAGTCCAGGACCGGATGGCATACCTGCCGCCATCATTAAAGACCTTGCCAGGATCATACCCTGGGAATTAGTGGATGTTACAAGTTATGGCTTACAAAACCGTAACTTCCCCAATAGTTGGAAAGAAGCTAGAACTGTTTTCATTCCTAAAATAGGACCAAATCAAGAACAGGTAGGATACAGACCAATCACACTAATATATAACATGGGTAAGGTAGTCGAAAGATTACTAGAAACCCGACTCAGAGAAGAAATCCGAGGAAAAAGGTTGTTTACACGCGGAGCAATATAGTTTTAGAAAAGGCCGGTCTACGATAAACGCGATCGACAAAGTTAAGACCTGGGCATTAAATATTAGAAACGGCACGTGGAGAACTAGGAAAATCCCACTTATTATAATGTTGGATATAAAAAATGCTTTTGGATCTGTTCCTTGGAGAGCCATTATCGCAGCATTACAAGCCATGAATATAAGTGATTATCTAGTCAACCAGATTAATCAATACCTTTACCGTAGATTCATTGAGGTTAAAACGTTAGAAGGAAAATCCACATTTGAGATATTTGGAGGAGTTCCACAAGGATCAGTCCTTGGGCCTATACTGTGGAATATTTTTTATGACAAAATTTTTAGATTAGATTATCCCGAGGGGGTTGTTGTTGTTGGATATGCTGATGACATTGCTATCCTAGTAGAAGACAGAGAAGTTAATAACCTAGAGGATAAAGCAAATCAGGCGTTACGAATAATTGATGAATGGCTGGTAGGAAGCATGCTACAGATATCCCCTAACAAATCCTGTTGTTTGGTGTTTTCACGTAGAAGACCTATTAGAAACCTCAATATAAACATTAGAGGAGAGAGAATTAAGGAGGTCAAAGAAGCAAAGTATTTAGGGGTTCTTTTGGATAAAAGCCTAAGATTTAGCAAACACGTAGAGATGATTTGTAACAAGGTCACCCCTTTGATTAAGGCATTGAGGACTCTTTTCCAGAACCATGGTACACCGAAAATGGTAATAAGGAGACTGATAACTGCGGCTACCACGTCAGCAATTTTATATGCGGCCCCGATATGGGGAGATACAATGAATATTCAGAGAAACAAAACAAAATTAAAAAGAGTAAACAGGTTTGCTTTACTGCGTGTAGCCGCGGGATACAGAACAGTGTCATACGACGCGTTGTGTATACTAACGAAGGTTCTACCCATTGATTTACAAATTAAACAAAGAACATTTAGATATAGGGGTATGTCCAAAGATGAGATCGAACGGCTAATCGATCAAGAGTGGCAGGATACATGGACACACTCTAGAGTTGGGGATTGGACCAGGCGACTAATCCCCAACATAAATATGTGGACTAGTAATAGAATAGGTAATGTAGATTTTTATACGACACAACTGTTGACGGGGCATGGCTCGTTCGGCCATTATCTGTTTAGAATTGGAAAAAGACCTACCCCACAATGTGTGTACTGCCCAGAGACTGATGATGCGGAACACACTGTGTTTGTATGCCCAAGATGGGCTCCAAATAGAAGAGAAATTTTGGACAACGGACTTACACCTGAAAACCTCTTAAATTGGATGGTCTATAGTGACGATAACTGGGATTGGTTCCGTAGGTTTGCCGGGGAAATCTTACGCACCAAGGAAGAAGAGGACAGAAGAAGGGGTTTGTGAAATTAGGGTAGGGAGGACAGTCCCTCCGTGGAGGGCCCGTACGCCGTGGTGTGCGGGTTCCTGAGAAGGGGGGGAACTCCTGGGGAGTGTGGGACAAATAAAAGATCGAGTCCCGGTTGGCGGTGCCGCTCCTGCGGGTGCCTCGGCGCTTAGTGGGGGCGGTACCGCTGATTAGAGGCAAAGACATAATGACCGAGACCCGGTTCCCTGCTGAGGGGATGGGAGGTGGCGTAGCCATACCCCGTCTCCGAGGCGGGGGATTAGAGGCAGGCGAATAAAATAAAATTAAAGATCCGAGACCGGGGGAGCTAACCTGCCGTGCCGGGTGTACAACCGGTGGGCGGGGGACACTCCCTTAGAGTAAAAGGACACTCTCCCCGACTGAATATACTTAAATGGATATCCGGTCGGGGAGAGTAGGGGAAAAAAAATAATAAAAATATTTATTAATGGGAACAAGATAACATCACGTGAGTTGTATGTCCGTGAGTTTGTGTCATTCACAACTGATTGGAACAATTATATGCAGGAGATTAGTCGATCGTGTCGAAAATGTGATAACAGAAATTACAAAAATTGGCGGTGTCAGAACAATAATAAAAATCGATGTGAAACTATTTTAAAGATGGGAAATTCAATTTGGCCGCATTTACCGGCTGCAGAGAGTATTTGAGGGTGAATTGTTTTACATAAAAATTCTCGACCGATTATTCTAAAACTTCTTTAAGGGCGGAAATAATAAAGCATGTAATACTACTTCATATAATACTACTTAAGAGGATGATATCTATGAGTGTAAATGAAGTGTAGTTTTGTACAGTCTCAGTTTGACCGTTCGTGAGATGTGTGGTTAATTGAAACCCAACCACCAAAGAACAGCGGTATCCACCATCTACTATTCAAATCCGTGTAAAAACAACTGACTTTACTAGGACTTGAACGCTGGGACTCTCGACTTCCAAATTAACTGATTTGGGAAGACGCGTTCACCGCTAGACCAACCCGGTGGGTTAGAATGACAACACTTAATATTAGGATGTACATCAAACTACGAACTTGAAGGCATACGATTTCGAACATTTTAAGGTGACTACTTATAATTTCGTTCATCCGGACACTTTAGTACACACCCAGATGATAGAAATCTTATCGGGATTATTAAAATTGACATAACAAAACGATCGTGGAATTGTTAACTAAAGTTATTTGTCCGAATTTATCTGGCTACGCCGTACCATAATGCCGACTCATTTGACGGCATATAGGATGATATCGGAAAGTGTTAGACTCATTAACATCAAATATACTCGATATAACAAATATACTCGATAACAAATTACTTACCTCTTTAAGCTACGAGTATATTTGATGTTAATGTTGATGTTATGTTTGTAATTTTTATTTTATTATGTTTTTGAATTTGTATACATTTATTTTGTATTAATTTCATTATATCTACTGATGATAATAGTTTAATAATCTGTTAAAAATCGATAATCCCTCCGATTATAAATATTATTTGATTACGTTTACCATTCCCTGAGGTACAAATAGAGTTTAAAATGATTGCACTGCAAAATTTTCTAGCGATGCCAACTATTCGCCGGCTTTTTTATTACTTCCTTGTATGAAGTAAAGGACGTATTGTAATCGTGAAAAATGCGGTTTTCAGATTTCAACGGAAATATCCATTTTGGTCAACCGTGAAACCATTTTGAGTAGTTCATGCGTGACGTCTCTACTTACGAATGTATGTACATATGTAAGTACAAACATACCTCGTGTAACTTAAAAACGATTAGCCTTAGCGTGTTAAAATTTTGGATTTAGGACTGTTGTAACATGCAGTTGTGCTTGGATTTTGATTGCAATCGACCTGACCCAAAAAGCGCAAAACGCAAGCAATTTGGATTTTGGGCTTTTTCTTAACTGCAGTAATAAGTGCACATCGGGAGCTTTTCAAGGATATGTCATAAGTGGTACTTATGATATTTTTTAGCAAAATATTTCATTTTAGTTAATGAAATATTTTGATCTTACAAGGGTAATACACATCGGTTCGAATTTGACTTCATTCCTTTTTTAACTTTTCTTTTTTAATTCAGATATATTCATTTATTAATAATTATTAACAAAAGATTATTAGGAAAAAGATGTTTACAATAAATAATAATTCATTGTATAACAAAAAGCAATGTTCACAACAGCGAGACTACCACACCCAACGCACACAGACAGCAGACTGGCGACAGCTAATGACGACATTCGTACACAGCTCAGAACAATAATAATAAACAACTTGGATTGATAAACCCAGTCCCCTAATGCAAAATCAGCAACACTGTGGTTTCTCTTAATAGTAATATTTTTAACTATTTCTCATACATTTATATAAAACAAAAAAAATAGAATGCTTAAAAAAGCCTTTTTTTACTTCAGTGCTGTAATATTGTAAAGAAATATTTTTTATTACGAGTATATTGTAATATACTCACGGGAAAATAATTTTATACAAGAATGTTTTACGTATTTTTTTGTTTGTTTTAAAAATTTAATAAAGTTTCTTACATTTCCAAATGTACACAAGGGGTTGTTTTTATTTATGTTGTAAAAAATAAGGTGACTTTACCAGCCATATGGTGACTCAACCGTAATTTTCCATCGGATTGTCTTTGATTAGAGGGATATTACTTCAAATTACATTCAACGTAACGTCACCATTTCTTATCTGTTAAATACACACACACAAATATATATATATATATAGTACAGTATGTGGTTTTATTTATTTGTAACTGCTAATATATTAAAATGTTCGATACTACAAAAAAGGTAAAATATATTTTATAGGTATCCCGCTTTAACTTCTGTTTGCTATATTTTAAAAAAGGGCGTTATACATTATTTATATTTATTTTTTAGCTTGAGCGTGTAGTTTACATTACTTCTTTTTTTTTAAATTACGTGCTTCTGGCATACATTAGTACATAGATAACAGGAAAGTCAGCCGGTAATAAAAGATCCCGCTAAATCTCTCTCGGCTAATCCAAGAAAATGAAAAAAAAAAAATATAAAAAAAGACAATATATCGAGTAATATAAAACGTTTTATATTACCCGACCGGGGGAAAAATATCACACAGACAAATCCCAAATATACGTGTGTTCATCGCATTATAAATTTTTGCGCAGTTTTTACGAATACGATAGTAAAATATGTGCCTGAATCTTAAAGATGTTACTAGGTAAACGTAAATTTGAAGATAAAAAATTACGAACCAATAATTCAGTTTATTTTCATATTAAAAAAATCCGAATCGACGTTGTATAACTTTCTCGGCATCTTCATCGACAGCGTTTTATTTCAAATACGCTATTGCGTATTTACATATTAATGACTGTTATTTATTCTTAAACTCGGTCTTTCTACCGTTTAAAAATGTAATAAAGATTAGAAAAGACCGAATGACAAATTTTGAAGCAGGAGAAAACCTACGATATAAAACGGAACTGGAAAAATGGAACTCGGCAAAGCAAGCAAACTTGAGTTTTTACAGACTACGTCGATGAAAAAGTAGCAAAAGAAATCTTTCATTTTAAATGTCGGATGAGCAACATAAAAAACGAATCCGCCTTATTCGATCGAGGAATGCGTTGCTATAGTGAAAATGTATGTGCGTTTTAGATCCTAAGCGGTCCCATGTTCAAAATCTAAATTTTTAAAGTACAAAAAAATGTTATTTCACTAATAACTTCTGATTTTTTTCATATATACTTTTTTTTTAATTTAACTGTTGTGTTGACCGTTTATCCTTTTTTGCTCTCTATTCAATACTTGTTGATTTATGTATATCTTGTAAAGGACTTTGCGTGCATTTTTAGCAAGCGTGCTTTCTAGAAATGCTTTTTTATAAATTAAACATTATAACAAAAAAAATAATAAATATATATATAATAAAATATGACTTAGAAAATTACAATTTTTCAACTTTATTTCATAATTTAATTTTTATTAAATTATAAAAAGCTAAGAAATTATGAAGAGGTAAAAAATTTCATGTATCCGGAAAAGAGCGTAAATCTAGGTTTTCTAAAGACTTAACCGACATTTTTCTTAGAGTTTTAAAAAGTACTTATTCTATTTCAGAAAAAACCCTGAAACCTAATGATAATCTTTTTTAATTATAGAGTTTCGTAGATATGAAATCAAAATTCCAAAAAAAACAACGTGCATTTAAATTTGCTGTAGAGTAAGCAGACAAGAAACGGAATCTTTGTAAAACCTCCCGAACAGATTTCAAGAATCCGTTAGACTTTCAGATTTCGATGTACTCATTTCATTATAAAGAATCTAATCGGTTCAAAACAAACATAGAATCGATAATGAGAAAGAAGGGATTAAGAGTAAAAAAAAAAAACTGTGATGGGTAGCGAGGAAAAAACAATCGAACTTAAGAGAAACCACATTATATAAAAAAAAACCAACTACTCGGAGTAATGTTTAAGGTTTTGCTCGGGTTTCAGACACCCATTTCGTTAATTATTACTTTGGATATTGAAGAACTTTTTCCGAGACGGTTTGATTTTGCGTCGACCGGTTGAAACGCATGCTACAGGAAAATATTATAATCCAGGATATAAACCGTTCTTTATGATAAACGATAACATCTACTGTAAGCCGGTACTCTATTCTCCATAATTTTTATATATGATTTTGATTATAATCTGGATCTAATAAATATACTATATTTCACTCAAAATTACTGAATAAACTAGGACAGCGGTTCCCAAACTTTTCGGAGTCGCGGCACCCTTTTTCGATTAACATTTTTCCACGATGCCCTACCCCTAAGTAAAAGTACGACTACTCGTAAGTAAGGGATAAAAATAAATAAAACGTCTGAATTTTCGTTATTTTTTTACCTTATTAACATTAAATTAATAATTTTAAATGTCTCGATTCAATTAATTATGAAGCTTTTACAATATTTCGCGGCGCCCCTTTTAAGAGGCCGTGGCTCCTCGGAGCGTCGCGGCGCACAGTTTGGCAATCATCGAACTAGGATATTATGGTATAAGGATATTAAGGTCGCATATCTTAAAAATAAATTCTGATTCCGTTAACATGTAGTTAAATTATATTACGATTTACCACAGGGAACTGTACTGTCACTTATTTTCTTCAAAATATATGTAAACGATCTTCTAAATCTTGATGTATAAAACGGTATAATTATTTCGTTTCGGTGGTAATTTTTTCAGAATATTTATAAAAGAAAGTTTACTCTTCGGCTAAGAATAGTCGATTAACGATAACGGATTAGTTGAACGGTAGTAGTTTGGGATTGAACGTGAAGAAAACAAAATATATCACGCTTAGTCTTTATTAAGACAAGGCGACCAAATTTAAATAAACCTCTAAAATTGCATATTAATTACATTAATTTCTTAGGTAATAACATATGTAATTGTTCCACGTTAGAGAAGATAAACGTAAATAAAATATCTTGGAATAATGATAAATTGAAACCGAAATGGGATCTCTATAAAAACTATATAGAAAACCAATATATATAAAAGATAAAATTCATCAATCGGTTCTGCAAATACGGTTTGGTAATACGAGTTGGAGCATTTCACTTTCATTTAGTGGACTTATTTACACCGCTGAAACTAATTATAAAAACAATACCTAAATAAACCAAGAACGAATCCGACTTGAGGTCTTTTCTGTTTTTCCCCCGCAACGGTATTTTTTTCACATTGCGTATTACGTATTATATTTCATATCTTTTTCTTTCAAATCGGTGCATATTTGAAGGTATTTGTAGAGAAATTATAAATATAATCTAACCGAACTTAAAAAACGCTCGCTAACCTATTTTTTTTTATTTCAACTCGACAATTTTTTTTCAAATATAGGTCTTCAAATGTACCTGAGAGATACCGATATAAGCATTACGTTAATAATTATTATAAATATAATTTTTTTCCTGTTTAGCCTTCGAGAATTACCGTTCAGATATTACTTCAGCGGATGAATGAGGATGATATATACGAGTGTAATCTTGTACAGCCTCAGTTCGACCGTTTCAAAATGTGTGGTTAATTGAAACCCAACCGCCAAATAACACCGGTATCCACGATCTAGCATTCAAATCCGTACAAAAGTAACTAACTTTACTAAAACTTGAACGTTGGAACTCTCGACTTCCAAATCGGCTGATTTGGGAAAACGCGTTCACTACTAGGTCAGCCCGGAGGATTTATAAATATAATCTAACTAAACTTAACCTACGCTCGCAAACCTTGACTGGCGAGCGTAGCTTAAATTTGGTTAGATTCCTATCTAATTTTTAATGTCAATATGTATGCAAGTTACTGAAAAATAAGAATTATTATTTTCTTAATGCGTTTAGATAGTTATTCTTAAAAAAATCATTGTAGGGGTGAAATAGAAAAGATGCATAATATTTAAGGAGTTCAGTGTCATGATATTTAAGGGTATCTTTTGAGTATAATTAATTTTTTTTTACAACTATAATAATGAATTTGAATTATCATATGACTGTATTTATTAATGTAACGAAAAACAATTATAAGAATTTCAGATATTATCTACTTAATTTCAAAATTATTAGAAGAAAGATAATCTGTATAATTGAATTTTTATAAATTTCATTCCGTTTAATTTAAATTATAATTTAAAAAAACATTTAATCCACTATCATTCATGCGATTAACAAATTTTTTTTTCAACTTGTTTTCATATGAATCTGTTGCATCATAATTCTTTTACTTTTTGTATTCTATTATTTTAATATGTTGTAATAATAATTAATTTAGTAATTAATTAGTTATACGCTGGCAAAATTTTAAACAGGCATGATTAAAAATATAACGACTTCAACCAACGAACGAGTTTTTCTTTTGTTGGATGTCGACTTATTTATTTATAAACATTGTTATTGTAATGATTTTTACCTCCTTGTACAAAATAAAGAAAGTATTGCGATCGCGAAAAATTTCGGCTTTCAGATTTCAACGGAAATATCCATTTTGACCACTCCTGAATCCATTTTGATTAGTTTCGGCGTGATGTCTGTACGTACTACGTATGTATCTAGCGTTACTTAAAAACGATTAACCGTAGCACGTTGAACATTTTTTTTTAGGACTATTGTAACATCTAATTCTACACCTTCCCTTTTGATCGCAATCGACTCGACTAAAAGTGTCCAAAAAAGGGGCAAAATTAAAAAACAATTCGGATTTTGAACTTTTCTTAATCGTAATAATAAGTCCTCGTTTAGAGATTTTCAACGATATATCGTAAGTGAAATTATTTTCATCGGTTCCAGAGTTATAGTCGAATAAAATTTTTATTAATGAAAAATTTAAATCTTACAACGGTAAACACGTCGGTTCAAATCAGACTTCATCTCTATTTTTTTAACATTTTTTTTAAAATTTAAATATACTGATTTATTAATAATTATTAACCTCTAATTGTAAAATAACGTTTTACAATAAATAATGATTCAGTAACAATTAAAAGGGATTCCATCCTTGGCTCTTGTAGTGAAAGGTTGTGTCTTATTGTGCTCTGTGATTGTGAGTTGTAACCAGTCCAGCCAGGTGTTCAACAGTTCTTCTACCTGCGTCGCCAGACAATGTGAGAAGGGTCTGCTAGGACATCAGCCGGGCGGCCAGCTACCTGGATTACAGGCCAGTTACATTAAGAAAAGGATAATCCTTTTCTTAATTTTATTTCTATTCTATTCAAATTTCTATAATAATGTAAAGTGAACTCTTGTAGTCATTACGAACACATTAAGTTAATAGCCTATTATTATAGGACTATTGTGCTGATTTTAAAATAATTTTATTTTAAATTGTTTGATATAATCTGTACCTATTTAGGTCTACAGGTTATATCTTGTTTTGATTTTTCTTGTCAGTGGTTTTATTTTGCAGCAAGTGTACATTAAGAAGTGTTTAATTAAGTTTAATTTTAATTTTTAAATTTTATTCTTTATTTTTCCTCAATGGAAGGAAAAGTAAGGCCTGCCCCGCCCCGTTCTCCCACCCCGGAACTGTCCGTCGGTGGAGAGGAAAGCGGGTCTGGCGCTAGGAAGCGCCAGAAACGCCGGGACTCCGCGCCTCCTATGGAGACGGAGCCCGTAGCGGGCTGCAGCAAGGCTGCAGCAGCCGCCTACCCGCAGGCTGATGATGGGGCCCCATCACAGCCTGCTACCGTCAGGCGGGAGAAAATCCCGCCAATAATGCTGGACTGCCCGAAGGAGTGGCCAGCATTAGCGCGCGACATTAAGTCGCGGATCGGGGGGCGCCTGGTGGCTAAAAGCACCGGGCTCTCGATAAGGCTGCAGCTGGGCAGCGAGGCGGATTACCGGGCGGTGCAGAGTTTTCTGCACTCGAAGGGAATCGCCTTTCACTCCTTTCAGCTCCCGAAGGACAGGGAGCTGAAGGTGGTTATACGGGGAATCCCCTATGGGGCTGCCCCGGAGGAAGTAAGGGAGGAACTGACCTCCCTTGGCTATGAGGTGGTTTCGGTTAAGAAGCTCCTCACAAGGGACGGTCGGGAAACCCCGACCTGCCTAGTGGCCCTTAAGAGGACCCCTTCGGCCCGGACCATTTATGACCTTGGCAGTATTTTTTACTGCAAGGTCGCAGTGACTGCGTTTGTGTCACGAGGGGGGCCACCCCAGTGCCACAGATGCCAGAAATTTGGACACTCGTCCAATTACTGCCAGAGGGCCCAGCAATGTGTCAAGTGTGGTGGGGACCACGACACTGCCACATGCGTTAAGCCGCGTGAGGAACCAGCCTCATGCGTTAACTGCAAGGGACCTCATCCGGCTAATTACCGGGGTTGCCCCTATTATAAGGAGCAAGTCAATAAGGTCAAGGGCATTAAAAAGCCCGCGACTGTTGACGGCCGCAGCTGGGCCCGTGTTGCCGGTGGGGGAAAATCAGCCCCCAAACCGGAGGTGCCGGCACCTGTGGCCAAGGCGGTAGTGAAAAAAGGGGAGGTACCCTCCCCAACACCCGCCAAGCCAAAACCGGCGGCGACCACCAAGAAGGTGGTGAAACAAAAGGCGGCGTCAAAGCCGGCCCCGGCGAAGAAGGCCAAGCCTTCCTCGACGGGAAAGGCCAAGCCTTCCTCGACGGGAAAGGCAAAGCCTGCTCCGGCTGGGAAGGCCAAGCAGGCTGTTAAAAACACCGCGGCCCCTGTGACCCCGCGCCCCACCAAAAGGGCGGCCGCGCCAAAAGGCACCTCCAGCGGCAATCCGAAACCGGCTACCCCGTTGGAGACCACTGGCATGGACTTCCTGTCGCAGATGACAGTGAAGGATATCCTGCCACATATCATGATGGTTTTGCCACGCCTGCTCCAGGCAAAATCTCTCAAGGACTGTATTCAGTCCTTAATAGAGTGCCTCATGGCTGTACTGTCCAGGTATGGTTAGGCCCACCCTCAGACTCTTGCAGTGGAACGCCAACTCAGTAGTAGGCCGGACGGAGGAACTATGCCGTCTGGCCGAGGATCTACTGATAGACGTGATACTGTTGTCTGAGACGTGGTTGAACCCAACCAAGCAACTGACCCTTCGGAACTATTTTACATATAGGACGGATAGGCCAGTTCGACCCGGATCTCGCACCTCTGGTGGAACTGCGGTTTTAGTCCACAGACGCCATATGCATACGCGCGTTGTTCTTCATACAAACGTGATGGAGCAAACGTGTGTGCATGTGGAGCATCTGGGCACGGTGTATCGGCTGGTTTCGGCTTATAGCAAGCCGAACGACGCGGTAACCGGCGCAGATCTGGATGCCGTGCTGGAAAATTGGGATGGGCCCATGATACTCATGGGCGACCTCAATGCCAAACACGTGTCATGGAACAGCATTCTGACAAATCCGAATGGCAGATTGCTGTACGAAAGGGCGAGAGCCCGCCGCTTGGTCGTCGTAGGCCCTGAGGTGCCCACGTTCGTGCATCGCTCAGGCAGATCTAGGCCTGACGTGCTGGATATCGCAGTCATGAAGGGGGGTACCCTCCCATTCATGATTGAAACGATAGAAGACCTCAGCTCGGACCATTCCCCTGTCCTGTTGGAACTAGGTCAGGCAGGGGGTGGCCGAGATCCCCCGCCTATACCCCGAAGGTCAGTCAACTGGAAAAGGTTCTACGAGACCCTCCAGCGGGAGTACAGGCCGGTAAATCCTGAGCTCCTGAACACCCCGGAGGAAATCGACGACACTGTCGGGCGCGTCACGTCGTCAATGACTGAGGCCCTGGCAGGCAGCTCATCGGCCAAAACTCGAGCAGTTGTTCGAAACGACCTCCCTCCTCATATCTCCGAAGCCATAACGGAGAAACGAAGACTGAGGAGGAGATATCGAATCACCCTGTCCCCCGCTGATAAGCGGGCCTTTTATAATCAAACGGACAGGGTAAAACAACTGCTGACAAGCCATCGAGAGGATTCGTGGAACGAATACCTCGCCTCGGTCTCTGACGACATCTCCTCGGTGTTCAGGTTGAACAGGAGACTGCGAGAAGGGAAGAAGCCTCGCCATCCGGTTGTGGGGCAGCGAGGTTTTCTTGCATACTCGGAGGCGGAGAGGGCCGAGGTATTCGCCGATACCTTGGAGGAGCAGTTCACTCCAAACCCCCCTCCCTCCCCGAACGACGAGCACACAACCGAGGTGGAATCCTTTCTTGTAGATTATTTCTCACAGGTGGAGGACGCCCCTCTAGAGATTGACCAAGTCACTGAAGCAGAAGTTTCCGCAGCCATTAAGGCCACAAGCCCCGACAAGGCCCCGGGTGTCGACGGGATCAGCGCCCGTGCATTCCGGAACATACCGGCCTCCGTGATTACAGCAATTTCGGTGATATTCACGTCCATTTTGTACGTTGGATATTTCCCGAATTGTTGGAAAACGGCCAAAGTCGTATGTTTACCCAAACCGGGGAAAAGTTTACTTTTCCCACGGAATTATAGGCCAATCTCCCTGTTACCGGTATTGTCTAAGTTGTTCGAGAGGATTTTTCTTGAAAAACTGAGGCGATACATGGAGGGAGAAGTGCGGCCCGAGCAATTTGGGTTCAGGGAGGGTCACTCAACCACCCTCCAACTGGTAAAAATAATAGACGACCTTGTCGGAGGCCTGAACAGGAAACGGGTGACTGCAGCCGTTTTTCTGGATGTGGCCAAGGCCTTTGACAAAGTTTGGCATAGCGGGCTGCTTTATAAGCTAGCGCGATCGGCGATCCCCTACCGCTATGTCAGACTGATGCGGTCATATCTGCTAGACCGACATTTTGTCGTGCGCGTAGGGGAAACGATTTCCTCCACCAGAGAAATAGCCGCTGGGGTTCCCCAAGGAGCAGTACTTTCCCCGTTCTTGTACACTTTGTACGTGAACGATATGCCGCTGTCGGAAGGGGTCAAAACGGCCCTTTACGCAGACGACACGGCATATTTCTACGAATCCGCAAATGTGGATTACGCGGTCCGGAGGCTCCAAAGGCAGCTGGACTTAGTGGAACCGTGGCTCGACATGTGGAGAATCAGGGTCAACGGTGAAAAATCGGTGGCCGTGATGTTCACATGCAAGACAAGAAAACCGACCAGAGAGCTGGAAATCTCAGGGGAGAAAATCCCTTTTGAGAAAACAGTTAAGTACCTGGGGGTGGTGTTGGACAGGCGGCTTACCTTCGGCGAACATGTAAATTATGCGACCCGGAGGGCTAAGGCCGCCAGAGCCTCACTATACCCAGTGCTGAACAGTGCCAGCCCATACCCACTGGCAACTAAGCTTCTCATTTTTCGGCTGTACGTACTGCCGATTCTAACATATGCTTACCCGGCATGGGGGGCAATGTTGAGCTCCTCGCTTCAAAAGAAGATCGAGGCCGTCCAAAACATCGCGTTGCGGACGATCTTTGGAGCTCCGTGGTTCGTCAGGAACGCCACTCTCCGATCTGATGCGAGATTTCAATCCGTGTCCGAGGTGGGGGTGGCGCAGGCGCGCAGACTGTTCGGGAGAGCGGCTGTGTCCGAACACAGTCATCTTCGGGACATCTGCAGAGAGGACCCAACTCCGACAGTTGTAAGGAAGCGGCCTCACGCCGTACTGGACGAACCACCGTGATGGTGCGGTGCGGTAGCCGAAAATCGACAAACCAGGCTTAGGGGCCTCCATATCGCATGAGCCATAAACGGAATAGTGCGTCAGACGCGTTTCCGGGGTCGCGAGTGAATAGTTTTTTTCGCGAGTTATATAGTTTGAAGACTTCAAATACGGTAAGTCGCGCACAAAACAAAAACGCGGTCTAAAAAGGAAAGAAAGGAGAAAGAAGGGGAAAAACGCGGGTTTTTTTTTTTTTTTTTTTTTTTTTTTTTTTTTTTTTTTTTTTCTTTCTTTTTCTCGCGTGTGTTTTGTTCTGTTTCTCTAGTTTCAGAAACGGGAGAAACGTGGATGTGGAACGACGCGTCGTGCCGTCTCATCCTGCCAGTCGAAAGGAAAGTAAAAATTAAATTTTTTTTTTTTTTTTTTTTTTTTTTTTTTTTTTTTTTTTTCTCGTGTAGGTGTTCTGCTTCTTTTGTTGCAGATGCCAACAGCCACCACAAAAACAAATGGTTTCTTCACTGCAGCCACGCGGTCCCCCCAACCCCTTCTCAGACACACGCGTGTCTGAAGGTTAATAAATTACGTGGAAAGAATAATTACTGTTTACTTCTTTCCAGAAAATCGCCGCCCCAAAACCGCGATCGCGAATAGGTATCACCATCTGTAAGTTAAACTTACAGTAAGATAAAATAACCCAGCAATTGCGACTCCTCCGGAAAAGGGGACACATTGCTCCCTCCTTATAGCTAGTGCCCCGTTGTGGCGTATTCCTGCTAGCCTATTAAAGAGTTAGCACCGAAAGGACTTCAGTGGACGGTCTGAAGGGGAATTACGTCGGGAGGACAGGCTTTATAAGCCTAGCCTTCCGCGGTCGGCCCATGAAATGGGTTCGATAACGCTGGTTTAACAACGGATTGGAATGCAATTAAATCCGTCTTAAATTCACTAAAATAATAATAGACAAAACTTGAAAAATTAGATCCGAGATTAAAAAAAATAACCCTTTTAAAAACAAGCCCGATTAGAAAGATCCAGCAGCAAGGGACTCTGTCCAGGTTCTGCGATAAAGTAGGGAGTAATAGACTCCTGCCAACTTTGCATTCCATTCCAACAATTAAAAAAAAAAAGAAGAAAAATATCAGAAGTTATTAATGAAGTAAAATTTTATGTACTTTTCATTTAAAAAAAAAATATGTATATATAATTTAATAGGCGTACAAGGAAGTGATATGGTGTCCACATCAGATTTTTAAATTTATAGTTAAGTAGTAATTATAAATAAAAAAATTTATTAATAATCTGTTATTGAAATAAATGATTAGACAGATTTACTATGGAAAAGTGAATTATTTATTTCGCTTCTAGACAGTAATGAAAACGTTAGGAAACTAAAACTACTACAGGTTTTGGTTCTCGTTGATTTCATGTGATTTTAGTTTCAGCTGCATCAACCGAGTGTTAGCCATCAATCCATTACTTGGCTTCATTCAATTTTAGTTATTCATTCGTTATTAACTTTAGTTTTATTTTCATTTTTTTCTCTGCGTTTCATCGTATCTCTTGTTTATTAATGCTGCGATTGAGCCGCTAACGGTACTGTTTTCTGACTTAACTTTTACGCGTACATATATCGATGTTCTGTATAGAAATATTAGTATTTAATTAACGATGAACTTCTACAGAAGCCTCTCTGCACCTCATTTTATGTGATCATAGTTATTTACGGTTTCATTAACATTTAACCGATTGTAAATTTTATTTTAAGACAAAAAAGTCTATTACGGAAAAATAAATTCAATTAATATAGCGAATAAATTTAATCTTTTCGCAACGATAAAAAGCTCCTCTTTAAACTAAATCCTCGCTTATAAACGTATACTTTTATGCTAATAAGAAATATTTTTTATCTATCAAAAACCTTAAACCTTTTTATCTATTAAAAACGAGATAAATCTATTTCTAATTAGATTTAATAAATAAAATTTCAATAACAACAAAAGTACGTTTATTTCAAGTAAATTGAATAAGTATATAATTACGTAGTTATCTTAACGAAACACATTTTCTAATTATTGTAAAATATAAATCTGAATTAAACCTTCATGAGACTTTACAAATATATAACGACATTAGTGTTGAAAGAGAGATTTTCAAGCAAATGTTTTAAAACGATAAAAGACTTATCAAACCGACTATTGTGTTCATTTTATCCCTGGAAAACATTAAAGATACAGAAGAACAAGGGACATTCTAAAATCATTACCCCAGAAAATTCTTCATTGTAAAGAGATAACTATAATATCTTAACCGATGTTAAATTAGTAAAACCCGTCGTATTTATATTTCGCATTGTATTCACCGCCTTCTGCATTACAGGTTTAAATCGATTTAGATATGAACATTTTTAAACGCTTTACGTGAGAACAAACAAAACGGGTGCGTATACGTACGAGCGCGTACGCACACACCCATACGCAGTAGAATACCCATACCAAACGCTAAAATCTGCTCGCTTGTAAACTATCACAGCATAAATTTTAATTTTTAGCCTTCTAAAAGATAATGCTTGTCGATGTATTTAGGGATTATTTTATATCGGAGCACTTAAAATGAACAAAACAAATTAATTACGTGGACGGGCGCGTGCAAACACATATATACCCGTACAAACAGATGCGTTTCCATAATCCTTTCTCTTTCATTTTTATACTAATATTTACAATACAAAAATTAAAATTATTTTTTATTACCGACAAGAAAGGATGTCTGTTGTAGATTTTCAGCCGATTAAAAAAATACATTACGTTTATCTTCATTCTTTTCTATTTAATTAAAATAAACATTTACTTAGTAATTGTAAAATAAATACTAATTAAATATCACGATAACTTCTGAAATGTCACCGGTGTAAGCTCAATAGAAAAAAGCTAGAACTCTATCCTTACTTTTAATTTCAATTTTACTAATTGTAATACTTAAAACGATAGTTTCATTTAAAAAAAAAAAAACTAAGTGCAATAAAACCCAGAAAAGATTCACTGCAGGATTAACAAAAACATTATAGTAATTTTTAAACTTACAGTTCAATAATAATTAAAAATCACCATATACGAAATTACAATTTCTATCAGATTAAACAAACTTTTATCGATGTTTAAGATTGTACAAGGTGACTGAAATAAAAAAAAAAAAATACTTTCAATATAATGGTGTTTAGTTTAGTTATAAATAGTAAACTGTAGACGGCAATAAAATTTACTCCGATTGTGTCTAGAACCGTAAGAGAGCGTTTGTTAACAAATAAATGCTTTCTTCGGTTATTGAACTTTGTCCTTGAGCTCACTGAAAATGGTTAGCTCGATACACCCTAAAATAAATAAACTCTATATTCAATATCGATGTTATTTAAAATATTAACATATAATTTACAATTATCGTGAAGTTTTTCTGGTGCTTACGTATTAGCGCCACCGCAGCTTCAGCTTTAATTAAAAACAAAGAAGTCGATCGGATTTCGGTGGAAAATGGGCCGATATAGAGTTTAACATAGATTCAAAACAGTCTCTTTATTAATTTTAATATATTTAGTTTATAAATATAATTTAACCAAACTTAACCTACGCTCGATTCGCTCGCTAACCTTGACTAATTTACACCGAAAGTTTTTGAGTATTTATTTAATAAATTCAGTAATTATTGCAATTATTTATTATTTAAATAATCAAAACACTCCTGTTAATTAGTCAAGGTTGGCGAGCGAAGCGAGCGTAGGTTAAGTTTGGTTAAATTATATTTATAATATAAATAACCGTTTCTTAAAATTAATAGACTCGATAAAATAAATAGTAAATTTTAAATAAAGCTGTAGCTGCGGTGTCGTTAATACGTAAGTACCGTTTTTCTTATCGTTAATTAAAAAGGCGAATTACTTATGCGAAAGGATACCAGAGTTTTGAATTCTGGATAACATGAAAACGGACTTTTACAACCTGAAGGTTTAGATTTTAATCGGAAAATCTTGAGGAAATCTGGAAATTTAAAAATGTAAAGTAAATCTTAACCAGAATCGCGTTTAATAAACCGATTCGCATAGATCACCGAAGTTAAATCGGGTGAGTTCTACTTCACGGTAATATCATTTATTACCACGAGCAGAATAATCGATGCGATTTAAACATTATTAAAAAAAAAATTAACCGTAGTCTTAATCGGTATTTACTCCTAAATCTGACCTACCTGTACCGGTAGGTAGGTACTGACCTACCTGATTTGAGGCGCAGGAATGAAACGGTTGTGACTTCCATTAGTCCAGATATGTCGGTTAAAGTATGACGAACTGCCCTATAAGTCGGTCGAGTGCCGCGTAACGGAAGTTGTTCGCATTGAATATTGTAGGAAAAAGTGTAAGAGTTACTCTTTCGTTTTATCGGTTATTCATAACCGAAAGTCAAAGTTAAGAGATATTAAATAGTTTTAAAACTATAATATTTTTTTTTTGTACACCTGCGTTTTTACTGCCGAGTTTAAAATGTTATAAATTCACTTTATTTCATAATAATTGTAAAATATCAAGAGCGGATTACTTTATTTATCGTACACACACACGCACGCGTGTTAAAATATCGGGTACTTTTTTGTTTTATGCTACCCAAAAATTCTTGCCGATATCAACTCAAAATTTTATAAGCGTTATTGCTTTTAATTATAGATATAAATTAACAAAAGTTAACCTACGCTCGCTCACCTCGACTAATTAACAGTAATGTTTTAATTATTTAAATAATTATTGAATTTATTAAATAAATACTCAAAAACTTACGGTGTTAATTAGTCAAGGTTAGCGAGCGAATCGAGCGTAGGTTAAGTTTGGTTAAATTATATTTATAAAATAAATAAATGTAAATGGTTATTTCAAATGAGTACATCTAATGACATTGAATTTAAACGGACGTGATAGGTGGCTATGCAAAAAATGAACTTGTAGATCAGAAATTGGTTTACGCAATAATACATGGTTATAAGATACGCAAATCTAATAATGTGTTAAACAAAGATGGTACACCTATATATAATACGAAAGGTAAAGTCGATAGATGGGTGGAATATATTGAAGAGTTATACGGAGGAAATGAATTAGAAAATGGTTTTATAGAGGAAGAAGAGGAAGTTGAGGAGGATGAAATGGGAGAAACAATACTGAGATCTGAATTTAAGAGAGCATTAAAAGATTTAAATGGCAGCAAGGCTCCTGGAATAGACGGAATACCTGTAGAATTACTGCGCAGTGCAGGGGAGGAGGCGATTGATAGATTATACAAACTGGTGTGTAATATTTATGAAAAAGGGGAATTTCCATCAGACTTCAAAAAAAGTGTTATAGTAATGATACCAAAGAAATCAGGGGCAGATAAATGTGAAGAATACAGAACAATTAGTTTAACTAGTCATGCATCAAAAATCTTAACTAGAATTCTATACAGAAGAATTGAGAGGAGAATGGAGGAAGTGTTAGGAGAAGACCAATTTGGTTTCAGGAAAAGTATAGGGACAAGGGAAACAATTTTAGGCCTCAGATTAAAAGTAGAAGGAAGATTAAAGAAAAACAAACCAACATACGTGGCGTTTATAGACCTAGAAAAGGCATTCGATAACGTAGACTGGAATAAAATGTTCAGCATTTTAAAAAAATTAGGGTTCAAATACAGAGATAGAAGAACAATTGCTAACATGTACAGGAACCAAACAGCAACAGTAGCAATTGAAGAACATAAGAAAGAAGCCATAATAAGAAAGGGAGTCCGACAAGGATGTTCTCTATCTCCGTTACTTTTTAATCTTTACATGGAACTAGCGGTTAATGATGTTAAAGAACAATTTAGATTCGGAGTAACAGTACAAGGTGAAAAGATAAAGATGCTACGATTTGCTGATGATATAGTAATTCTAGCCGAGAATAAAAAGGATTTAGAAGAAACAATGAACGGCATAGATGAAGTCCTACGCAAGAACTATCGCGTGAAAATAAACAAGAACAAAACAAAAGTAATGAAATGTAGTAGAAATAACAAAGATGGACCACTGAATGTGAAAATAGGAGGAGAAAAGATTATGGAGGTAGAAGAATTTTGTTATTTGGGAAGTAGAATTACTAAAGATGGACGAAGCAGGAGCGATATAAAATGCCGAATAGCACAAGCTAAACGAGCCTTCAGTAAGAAATATAAGTTGTTTACATCAAAAATTAATTTAAATGTCAGGAAAAGATTTTTGAAAGTGTATGTTTGGAGTGTCGCTTTATATGGAAGTGAAACTTGGACAATCGGAGTATCTGAGAAGAAAAGATTAGAAGCTTTTGAAATGCGGTGCTATAGGAGAATGTTAAAAATCAGACGGGTGGATAAAGTGACAAATGAAGAGGTAATGCGGCAAATAGATGAAGAAAGAATTATTTGGAAAAATATAGTAAAAAGAACAGACAGACTTATAGGGCACATACTAAGGCATCCTGGAATAGTCGCTTTAATATTGGAAGGACAGGTAGAAGGAAAAAATTGTGTAGGCAGGCCACGTTTGGAATATGTAAAACAAATTTTAGAGATGTAGGATGTAGAGAGTATACTGAAATGAAGCGACTAGCACTAGATAGGGAATCTTGGACAGCTGCATCAAACCAGTCAAATGAGTGAATATATAGGACTGAGGAATATAATGACTGAGGAATATATAGGATACATATTCCTATATTTATATTTATATGTATAATATAGTATAATTATATGTATATTTATATTTAAAGTAGTAGTTTAAAAAAAATATATATATATATTAAAAGCTCTCTCTATACAGAATTCATTAACATGAAAACTAAAATATTTCTTAAATTTACTCGTAAAAGTATAAATAAATATTTTATAAGTGCGACTTATAAAATAACATAAAAATTAAATATAAATAATTATTTATTTAAATCATCAGTTTTGAACAAATTAATTTTTATTATTATTATTATTATTATTATTATTATTATAACGACACAGCAATTTTACAATTTGTTCAGCAAGATAATTGAATAAGTAAAAATATCTATTTGAACGAACATTAAGTAGCCACAGACCCGGCGGCTTGTGACTTAATAAAAGACAAAAAGTGTAACAAAGGAATTATAGTGAAAAAAAAAACAAATTTATAATAGAATAAGTTACATTATGTAGTAATATTTAGTTGTGGAAGCAATGCGTGTGGTATCATTGTAATGGAACATCTGGACAAATAAAGGTTATTTGTAAAAAACAATATATAAAAAACACACAGAGACAGAGAGAAGACAGAAAGAGAGATTTTTTAACTCTATTTTAGTCCTTGTGGAATACGGCATAAAAGAAATTATAATATCACGTCATCTTTATTTTCTAATTTTTTTTTTTTTTTGTAAAGTTTGTATAAAAGCAAGTTAATCGGTGGGATCTGCTTTTGTAAAAAAAAAAAACAACATGGATATAAAATTAAATAATTTAAACAAACGATAAAAGAAATTTTTTTTTTGGAAGTCTCACTTTAAATTAGTTTTAAGAAAGGTGTTTCGGATATGAAATAAAATTTCACTGTTTAATATGATTAAAGCGTTAAATAATTTTACCTCAGTTATTTTATCATTACAATACGGAACGAGTTAGTTAAACTTCTATTCAATATTATCGATAAATTATTATTTAAAAACCAAATAAATTAAAACTGAAATAATAAAAAAGAAAAAGTCAAAACAACTAATAATAATTTTAAAATAATCCTTACCGTGTTTTATGGAACGGCTGCACTAATATATTTTTAATATTTATCGTTTCATACGTTATTTTAAATTATGAACTAACAAATATACTAACTAAACAATGCCGCGTATTAACCGACGCGACTGACCGCATGTGTACTCTTTTTCTCTGTGCGATGCGCGTACAGCTATCAAAGACTGCAGAGCTATTCAACAATAACAACGCATTCTGGGTACAACTGTACGACAGCCACATAGCAAGTTGTTGTCAAGAAGGTTTAGACGTTACGTATTTTTTTTCTTAACTTAATGTTACTGATTCTTCACGTATACTGTTTATTTATACAATTACTGATTCGTAATGACTCATATCGTTTCATTATTGAAATTTTATTAAATGCTTGTTTTAATGTAATACTTTTAATTCGTGTTTTAAAAGTCTTAATATTAAAAATTAAAATATTCAACGATAAATTTTAACGTACATTTCATCATAAAATTTAAACATTCTCCAAAGTCAATTAAAGTTTGTCAGGAAAAATCGATCAAGAATAAATATTATTAATCGTTGTGCGACTTATAAAATAACATATAAATTAAATATAAATAATTATTTATTTAAATCATAAATTTTTAACAAATTTATTTTTTTTATTTTTTTTTTATTGTAACGACACAGCAACTTAACAATTTGTTCAGCAAGATAATTGAACAATAAGTAAAAATATCTATTTGAACTAACATTAAGTAGCCACAGACCCAGCGGCTTGTGAAATAGAAGAGCACTCCGTAGGGCCAGACCGTAAAATCACCTAATTGAAATAAGGCAAACCAAGAATATTGTTCCTCAGTAATCTTGAAAAATCACACCGATCGTGTTATCTAATAAACTGACCGCCAAATAATTCGGGTGACGATCTAAACGATTATGATACCTTACGCTGATATGAGAGATTTCCTGCCGAACGGTTTGCAACTTAAGAACTATTGTTTATGTACCAGTGTATATTGAGAATTTTCCGCAGCGTTTTTGTCTGGTAGCGTTCAAGTATATCAATACTGGAATTACAATTCCAGTAAAAAACAAAAATAAATTTAAAATGTGAAATCCGTTGTCATAAAATAAAATATTTTGATTAAAGAATATAATTGTTACAAATCGTTTTTAATGTTAAATAAATTTGACTAACATAAAAAATGTACAAGGATATGTTGAGCATTTTCGGCAGTGTTTTTGTCCGGTAGCGTTCAAGTTCGTCAATACCGGAATCGCATGCCGTACCCCACAATTCAAGCCCTTAAGTCCAAACAGGCTTCATCCAAACGGATTTATAAATCGATACTTTACTTTCTGTTGAAAGCAGAGATCTACGTGTTATCAGCCAGAACATGTATTTAAACTTCAGATCCAACCGTTTCCGTTTAGATGTGATACGCTAAGCTTTAGTAAGTCGTCGATCGAGTTGAAAACCCAAATATTTACGGTCTTGAGATCTCGGAATCGGAACATCGATGATAAAAACAGGACAGTGTTCTTTACGAAGGGTGAACATGACGTGCTTTGATTTTGTTTCGTTTATTTCTATTTACCAACATGTAAGCCAGAATTCGAGAAGAGAAATATAATCTTGAATAAAACGAGACGCAAAAATAAATACGTTTAATTATCTGTCTTTAATGTAAAACAGAGTGGTCTCGACCTTTCATCCGGAGGTCCCGGATTTGAATCCCGGTCAGGCATGGCATTTTCACACACGCTACAAATCATTCATTTCATCCTCTGAAGCAATACCTAACGGTAGATCCGACGGTTAAACAAAAAAAAAAAAAAAAAAAAAAAAAAAAAAATGTAAAACAGAGAAGACAAGAATCGTAATTTCAATTTCATCTGAACCTTTCCAAAGAATACTTTTTTTTTTGGTTGTGGGCGAAAAACGCCTGGGCGTTATCATCGCCCGGTAGATATTAGTAAAAGGGTAAAATAACTCCGAAATAATAAACTATACAAGGTGTAAACATAATAATATTAATCGTATAATAAAAATTTACTAAAACAAGCCAAGAAGGCAAAATAAAACTCAAAACCAATACTACAGACAAAGTTGATAAAATATAAAAGTTAAAATAATAGATTAAAGAAAGTATATAAAACTTACCTAACTCCGATGGGTTGTGCAAAAATCCCCTCCCCGGATAGTAAAATTAAATATATACAACCAAAAACCAAATTGAAAATAAAGGTTAAAATTAAAAAAAAAAAAAAACTGGGATAAACTTAGACCTCTTTTAAGAAAAAATTAATTAGCGGTTAAAACGTAAAATAGTTAATTTAATAAATTTTCGATCGTTTATTTTGAATAAATCTTTATCGTTTTTTTTTTTTATAACTGACGTATTTAGAATAAAAAAAAATATTTTATATTCTAAATATCTTTTGCCGATCTCCGTAGCGGTGCGGTACGGTTACAAGCTTTCACTCGGAAGTCCCAGGTCGGGCAAATTATTTCTCATACTCTACAATATTCCGTTTTCATAGGACAAAATGATCAAAGCAGTCGGTGCCCGTCTTCTCAAAAAAGAAAAATTATATATATATTACCGTAATAATTTTTTATTTTGTATTTACTCGCCTATATTTTTATTTAAAAATTCGTTTTAGATATTCAGAAAAAGGTTTTCACAAAGTCGTGTGACTGAAACAGAGTTTTGGCGTTAACAGTCGGATCGATTTTGATATTTTTTATATATTTATACAATATTTTGGCGTTTTTGACGCGAAACTTCTTTAAAATCACACCGAAACATACGGGTACCAGAACAGAAATTTGTAGCGTAACGAAAAGGTCTATATCGTCCTGCCTTAATAACTCCCTAACTATTAGTCTCGTGCGGTGTTATTTTATAACTTACACGGTCAGCTCGCCGATACGACTTTGAGTTTGCGTTACACGGTGTAGCTGACGATTTAGATGTGATAGCGCGGTGATTCGTGTGTCTGCGTTTAGAGTTTTTCGAGATAGATCGATTTATGTAATAATAAGTGTATTTTGGACAATATTAACGTGTAAAAAGTACAAAAATTCAATATTTCAGCCTCAGCCCGCGTAAAAGCCAGTCGGAAATATAAATTACGCATATCGTCGGAAAGTGAAGGTTATGGGCCGCGCACAGGTACCGCAGTGTCCGCTACTGAGAAAGCGAAACAGTTTCGGGAACGTCGCAAAGCCGACACGGCGCGCTCAGTGAACGACACCGACGGCGCGAGCACCTCTACCGCTGCTTATTATACCTTATGCCTCTTACTTTTCATATCACAGACCGATGTTGAACAAAATTGTCGTCGAATATTAATCGAAATAAATATCGTGTAACATTTAGCGTATGTTTCATGTTAAAATTAAATTTAGTACGCAATCGATGTCTCCTCGTTTTTGTTTCGATCCGATATACTAAAAACGACTCGCTGACACACAGACCGACTAATTTATCTGTAGAGTCGGCCAAACGAAGGGACTAAAATTTTCCATCGGAGTCTTTCAGTTTTATTCAAAAGATACGACGGTGGCTCTCCCCTCTCCCATCGGTTGGAGGAACTTCATCCAAGGTCTGTAATGGGTGTGTCCAACGATGGCACGGGGGACCCTCAAGGGTGGACTGTGGGCACGAGGCCATCGGGTAAGCGCAATGCATGCCTGTAGTCAAGTAGGTTGGACCGGGAAGGGCAGCCTCCCTGCAGAGAGGCTTTTGGCCCTCCCGAACAGGCGGTCAGATTGTTCTTATGGCACCGGGAGGACCCTGAAGGATTACGTCCTACGGGACTTTTATAGGGGGGGAGTCAACTGCCACGGCATCCTGAGGCGACTGATATGCTGCTTAACGGCGGTTCTGGTCGCCCCGAGGGTGCTTAAATAAATAAATAAACGAGACAGGTAGAATGAGATAATGGTACTGTAAAGACTTGTATGTTCCATTTACGTTCTTTGAGATATTATCTCAAATTTTAAGATCGAGGCTCTTTACATCCCATAAGTGTTGTTTGTTTATTGTTTTTAGATAAACGTTACGTGTACTTTGTGCTTTTAAATAAAAATGTAAGGGCCCTTTACACAGTTACATATGATGTCCCTGACGGTGACGCTAACCTCTTTTTAATAATGTGACAAGGGCAACGACCTTAGCAGTTGATGCCCGTAAAAAAAAATAATAGTAATAATAACAAAAACTTACAAATTAGAAGCAAACTTATCGGTCTACCTAAAAAGAACTTTTCTTCGTTATCAGTTATTAGAATACTATCTCTGGCAGTTTTAACAAACAATGAAATTAATAATTGCCATTCAATTATGGTATTGATATACCATAATTACCATATTATTATATAATATTATTATATAATTACCATATACCATAATTACCATATTCAATTATGGTATTATGGTATTGCCATTCAAACCCCCGTGGTTGGGACACTAAAAAGTTTAAATGGAAAGGGTAAGATTACACGTCATTTTTAAAAAACATAGTAAAACATTTCAAAATACAAAAGATACTGATAAATCGTATTTTATCTTTTATAAAACAGACAGACTGAAAATATTTGCAGGCGCTTACAAATAATCTATATTTAACTTATTTTGAATTTTCAGAACCGTTAAAATCAAACATAAGGTAATGAGGCTTTTGACACTTTTAATCGTATAAAGAATACAATAAAAAGATGGTAATCATAAAAGCACGGAGGAAAACATTGATACCTGGATAAGTTTCTAATTAAAATCATTCTCTCAAATTTTAATTAAAATATTGGTAAAAGAACTGTTCAGATCACGTCAGTGGTTGTTGAGTTAGGATAATCTGCACACGCGCGTGCCCACACACACATGACACATGTGTATATGTATATATATATATATATATATATATATATATATATGGTTTGTTACCGATTTAACAAAGTTATTGGGAAGAAATATGGCCGGTTTAAATACATTAGCAAAGAATAATATGAAGCAACTATAAAAAAAAAAAACTGTAACCGGAAGAGAGACATTAAAGCAATGTATCTATTTCTTTTTATAGTAGACAAAACAATGACAACTGTCCAGTGTAATATTAAAAAAAGTCAAGGTTAAAAGTTTTCATATCTCACGTACATGTGTCATACGTTTTAATATATATATATATATATATATATATATAATATATCTGTATAGAGAAAGAGAGAGAGAGAGAGAGAAGTGAGAGCGCTGTTTCTCGACATAAAGGATTTATTACATATAACTAAGAAATCTGTTCTCTTATTTTATTTCGTCCCTTTCGATGAAATTATGTCTATGCGATCTAATTGTGTGTCATTCTGCTTCAATACAAACACACGCACGCGCGTAAGCAAATCAAATAAAATGTTTAGACAGCAGAGTTTAAAGGAAAGGACTATTATAATAATTTTAATACTATACGAATATAATTTTATAAATGTGTCTTGATTAAATGTTTTTAAAAATTTCGCATTTCCAAGCGTACAACGTAGAAGGGATAAAATATTAAAAACCGCTAATTTTAATTAATTTACTCTTATTATTTTTTATTAACAATATTTATTACGTTTAATTGAGGAAACAAAAACAAGCAAAAGTTATCACCTTGCATTACGGTGCAAATGTGTACGTATATCGGGTTACTTGTTTGCAATAACTCGATTGTTTGTCAACGGAGTTTTAAAAATGGGGTATCATTTTGTTCAAAATAAAATCCTTAATAAATCTTTTAATAATTAAACATTTTATCAAACAAATAATTACAGACATTGAAGAATAAATAATTAAAATAGCCTCCGTTTTGGAATTTTTGACGTGACGTTTTCAGAATATTTAATTTTTTAGAATAAAAAATTAAGTTTTCTAAATTTAATTAATGCAGGTTTACCCGCTCCTGAAAAATAAATTTTTTGTTGAAAATCACAGAGTGGCGTCCAGAAGGCAAACAAGGCAATATAGGACTTGTGTCGACATGAACGTTTTTGCTCCTTTTGGCGCCACTGAATCGGTTCTGGAGTTGGGCGAATACGTCCCGCAGCACCGTACGTATGATCTAATTATAAATATAATAGAGAGCTGTATATTTGTTATTTCAGTAGCCGATAAAAAATGAACTGACCTGTGCTCATAATTAATTTACGAATTTTTATATTCCACTGAATATTTTACATTCAATTTATACCGACGTGAATACATTTTTCAAATAAAATACATTTAACTAATTATAAAATCGATTTTAAAACTAAAATAATAATAATAATAATAATAATTAAAAAATCGGTAAAATAATTAATAATGAATCTTAATTCTAATATATTTAAATTATATGTAATGTTTATAAAATATAATTTGAAGGCAAAAATTATAAAAAAAACGATATAACAAATAAACCGTTTTTAGAATCATTTACAGAAATGTTGAAAATGAAATAATATATATATATATATATATATATATTCCGACACATTAGGAAAAAATAATTACCTACTTTGAAGTAAAATATCAAGGAAATTTTTAAATAAATAGCGAAAAATTAAAATTCTTTACTGTTGAAAAATATAAATAAAAGAAAAAAAAATTAACCACGAGCCTAATTCTCTTAGCGGAAGGATGTTCAGCGCCGTACTCGCTATGGAAATCACACCGAACAGTAAATACGAACTCACGCTGTGTGAGAACAAGCGTGATTTCTGTCGTGAAGTCGCCATTTTTTCTAATGTTGAAGCGAACGAAGTTCTGGAGCTACCCGGCGACAACCTCGTAAAATTCGAGAGTTCCCGCTTTCTAACGGTACTTTGCTCGATCAAAACGGACTAAAAGCTAAATAGTTATGAAATTTCAAAATCGGATGATCTTTTAGAAACACGCATATTATTTAACAGAAACTGTACTTACGTAAGAAGATATTAGAGTTATAGAAGAATCTTATGTAGAGTTATGTTTGGAGTATGCGTAAGTACGGATGATACACCGAGCCTAAGAAAGAAAAAGAGGCTTAGGAGATTTCAAATGTGAAATTGAAGAAAAAGACAAATTAACAACGAATCTGAAATCTTTAGATCTGCTGTCTGATGAAATAAGATAACAAAATGCGTCTCAAACTTGACTTCCGTAACAGAAAGATAATGAATATCTCAGCTTTTCGTTTGGAAAGTACTGAATTCAAATTCCGGTCAGGATCGATTTTTTTTTTCTTATAAAATTTCAATCGTTTATTTTCACGCTTATATAGCTAATTAATTTATCGACTAAAAAAATAATAAAATCTTGAAAGTAGAATCGTATAATCTTCTTATCGACATAGATAACAAATTTTTCAAAATTTGGGAGATATAGGAGAGGGGTCTTTTAGTTTAATGAAATATAATCGAAAAAATAATCGGTCACGATTTATTTAATGTAGAAATGAATTTACAAATAATCTACATAGATAATCTATATTATTTAATTTCCGATGAAATATAGCATCTTTCATCAGAAATTTATAAATTGAAATCGCTAGAAATTAACTTGAAGCTTTCAATTAGTTATCATTTTTTATTTTAGCTAGTATTTAACGAAGAATTCGCTAATTAACTAAATTACATTAAAGCGGTTGTTTTTGAGAAAAAAATTACAGCATATATTTAGCATAACACCGATTATGTAAAATCAAAGAGTGCGCCTAAGAAGTTCTGTTCCTATCCCGATGTAATTAAGTATAAAGTTGTTTTCGTCTAGACAGTAAAATTATTTCAGACGGTGACAGGACAACAGACCTGTATTAAATCTACAAATATTTTGCACTGATAATGCATTATACAATTAATATCAAGGAAGGTTAAGGATGGAAATACATCGATAAAAAAATAACTCTTATAATACCGGATAAATCAAAGAAAATAGAGGTAAAACTTTAATTAGAGCTACATATAAAATAAAATTGGATGCGGTGAGTCTATATTAGTTCTTAGAAATATTAAATATCTGCATAGATGATCGGTAGATTAAATAAAATTCAAAAAAATAAACAGCTAAAAGGCATTGAGCGCATATTACACAGCGATGAAAAAAACGAATTAAAAAATCATTGAAAACGGAATATTATTTTTTTCTGTAAAAGAGAATATTTTAATTAAATTAACGGGGAAAAAGATTTAACTAGATCTTATTAAGAACAACAGCAGAAAAATAATTAACTCCTTTCTTGTACTCCAAAGAACAAGTAAACTGTTCTATAGCCCGATTCGATAAAATACAGGTAATTTTGTTTTTTTTTCTTTAGAATAAGTGACTACCGAATAGTGTGATGTTAAATAAAGATACAAGGATAAATTAGAATTGATCGTACAACGGTAAAGATGTTTGTTACTTACGAGCGCAAAAGAAAGAGCACACGGGATACATTTGTTTCTTGAAAGCCTTTCATTTTGATGAAAAAGGAATGAAATAAATTTTAATCGATACATTTAGGTGATTTTTCTTACTCGTCAGATTATTTTTTTTACAGAAAATTCTGCGAAGAGGGTTAAAATTAACGATAACATTTTGAGGCAGATTATTAATAGGCGGTTAAGAAAAGCAAAAGAACTAAGGGGGTTTCCTACGTTCTATAATTTGGAGTAGGGACTACATTTCTATGGATGTTATAACAGAGAAATAAAGAATATCTGATGTCAGTAATGTGTGACCGTAATCGGTTTTAAGTAATTCCTTTATTATCGTAATAGCTATGACGACTTAACAATAAGTCATAAATCTTCGGTAGAGGGACGGCTGAGAAGGTTAATCTTAACACAAATTTTGAGTTAGGAGTTTACCTCCTTTATAACTAATTACCTAAAAGGAGGAGAAAATACACCTCGTATTGTTTGCTTTCATAAGACTATATTTACATTAAATATATTTCCTAGATAGGCTTGACGTTAAGATTAATTATAATTGTTACGTTTGAAGAACCAGACACGGACACTAACATCACAAAGCAGTGATTTTTACTAATCCACCGAATCGGTCTAGTGGTGAACGCGTCTTCCTAAATCAGCCGATTTGGAAGTCGAGAGTTCCAGCGTTCAAGTCCTAGTAAAATCAGTTACTTTTATACGGATTTGAATACTAGATCGTGGATACCGGTGTTCTTTGGCGGTTGAATTTCAATTAACCACGCATCTCAGGAACGGTCGAATTGAGACTGTAAAAATACCTCATTTACAGATACATATCTCTCTGAAGTAATACCTGGACGGTAATTCCCGGAGGCTAAACAGGAAAAAGAAAGAAAAAGATGGGTTACCCGAAAATGTTCGTTATTTATAACGAATCCTACGATTAGCCGTAGGATGTTGAAATTTTAGATTAGGGCTGTTGTAACATTAATTGTGGACCACACTTTTCGATTGCGATCGAAATTAAAATAAAATTTTAATTTATGAAATGTTTGGATCTTAAAGGGAAGGCTCATCGATTCCAATCACACTTCATAACGTTTTTTTATTTTAATTTTTTATTAATTTTTTTAACTTTCATTTTTTTTAGTTTAAATATATTGCTTTAATAATTATTAACCCATTATTAAAAAAAATAAAAATTACAATAAATTACAATTCAATAATAATATATATATATATGAAAAAAAATCAGAAGTTATTAGTGAAATAAAATTTTATGGAATTTTAAAAACGTGTATATCTAATAGATTTGGTGAAGTGTCTGATTATTTAATATTAATTGAAAATTATAATTTATAATCGTATTATTTTTGGATTTTCTACTGTAATTTCTGTTTAATTTTATTTACATTAATTAAAGTTAATTACAGACTGACTGAAAAATAGACAACAACATATACATATATAATAAGAACAACAACATATACACTGAGACATGCATGCCCGATCTTTAATAAGGTGCAAAAAATTTGTATCTTTTAGTTCATTACTCTTCTGATATTGTCGCACAATATTCTTGCCAAGTCGGAGCTGATCGTCATTTCGTTTATTTGTTTTTTGTTGGCGATCGTTTAATCGTTCTTTGATTTCATATAATTCGTTATATTATACTTAAAAATTTACGGGCGATGTACTGTATATAGATATTTTGAAATAAAATTAATAGAAAAATGAAGAACGGCAAAGTTAAGATCGTCCAAGGTGAAACGATAATCGACAGAAAAATATCATTATCGGCCATAATGATGCACCGTAACGAAAACTAACAGAAAATTTTGAAGAAATGAAGCTTCAGTACATCGGTAACAAACACGCGGATGAAAAATCGCTCGATCAGGAGAGAGAGTTAATAGATACTAGGTCGATAAGGGGAAAAGCACAGATCAGGAATATTCTAACATCAGGGTATGGAGTAGGGAAAATTAGTAATCTCAGTTAATTTTTAAAATTTCAAAATACGATTTTGAGTTCTAAAAATTCAAAAAATAAACGATATATGGGATGTATCTTATTTAGAAAAAGGAGG
Source organism: Lycorma delicatula (assembly GCF_047948215.1). Taxonomy (NCBI): domain Eukaryota; kingdom Metazoa; phylum Arthropoda; class Insecta; order Hemiptera; family Fulgoridae; genus Lycorma; species Lycorma delicatula. Next base: position 16,143,050 of record NC_134460.1, on the reverse strand, counting down.
GCTAAGAGAGTAGGATAATCGACTGTATGAATAATATGTAACTGATATTTTATGCGACTGGAATAGTATCAACAAAAATTAGAATAAGGAAAAACAAGTTTTTTTTTGTCTTCAGTCATTTGACTCGTTTGATGCAGCTCTCCAAGATTCCCTATCTAGTCTAGTGCTAACAAAAAGTAATGGAAATATTTATGTTCATTTGAAATAATATCGATCGAGAAATAAATTGTGAAGATTTTATTATTTAATCTAGCGATACAAATAAGAATTGTAAATATGTTTCTTTAGATGTTAATGAAAATTTAATTAAACGGATATAACAGAGATGCAGTATTTATTGTCAAGTGTGCCGCAAAAGGAAAAAATAAAAATTATTAGATTTTGTGGTCAAGGACACACGTCGCAGACAGCAACGTCGCCAGCAGAGTTGTCGATTTCGCAATACCGGGCTAGAATTTGTCAACAAATATAATAAACGTTGTAATACGAGTACGTTGTGCAGTGTAAATGTTTTGTTATCGATAAATCATTGCGCTAAGCTCTTTACAAGATTAAAGTATCTAAATATTTTATTTAATTCTGACTTACTGTTCGCGGCTGTTTCTGTGTTGTCGGAATGTAATAAAAAAAGGTAAAATTAGATTTTATTATTTTTGTATTTGCAAATATAATGTGTGTTCGATGCAGAGCGTAATATTTTCAGTTTAGTCTTCTGTTCTTGTAGCGTAAATGTTATTTACCGTATTGTTTTCCTTTATTATAGTTGACGCGTAAACTCTTCTTGCGATTCTGGTATATAATTATAAATTTAACAAACTTTAAATAGCGTTTATGCGACTTATTATTTTTTATTTTATCTTACGTAACCGCTACCCGATCAGACCATTAGGAAACGATAACGAAAAGACTTTAAGGAATAGGAACGTATCTCATCGACCCCAATAATAGTAAAATTTTATATAGAAATAACCCACTACTTTACGCAAGAAAGAGTTGCAGGAATCCAGATTTTTAGACGTTAGCGAATTAAATTTTTATAAGGCTCGTATTTTTGTATTGTATTGTAATCAGCAGCTCCCGGGTATATTTGGGGGAAGGAGGAGTTAGTATTTAGCATATGCAAGCGTACTCCTGGAATAGTAGTAATTCTAACAGATATTAAGTTAAAGTCTAGGTTTTTTATTTTTATATAATTCTTGCACTAACTACGTAGCAATGACTGAGATGCGCAGAGCAGCATGGCGCATCACGTGTCCCATCTGCACCAATAGCAACAGAGTAGGGAAGCGCAGCTGGCCTGGCAGCACACACGCACACACACACACACACACACTTAACGAGAAAGATGGCGTCATCGAAGTAGCTATACGTCATTTATTATAAACATTTAAATGGCTATTAAAAATTAATATTAAAATTAAAAACCGTAAAATTCTACAATAAATCACAGAATCGTCCTAAAATTGATCAAATCACTTGAAAATGTTCACAAAAATATACTCTATGTCCTAATCAACTAATCAAGTAAATATTTAATTAATAAATATTTAATAAAAACAGAAAACTGAGGGACGCGAAAACACGTGGTTTTAATACGGCCCTCTTACCTAAAATATATCCTTCTTTACACGTGAAAAAGATATTGTTTTAAACGGTTAATTACTTAAGAGTTAAAAACTACATGAAGTTAATAAACGAACCCGTAATTTAAATGTAAATCGGAAAAACAAATAAAATAAATTCGCGTGATGTACACATTATTAAATATATAATCAACTTTTTAATTTAACCCTTAACTGGGCCCGCAAAGGGTAATCTTACCCACGAGTGCGTGGGGTCGCTTTCTTTCATTAATTAAAATTTTATTGGGGGCTATAACTCTGGAACCGATGAAAACAAGTACCGCTTACGATATATGGTAGAAAACCTCTCGATCAGAGCTTATTACTGCATTCAAGAAAAAGTCCAAAATCCAATTTTTTTAAATATTGGCTTTTTTTTACGCTTTTGGTTCATCCGATTCTAATCAAAAGGGGAGGTACACAACTAGATCTGTTACAACAGTTTTAAATCCAACATTCTACGGCTAATCGTTTTTGAGCTACGCGAGGTAATTACGTACGCAGCACATACATATGTACAGACGTCACCAGAAACAAATCAAAATGGATATTTCCGTTGAAATCTGAATACCGAAATTATTCGCGATTACAATACTTCCTTTTACGTAAAAATAAAAGTTGTAAATTATAAGTAAAAAATAACTAAAACCCTTAAAGGAATATATCTTATCCATCTTAATAACGGTAAAATTATATAAACAAATAACTCACAGTATGCGATGAAAGTCGCGGGCATCCAAAACGATAATGAACTAAGTTTTGAAGACTCGACGCACAGCATTTTTCAAAAAATAACATTTCAATGGATATAAAATTTATTTTATTACGCAAAAATAACAAAAAAACTTAAAATATGAATCCGATTTACCTATCTTTAAATAATAATCGCAATCTTGACGGGTAATTTACAAATAATATCTAAGTTTTCATCTAAACTATTACTTACAACCAGCTCGAACAATATTTATCGTTAAAATTACGGCTTGTAAACATTACAATTACTTTCTATTTTAACTTTAACTTCATTGTAATTACGGCAGCTATCCTATTAATTTTGTCCGTAATTCAAACATAATTTTTTTTCCGAATTTAGAAATAATTGCAAATAAAATTACTATTACTCGCAGACGACAATAAACCGATGAAAACGTTACTAATATGACACGATGGTGGATAAATTGAGAAAATGAAGACGGAAATGATCATAATTTTATAAGGAATACGTTACCGTTCGTAATTTCAAAGAAAAATTTGTTGTTTAATTGAAATCCATCCAAATCGTTTTCGGTAAACCGACCGGGTGTTGCGTGCTGAACGGATTTTGATGTCGGTTTTGCTTGCATTGTTTTATAAAGGTGTGATATTTGTTTGATACGTTTACGACCGTCGCCTATCAGTTTTACGTACCTGTAGTTTACAGAAATAAAAATTAATTTTTTATACTGTATTCATTTCTCTGTACAGCGTTTAAAAAACAGCTGTCAAAAATGGGAAAATAGAATACGGGTAGAGTTGAAATTTAATAAAAATAAAATGTTGATACCAGTATTTTTAATAATATTAATTTTTTTTTCTCTTTCCGTAGGGGGAGGAAAAAGCTCTGCCAGCCGCCGTCAGGCCAGCACTAATGGCAGTGCGGGGTTCTCCCCCGCTAAAAAAACCTGCCCCCCTATCGTGCAGGGTCCGGATCTAAGCCATATGATATGTACAGTCCCTGCATGATCACACAGGCACTCTACTATCCGAATCCGTATGACCGGAAGGCGTCCCCAGGGGGCGATCGAGGAGCGACGACTCCCGAAAACATCTATGTCAAGACAGGAGCCGGGTAAATTCGTAGCCTGTGTTCCCGTGCTTTCGCTCCACCCAGTTCCTGACGTCGCTTAATAATATTCTCAGTATGTACTGTTTTGATACGGCGTAAACAGTTAAATATGTAACGTTAGAATTATAAGTAAATATGAAAAAATTAAGTAATTTCAGCGATTAACATTTCTAGACCGATAACGGAAAAGTCTACTTCGTCGAAATAAAGTTCAAATATAATTTAGGCAGACCAACAGGTCCTTTCGCCAACCGCGCGAGAAACCGAAAAAAGGATATTTTTATCCCTTTATAGGGGATTGAATAATACCGGAAAATATGTTCGCTAGGAAACATTTCTGCCCTTTGAATAAAATTTTGAGATATAGGACCTTAAGGTCCATATCTCCTTGCCTGCTACACCTATCGTGACAAATTAATCGCCGTCACGTACAAAAAATCATCGTGCCGATTTCATCCAAATCGGTCCATCCGATCGAGAGATACCCGGTTTCTGGAATTCTTCATCGCTGAAATCGTGTCGTTTGGTTAGAAACAGACATGAACGGTAGCGGTTCGTAGCTAAATTTAACGAGGTTGATTTTCTTAGCCTTTTCAAGGCCGCGGTTAAAGTTTTGTGTAAAATAAAAGAACCGAAAACAAGAATGAATCGATAGCAGAAAGCAGGATAATAATCTAATTCTACACTTTATTAGATTCAAGAATACGGCCCACCGTTTCTAAGCATATTACGCTTAAAAGGCCTATTCGGTTTAATCGAATTTTTTTTTTTGTCTTCAGTCATTTGACTGGTGGTCGCTGGACGAACTAATGTATTGTTATTAAAAAATTGTGATTGATTTAAGCCGATAATTAGTAAATTAAAATTTTTAGTTTAACCTTTTATTTATATTATTTGTATATCCTGTCTGTATATAGGGTTTTTTCATTTTCAACGCAAAAAGTAAAATTTCTATAAAATAAAAAATACGTCTAATATCAACCAATCGTGTTCTATTTCGAAGCTTACAATGTTACATTATGTCCAAAAATCAATATCAATCGTATGGCCTCCACGGCTTTGCATGACATAACCAAAGTCTATATCAAAATTTTGCATAATTCGTTCACTAAATCAGATTGAATTCCATAAATAATAAAACGAATATTTGCTTTGAAATCATCAAATGTTAGTGGTTTTTGCTATAGACTTGCTACAAAACAACCCCCACAAAAATAACTCTAAAGTAGTCAAATGAATGCTTCATATATAAAAGTAATCTGACCGAATTTGGTCAAAATCGGTCCAGTAGTTTTGGAGATATAAAGTAATTTAGGGGCCGACCCCAAACACATCCGAAAAATTTACATCCAGCTTTTTGGTTTATTCGGTTCCTTAGGTATCAAAACGTCAAGATCCAGTGAAAACCGCGTATTCCCAAATCGGACCGATTACAATACTTTCTCTTCTATACCTATAGCGCTATCTAAACGGGAAAGTAAAAATGGAGATGTATATGATTTGTTAGATTTCTTTGAAAAAACAATATCATAGATTTTCCTGACGGTGTGGTAGCATCTCTGCCTTTCACCTACAGGTTCCGGGTTTTAATTAAGCGCTAAGTTTTTTTAACACAGTGTTTGTCAGTCAGATCTTGTGATAACGGCCTTAAAAGCGGTGTAAACGCTTCCTGCTGGCGCGTTAAAATATCGACTTTTTTGAAATATAAATTTTCCTTTGTTATTTATTAATTAGCTTTTATCTCGATTAATTTTGAATTATTACTCTTCCATTTTATATGAGAATAAAGTTAACGCGTCAAATTAAAACAGATAAACACGCAGGGTCAGCCCTAGCGTTTTTGCCGCCGTAGGCAAACCCCAAAAATTCCGCCCCCAAGCTTAAAAAAAATTAAAAAAACAGACTTATAAAAAAAAACCATGTTAGCCAGAAAAATGGCATATAACTGAATTAAGACAATAATACTAATACGATTTACGGAAAATTGTTTTATCGAGAAAAAAAATTACTTTTTTAACGAGTTTACAACTAAAACTAGTACCTACTATTTTCAGAGATAATTTAAATATACTTTTTAAAAAATAAACAAAACTACTAATAAATAGTAAATAACATTATTGTCTAGATAAAAGTAATCGAAATATATTTTTATGAGTTGTGTTTATTTTTTTACTAAAAAATAAATTTTGCCGCCGTAGGTAGTCGCCTACCTTGCCTAACGTGAAAAAATAAAATTTTACCGTTTATCGAAAAACAAACAGAATTTTTCCAAACATAGTTTACAGAAATATACGAAGAAAAAAACAACTTTTTTCAGAACATTGATACGTTTGCTAACGTAGTGGTATTACAAATATTGCAATTGAAAATAACTCATTGTTTGAAAATCTACTTAGATATACGCTGTCACTAATTTAAGTATAAATTAAATTGTAGTCTCTGTTCTACATTTCACTGTATCACCGACTTGGACGTGCATAAATCAACAAACAAAAACACAAAACAGAATAAACCTTTGTAACCATTCTCGTGGAAACTGAATTCTTACATAAAGTTACCGACCCGCCGTGCAAATCCTAACTTTAAACTTTAAATATGAAAAAGTTTGTACGATCCACTTCTCAATAAGAAATAACATTGCTAATTGCATAAATATTATTCCCATTAATAGTAACATTTCTGTAGTACATTATGTAAAATGTTTGGACCGTCTAATTAAGTAGCAAATTTTCATGAGACGACTAAACCGATTTCATTACAGCGAGTCAAATCACACTGTGTTTCTTTCAAGCGTTTTAATGAAATGCTAACCTTGCATCATCGTTATCATTTATTACGTTTATGAATGAATACCCTATCTAAAATAAAATACTATGTTTTGTGATTATTTGAAAAAGTAAAAAAAAAAATACTAAAATGTACAATTTTATTTTATTTATTGTAAATATATTATTTACGCTATATTTTAAAAAAAATTCAGATTAAGTTTAAAACGATATGTTTAATGATAAATTAATAAAATATTTTTTTATAGTAGTAAATGTTTTAATAAATAAAAAAGTTGTTCAATAGCCGATGATAAATACAATTGGTAAAATTGTATCGATATACGCTGAAAGAGGACTATTTTGTAAAGAGGAATTTTAGAGGTAATAATTTTTTCGTTTCATTTTTTTTAGTAGCTGGACACATAAGAGATTTGTCAGTCGGTGACTAATGCGACGATGTTGTGGGGGTGAGAGAGGGGTTACAAAGGCAGGTGGCTTCCTTCGCTGTGATTGGCTACCGTAGGCCAGTACTACATCACGCGATACAATTTAAATACAACCGTGTAACGGTCAATATTGCTATGCGGGAAACATTGTTAGTAGTCCTATTTCTTATGTAGACATTCGGTATAATTAAATTAAATTAAGATTAGTCTATTATTTTATACTAATAACATTTTATAAAAATTATAATTAATCTCCTTTAATTTTAATAAACATATTAAAAATATTACGATAGTTTATCCGTTTTGTAAAGTAAAATTTTAATATTAAATAATAACAGATAAATTTTTCCGGTTTTATTTACAATACGACCTCGTAATATCCTACACGTATATTTTAAGGAATATGAGGTTGATGAAATTAATGAGATATTTAAAAATTAAGCCAAATTCTTAAACTATATCTTACTACATTAAACTATATCGACTGGTCGGCCAGTTTTTAATACGATAGAATGTTATAAACTAATTTATAAAATGAAATAAAGCATTAAAGGATAAAAAAAGTAATCGGTAAAACTTGTAATTAACTCGATTAAATTTAAGGTTCTAATACATAGAAGTAAGACGGCCAGATAAATACAACATTGCGTTAGACGCTATAAAAAACCTACATTCCTACATTTATGTAATCCTTTTATGTTTATAACTACAAAAAATATAATGTTATTTAATACTTCAACAAGCATCGAGACAACTAAATAGTGTGCCGACTGACCTCGTTAGGTGGGATCTTTCGTCCGGAAGGTCAGGGTTCGAATCTCAGGCGCGGTTGGAATTTTTAATTTAATTTAATATAATGTATATTATAGAATCGTTGAATTATTTATCAAAATATGAGTTTATATTGTAGCGTGTAAAGCATGTGTTTATTGAAGGCTGTTCTAACGCTCTACGATTAGTCTGTCGGCGAGAAACCGGCGACAGAAGGGCGGTGTTGTCTCCATAATAAAGCGGCTACCAACGGTTAATAATCGTCGCATATTATGTTTGTTAATTCTTCTTATATATATTAATATCTAATACGTTTTTTTATTTTTTTATTTGAATCGACAATATACCGACATCCAGTTCATTTACTTTTATTTTTAAATTTTAATAAAACGTATAAAAAAGCCAATTCTGACCGGAATTCGAACCCGGTAGTACCTAGTACTACATTTTAACTACAGTAAAAAATTTTTTTTTTTTTTTTTTTTTTTTTACTGTTTACGCTCGTAAATACAAGTAATAACATTATAATTTATCACTCTGCTAACATTTAAATATTTTAAAATGTGAGATTTAATATTTCACTAGCGAATAAAATGAAATACAAAATACTGTAAAAATTTAGTAAGAAAACGTATACTTATTTAGAGAACACAATTATAAAAGTAAGAGTCGCTCTTGGAAAGTAAATGTAACATCACAGTCAGTATCATCACCCCTTGTCTTAAACAGTAGTCTACCTCAGACAGCGCGAGAATTCTCTCGCTCATGCTCTCACTCTCTCTTTGGTGCGTGTGGGTGCCCGCAAATTTTGAGGGGTCGAAAGATCATTTAATTCCTTACTAAAAATGCACTGCAGCAATAATTTCGTTATCGGACCTTCAGCATATTTATACCGATCGTAGTTCTGTTAAATATTATAAGGAATAAATATAGCCAAATCAAACTTAATTTTAATCTGACATATTTTTTATGAACCGTGTACCGATTGTTTGAAATTATTTCATAAAATAAAAAAAATTATATTTCTCACTGCGACAGGAGAGCAATCCCATCTAGATATTTCTAAACGTTCAAGTTCATCGACGCATTGAATTTATAAACTTTATTCAAACTTTTAGTTAAGAAAATATCTTCCCGTAAATGATGTTTTTAAAAACAATAAAAAATATAAACTATAGATTTTATATTTTAATTTATGTAATTATATATACATATACCTACACAAAATGATATAGGAAGAAAGTGAAAAAACTTGGGAACCGATTCCAGAGCTTGAAATTAAGAAGTTCTACAAACTTATGTCCGAAAACAATTTGTTATAGAGTTACGGCTGGCGAATTCGCTAAGGAGAATTAGGAAGAAGCAGTTTCACGTAACTACCCTTTTGAAAACGGAAATGAAGTTCAGTCGTACAAATGACAACTTTACTTCTTTCACCGCAGGGAAGGGTGTATATACCTGTACAACAATTCCAGCCGCGGAGTAATTCGTTGGTTGTGTATACATTAAATAACTGCCGGGTAACCAAGTATCTTACTTGAAATTTACATTGAATTAATCATTCATTATATTGTTGCAATAGTTTCATACTTTTAATTAAGTTCACATTTTTAATTGTATATTAAATATGCTGCCTAGCTAGAACAGACGTAGAACTTACTAATGTTATTTCTTCAACATTTTAAAGGAAATTAAGATTCATACATTAATAATTTTAACAATAATTAAGTTCGTTCATTAACAATTAAGAAAAAAATGACAGATGTTTACATTTAAACAAGCGGACAAATGAATCGTACTTTATTTATGACTAATCATGTCTCTGATAAATATAACAATAAAAAATAATACAATTTATTATTTTTTAATTTCTGAAATTAAAAAAATGATAATAATAAAAAATTTATAAAAGACAATTTTATAAGATGCCAAAAAAATCATATACACCGGGCCCCATAAAATATTATTGGAGGAGACAATCATTAATTTTTAAAGTTTAATTCACTTTTAATAAAATGCCTACAAAGATTTTATGACTTCCAAATTACTTTCCTGTAATCTTTATTTTTATGAAGGAACAGCCTGAGAGTGTAAATGCAGAAAAACGATTTTGTGAGCGGAACAGTCGAGGAATCGATAATTATTTAAATTAACGGGTTGGCCAATTAGCTTTATTTTTGTTACGAGTTAATAATTAATAAATGAATAAAATACAATGAAAAAATTTCAGCCTATAACTAGCCCAAATATAAAACAGAATAATAGCATTTCCTGAATGATGCTGAGGAAACACGTACGACGGAGAGAGTAGTAGCGTCAATGGAAAGTTCTGGGTTTATTCCCAGCAAGATTTGGTATTTCTCATATCCTACAAATCTCGAATGAAGGAGAATGAAGGAGTGATAAGTTAAATGTTAGCACATTACGCCATTATTTACCATCGGCTGTGAAATTACATAACTAATAACTTCGTTATAAATACAAACTTGTTTAAATCTGAGTCTTGGTTAAACAAGCGATTTTTTTTTCAGCATTTTAATAATTATTTTTCTCTCAGATTTCTCACCGCGTTTAAGTCACATAATGTTTGAGGTATGGAGATCCGAATATTAGACAATTTAATAAACATTAATCTCAGATTATGTTTAATTTGAATTATAATTAATTTCTGAATTTTGTTGCAAGAAGATCTCTCTGATAATTCGAGTACTTAAATCAAGCAATGATTTATGTAAATTTTACGGATAAATAAAATATGTAGGTCCGGTTAATCAGGAGATCGGATATATAAGATCAGTGATCATTTTACTAACTGTATTATACAAATTAAAAAATTACCATAAACAAAAACGTTATTTAAGATTTATCAAAGTTCTCTTAGATTTGTCATCGCTTTTAAGTCGCAAAATGTTTGAGATATGGAGGTCCAAATAATCGACGTTTTAATAAACATTAATCTCAGATTATATTTAATTTGAATCACAAATTATTTCTGAATTTTGTTACAAGAAAATCTCTCTGATAATTCGAGTACTTAAATCAAGCAATGATTTATGTAAATTTTACGGATAAATAAAATATGTAGGTCCGGTTAATCAACAGATCGGATATATAAGATCAGTGATCATTTTACTAACTGTATTATACAAATTAAAAAATTAACATAAACAAAAAAGTTATTAAGTATGATTTTTTTAAACTTTTTAACACTACTACATAAACGACAAAATCATTAATAGTACAACCATATTGTTGAATGAGAATTTAAGACTGACTTTTTTTTTTTTTTTCATCTTCCTTACTGGTTGCAAGATTTATTATGTAAAGGTATTGAATAAGTCAAACGCAACGGAGTAAAATAAGAGATGCCGATTTTGGCGGGTGAAGAGTCAACAGGGAAGAAAAAAATCAGTATAAATGGCAACATAGCATTTGTCAATCACAAAATGTTAGAATTGTTTCATATACAAGCTCCCTCCCTATTAAGAATAGTAACCGAAGCGCGCGCGCACAATTTTAATTATATATAAATACTGAAATATACTGTTCTATATAAATATAATTTTTTTTTCTCACTCAAAATTTGTTATAGCAAAACCTTTGTAATTACAAAAATTAAATCAGATAAAATTTTCAAATTTTTGAGAGAGAGCACTATTTAAAAAATACACTATTCAAAAAATATCACTATTTACAAATATTCACTATTTCCTTCGCTATTTAAAAATATTTTCTTGAGTGACAGAACAATGATAAGTTCGTCAAACTACCTATCCTCTTAAATCTATTCATTTATGAATATTTAACGACACGAATGAGATCGGTGAACAAACGGTAAGCTACTTGGGAATCGAACTAAGGAGCTCCAGTAAATCAGAGTATATTTTTGATAACGATACCGATGCAAATTTTTTCTTGCGTAGCACGTTTCATTCTCGTTACCCGACTTAAAACTTGTTAATATATCTAAAATGAAATATTAAATTCGATACTTAAAAACTCTCTTTTTCCTCGTGAAATACATTTTGCTTATATGAGACAGTTAATTTGATACACAATATATTTTACTTTCCTTCTTAATTAATGGTCGAATAACCTAATATATAACGTGATTCGTTTTATTTATTTTTTCGTCACAGTTTCACTGCTATTTAGATACATTATTAAGATAAATAATTATTAATTTATTTCGTAAAAATAAACAAGTGTAAACTGGATTCTAACATTTTTAATTAATAAATATTTTTAAAATGGAATATTGAGTAGATACTAATTTAGTAAATACAATGACAGTAATTGTGTGTAAATAACGAACAGAATAAAGACGGTTTATCGGGTGTTACATCGCACTCAATAATCTCAAAGGGGAGGTTTAATAAAATATTTTGTGTATGTGTTTATGTGAAATTTTATTTAAGGTGTATTTACATTATACTGAAGTGCTTTCTTGTTCAGTAATTCTAATCTTTATACGAAAGAATTTTTGTTAAAAATATTGCTTAATTTACTCGTATTTTATTTGAATAATATAAACAAAGAATAAAATAACTGCAAATAATTGTTTAAAAAATTCTAATATTAGAAAAGCAAATAAAACTTACCTTAATCAGTAATAAGGAATATACCAATAGAGATGTACAATGGATGCGTTGATTAGGTTATGTTAAAGAACACTGTTGGCTAGAGGCTTTAAAGGTACGGTGAATTGAGTAATTATATCCGACAGTTTCCCGCCAATAATGCAAGACTAAACAACTGCCTGTATTTCTTTAGTTTACCATCATGACGTTTGTCTTCCTCCCCCCCCCCTTCTCTAACGACCATCGCCCGTAAGACACAACAACCACACTTTTAAACAACAAAATTATTCCATCTAAAATTTAGTTCGCAAACTGCTTCTTTCACCCTCAATTTTTTTAACTAGACCATCCATTATGCGTTGTCTAATACTAAATTACTGTTGTTATTTTTAAAATTTATTATCAATCTTGCGGAACTTATATTAATGAGAATAAATTTTCACTTACACTATAAATGTACGTATTACTCTAACAGCCAACCAGACACAAAGGGGTTATAATGAGATTTTCACTTATTATTTAATTACACCTAATTATCAGTTTATATAAGTAATCAAATACATGTAAATACGGACCCTCACCCACGCGTACATTTTTTATTATTAACTATTACTGTGTTTGTCTAAATATGAAATCAGGGATTAAAAAAAAATAGTATTATTTTTTTTAGATGTAACGTGACCTGCTAGACTAAATGTTCCGGATTCGTTACTCGGTTAGGATGTGGAAAATTTATAATAGCGCATTCTCTAATTACTTTAATAGTTATCAGCTCAAAAAGAAAAATAACAAAGCCATATCTGTTATGACAGATTATAAAAACTACAAATGGTACGTAAAGAGGTAATGATTAGTATTATATCTAAATTTCAAAGTTATCATATCTAGCCGATTTCGGTACTTTACTGTTAAGCCCGTCTGCAATATCAAAATCAAATGGATATTGTACACCCACAGATCTATTTATTAATACACTTTATTACACGTGTAAATCCTAATTTAATTTTATTTAGATCTTTTAAAATATATTTCGTCGTTCTTAAATAATACTTGGCTCTCGATGAATGAAACAATCCAAAAAATAAACTGAAAGTTCATTAAATAATATGGAATTAGATTTAGTCGGATTTCGGATTTTGTAATCTATTTTGTCATCTCCGTAACAGAAAAACCGAATGATATACTGAGGGTTTTGGGTCCGATTCTTGGCTTGAACGATAGCTGACATGTTTAATGTTTTTCTGGGTATTATCAATTAAAAAAAACGTTACCCTTAGGCTGAAAATCTAAGAGTATTTCTCAGCTTGGCGAAAGTTCGTAGCGTATTATGCTTATCCGGCTATCAGTTTTATTCATCACATTAAGACCGTGTAAATGAAAATAAAAAAAGTTAAAAAAATTCAATAAAGTCGAATTCGAACCGATGTGCCTTCCCCTTGTAAGATCCAAATATTTCATTAATTAAAATTTATTTTGGCTATAATTCTGGAACCGATGAAAATAAATATCACTTATGACATATCGTTGAAAATCTCTCATCGAGGGCTTATTACTGCAGTTAAGAAAAATTTTTAAATTCAAATTTTTTTGGACTTTATTGGTTCAGTCGATTGCAATCAAAAGGAGAGGTGCACAACTAGATGTTACAACAGTCCTAAATCCAAAATTTCAACATCCTATGGCTAATCGTATTTGATTTATGCGAGATACATACATATGTACGTACAGACGTCACGCCGAACTAGTCAAAATGGATATTTCTGTTGAAATTTGAAAACAGGAATTTTTCGTGATCACAATACTTTCTTTATTTCGTACAAGGAAGTAAAAAAGCCTAACAATTTAAATAAAAAGATGGCTTCTTAACAAAGATAGAGTGAAAAAAAAAATTACTAACTGATAACTTTGCTCATAATTTTGATTGTGAGAGGGAGTGTACGAAGAAATGGCACAAGATAGCGTTAGTTGCTATGAGTGCATTCGACCTCTCCTCCTTCGACTTGGTTCGTCAAAACAACTGGTGTGTCAAACTATTTGCTACGTTGATAAAAAATTATATTTGATTATAATATTATTAGCTCCTTTCATTATATACGGCGATTATAGTGAAAATAAACAAAACTTATATAGCATATTATGTGATATTTTCTTTCTGATAACTTATTAATCTAATGTAAGTGTTATTTACGATTAACGTTGTCAAATACAGTAATAATATGTATTTCTTTACGATATGTAGTACCGTGTTTAAAACCGTATCAAATTTTGTTTACTATCAAATTTTATGTGAATCTAAACGACGAATTCCACATGTAACTAGGTAAGTTCTTTGAATACTTCCTTTTACGTAAAAATAAAAGTTGTAAATTATAAGTAAAAAATAACTAAAACACTTTAAGGAATATATCTTATCGATCCTAATAACGGTAAAATTATATAAATAAATAACCCACAGTATGCGATAAAAGTCGCGGGCATCCAAAATTATATAATGAACTAAGTTTTGATTAGTCTCGACGCACAGAATTTTATATAAGTTTAAAAACATTAGAATTAGATAAAATTAATTTGTCACCTGTTAAAAAGAAAAAAAAATTATTACTAGTGAAATATCTATTAGAATTTTGTTATCGCTTGTAATTTTAGTAATCGTTAATTGTGTAATGTAATGTAGAATATTTAAATAAAGATCACTCGCTACCAGAAGAACGTTTATTATTATTTATTAAAAAAATGTATTTTCAACGGAAAATGTTAACACACTTAAAAAGCGCGTAACATTTTTTAATAATAAATAATAGAATCCGTATTTATAATTTTTCAGATTTTTCTTTCAGCGGTAAATCTATTGGTTCTCTGATGTGTGTAATTTTCACGCGAATAAATAACAACCGACTTCGATTTTTCAAAAGGGGTGAAGGAAGGTAAAGAAAAAAAAAATTGCCCCTGCCTCCGGTTAATTTACTAAAAAAACATAAATAAAAATAATAAATTTAACGAGATACGATGTACTGCCATCTCCAAGATTAAAAGAACCGAGCCAGGTTGAAACATAAAGTTCGATTGTTTTATAAATATTTCCGTTTGATATGCAGATTTCTTTAATTTCTAAGGCGCTATAAACATTTTATAAAAACTCGGAATTCGCAAGCAAAGAAATCTACTTTTTTGCACCGCTCAAATTTATTCGTTATTACGGGCAATTTTTCTTGAAATAGATAAAAACAAATTACGCCTTCCAAAAATTTACTAAGTATTTTTCAAAAAATAACATTTCAATGGATATAAAATTTATTTTATTACGCAAAAATAACAAAAAAACTTAAAATATGAATCCGATTTACCTATCTTTAAATAATAATCGCAATCTTGACGGGTAATTTACAAATAATATCTAATTTTTCATCTAAACTATTACTTACAACCAGCTCGAACAATATTTATCGTTAAAATTACGGCTTGTAAACATTACAATTACTTTCTATTTTAACTTTAACTTCATTGTAATTACGGCAGCTATCCTATTAATTTTGCCCGTAATTCAAACATAATTTTTTTTCCGAATTTAGAAATAATTGCAAATAAAATTACTCTTTACTCGCAGACGATAATAAACCGATGAAAACGTTACTAATATGACACGATGGTGGATAAATTGAGAAAATGAAGACGGAAATGATCATAATTTTATAAGGAATACGTTACCGTTCGTAATTTCAAAGGTTAAAATTTTTTTTGTTTAATTGAAATCCATCCAAATCGTTTTCGGTAAACCGACCGGGTGTTGCGTGCTGAACGGATTTTGATGTCGGTTTTGCTTGCATTGTTTTATAAAGGTGTGATATTTGTTTGATACGTTTACGACCGTCGCCTATCAGTTTTACGTACCTGTAGTTTACAGAAATAAAAATTAATTTTTTATACTGTATTCATTTCTCTGTACAGCGTTTAAAAAACAGCTGTCGAAAATGGGAAAATAGAATACGGGTAGAGTTGAAATTTAATAAAAATAAAATGTTGATACCAGTATTTTTAATAATATTAATTTTTTTTTCTCTTTCCGTAGGGGGAGGAAAAAGCTCTGCCAGCCGCCGTCAGGCCAGCACTAATGGCAGTGCGGGGTTCTCCCCCGCTAAAAAAACCTGCCCCCCTATCGTGCAGGGTCCGGATCTAAGCCATATGATATGTACAGTCCCTGCATGATCACACAGGCACTCTACTATCCGAATCCGTATGACCGGAAGGCGTCCCCAGGGGGCGATCGAGGAGCGACGACTCCCGAAAACATCTATGTCCAGACAGGAGCCGGGTAAATTCGTAGCCTGTGTTCCCGCGCTTTCGCTCCACCCAGTTCCTGACGTCGCTTAATAATATTCTCAGTATGTACTGTTTTGATACGGCGTAAACAGTTAAATATGTAACGTTAGAATTATAAGTAAATATGAAAAAATTAAGTAATTTCAGCGATTAACATTTCTAGACCGATAACGGAAAAGTCTACTTCGTCGAAATAAAGTTCAAATATAATTTAGGCAGACCAACAGGTCCTTTCGCCAACCGCGCGAGAAACCGAAAAAAGGATATTTTTATCCCTTTATAGGGGATTGAATAATACCGGAAAATATGTTCGCTGGGAAACATTTCTGCCCTTTGAATAAAATTTTGAGATACAGGACCCTTAAGGTCCATATCTCCTTGCCTGCTACACCTATCGTGACAAATTAATCGCCGTCACGTACAAAAAATCATCGTGCCGATTTCATCCAAATCGGTCCATCCGATCGAGAGATACCCGGTTTCTGGAATTCTTCATCGCTGAAATCGTGTCGTTTGGTTAGAAACAGACATGAACGGTAGCGGTTCGTAGCTAAATTTAACGAGGTTGATTTTCTTAGCCTTTTCAAGGCCGCGGTTAAAGTTTTCTGTAAAATAAAAGAACCGAAAACAAGAATGAATCGATAGCAGAAAGCAGGATAATAATCTAATTCTACACTTTATTAGATTCAAGAATACGGCCCACCGTTTCTAAGCATATTACGCTTAAAAGGCCTATTCGGTTTAATCGAATTTTTTTTTTGTCTTCAGTCATTTGACTGGTTTGATGCAGCTCTCCAAGATTCCCTATCTAGTGCTAGTCGTTTCATTTCAGTATACCCTCTACATCCTACATCCCCAACAATTTGTTTTACATACTCCAAACGTGGCCTGCCTACACAATTTTTTCCTTCTACCTGTCCTTCCAATATTAAAGCGACTATTCCAGGATGCCTTAGTATGTGGCCTATAAGTCTGTCTCTTCTTTTAACTATATTTTTCCAAATGCTACTTTCTTCATCTATTTGCCGCAATACCTCTTCATTTGTCACTTTATCCACCCATCTGATTTTTAACATTTTCCTATAGCACCACATTTCAAAAGCTTCTAATCTTTTCTTCTCAGATACTCCGATTGTCCCAGTTTCACTTCCATAATTAATCGAATAAATAATAAAATGTCAACCGATAATATTTTTTTAGTAATATTAGGCGATAAAATCTCCGCTTAAAAACACTATACTCCAACGGCGGTTAATTTCAATTTCTATGTACGCAGAAACAAATACGTTATTAGTTTTTACTAATTACCTTCTCTTTAGGTAATTTACCTTGATTTGGCGATCAAAGAGTCCTTGCTTTCAGCAGTCTTCTGATCGCTACTGAAAAGACAAATAAACACTTTCGTATTCCTTCCGCAGATGATCGAAGTAGAGAAGCGAACGAAAAAGGAAGTTTCCGTAAACACGTGGCGTAAAAGAAAACTATTTTCCGCCGGCACGCCAGGGTGGGCTCTGCGGGAGCGACAGTGCTTTCTCTTCCTGGCAGTTTCCTATGTGCGCATGCGCACAACAGCTAAACACCACGCCGCTGGAACTGTGAAGCGCACAATTCCGTACAAAGATTTTCGTATCTTTTTCATAAACTGGGGGATGGCTACTGACATTAAGCTTAAGGATTAATAAAAATAACCGATTATTGGGGATTTTTCTTAAGCCAGAAATGCAACACTTGCTTATCGCATTCCAATCACACGGGTAGGCAGCTAGACGGCGTTCCAAGAATCTTCAAAAGGTTTTCAAGCTCTTTTGCCAGGGTAGTTCTAGAAAAGCGGATGAACTAAAAAGAAAAGCGCTACGTCGTTTTTAGTAATAAAAAATTACGCGTATAGAATTTTATTTCGAAAATACAAGTACATCGTTAAATTGTTAATTACATTTTTTTTTAATTTCGGTGCTCCTTTGATCAGCCAAAGAAACATAGTTTTTTTGTAATTTTTTTATTTCGCGTCGTTTATTATTGTATGTAATGAATGAAATGAAATGGTAATCGCATAAAAATACCGAACCCAAGTTCAGAATCGAACACAGGAACATCAGACGATTGTTATAGAACCCGACAACTAATGTGATTTTTTTTTTCTCTTAGATTCATTTAAAAAATCGTAACGAAAAATTTCAGTCTACATATTAATTGTTGGATTTACATTTAATTTACACCATTATGTAAGTTATTTGAAGACACAATTAGTTTATCCTGGATAATCTCAAGATTTTTTTTTTAACCTCAGATTTTTATTCCTTCTTAAACACATAATTAACTAGATGAATCACGGCTAATAAGAATCGCTAAATTCGTGCCTGGAATCAAACCAGAACCTTCGACATGTTAGCAGGTTGTTTGATCCAGTCGACCTACTAAACCGATTTTTTTATGCCTTATAATACACTTTAAAAGGAAAATTCAATTAAAAGATTATCGGTAAATATTTTTTAAATGTTACGAATAGAATTTAAAATATTTTAACGCTCGTTCCGAATATTTTCAAGTAAAAATTAATCTTCGTGTAATAGACGGTAAGCTATTTAGGAGTCGATCATTTATTTTGTAAAAATAAACTAGTGTAAACTGATTTCTAACATTTTTAATCTAATAAATATTTAAAAAATGGAATATTTGAGTAGACACTAATTTAGTAATTACAATGACATGTAGTTTTTTTATCGTGTTTATGTGGGTGTAATATCGCACTTAATAAAATCTTCGGTGTCTGAAATTTTATTTAACTTAGCTGTTCATTTACAGTACGTGTCTTTACAATAATTCTAACCTTTTTACGAAAGAATTTCTGTTAAAAAGATTGTTTAATTTAGTCATATTTTATTTGAATAATACAAACAAAGAATACAAATTATCGTTTCAAAAATTGTAATTATATTAAAAATTTAAATAAACTCACCTTAATCAGTTATAATAAATATCTCGATAAAAATATGTAAATTGGATGGTTACGAATGGATTAGGTTACCACTTCCCTGGAAGCATTGCGTAATATACCATGACTTCCCGACAACAGTGTTGTCGGATTTCATCAATTTTTTCTCTATATTCACTTTTCTCTGCTTCATCTCAGTACGGCAACGATCTTCACCGATAACATCTTCCAACTACCCTACTTTTAAACAAAAAAAAAATAATGAAAAATTATTCCATCTAAAATTTAGTTTACAGACCATCAATTTAGTTTCAATCACCATCAATTTTTTTTTTTACATTATACGTTGTCTAATATTAAATTATTTTTACTTATTTTAATTGTGATTGCGATACGTTTCGGTTTCCAGATTTAAATGGAAATATACATTTTGACCATCCCTAAATCCATTTTGACTAGTTTCGGCGTGACGTAAAAATATAAAATATTTTGATCTTTAAAGGGAAGACTCATCGGTTTGAATCAGACTTCATCTCCTTTTATTTTTTTTTTCAACTATTTATTTTAATTTAAATATACTGATTTAATAATTATTAACCCGTGATTCTAAAAAAAAAATTACGATACATAATAATTCAATGATAATAAAAAAAAATGAAAAAATAATTAGCGAAATAAAATTTTACATACTTTTAAAAATGTGTAAATTTAATTTAATAGGTATTACATACGTGTGTATATGTAATTGATGTTCGTGAAACATCTGATTATTTAATATTAATTGAAAATTATAATTTAAAATCGTATTATTTTTGGATTTTCTAGTTTACTTACGTAACAAACATCTGTAAATAAGGAATATTTGAGTAGACACTAATTTAGTAAATACAATGATAGGTAGTTAAGTTATCGTTTGTGAACCAACGGAATAAAGACGGTTTTCGAGTGTTACATCGCACTCATTATCTCAAAGGGGAGGGTTAATAAAATCTTTTGTGTATGTATTATGTGGGTTTACGTGAAATTTTATTTAAGGTACCTTGAAGTGCATTTACATCATACTGAAGTACGTTCCTCTCTAAGTTAGTTTAAGTAAGTTTAATCTTTACACGTAAGGATTTTTAGTTAAAAAGATTGTTTAATTTACTCTTATTTTATTTGAATAATACAAACAAATAATAAAACCACTGGAAGTTATCGTTTCAAAAATTGTATTAATATTAAAAAAGTAAATAAAACTAATTATTTAATCAGTAATAAGTAATAAAAAGATTTACATTTGATGCGTTACAAGTGAATTAGGTTATGTTAAACTGTTGGCTCGAGGCTTTAATTATTTTTTATAAACATTACCCCAGACACAGATGAAATTACTCAAATAATGGGGTTCTATGTTATCTAATAGTAACCCTAAAAAAGTAAATAAAATTTACGCTAATATAATGTTTCAAACAAATACATAAAATTAAACGAAGTAATAATAATACTTATAATAATAATAATAATATTTTAATTATTTATATAATTTAAAAATATATATATTTACCCGTCGATTTCCGTGGTGGAGTGGTAGCGTCTCGGTTTTTTATCCGGAGGTCCCGAGTTCGAAATCCCGTCAGGCATGGCATTTTTTATACGCTACTAAATTCCATTTCCATATTCCCATACATAAGCTTCTCTATAAAACGTCGTAGTAAATTAATTCATGAAATAAAAAAATAAGTAATTAAAAAAAATAAAGATAAATTTAACTTAATAGTAATGCATATATTAAAAAAAATCCGTTTTATAATATGTTACTTTATAAAAAGGTAGTCTGTAAAAATATCTCTCCGACGTAGTTTATGAATTCTGATGTAACAACAGATGTCGTATGTAGCCAGCTTCGGGCTTGAACGAATGTACGCGGAAATTAACGAACGTCAGACTGAAGGACAACCTTTCTAGACGCTTGTTGGTGCGTTAAAACATGTACATTTTTATTAAATCTTGCGTTCGTTTGAAACATCATAAATTGGTTTTATTATATTTATTATAATGTGAAATATTATTCAGGAATATGTTTAACAGTGGTATTACTATTAATTTGTAATTAAAACTAAACTTGTATGTAAGGTAAGTACAAAATTAATCGGGTTTTGATAAAAGTTCAATGCAGCAAATTACCTAGTTTATATATTTGTGTGTCTGTCTGTCTGTGTGTGTGTGTGTGTGTGTGTGTGTGTTTTATATATAAATAACCTTTATTTATCCACATGATTACAATTAGTAATACTAGATGAAATGTTTCTTACAACTAAATATTAGTACATAAAATAACTTTTTCTATACTATCATCCACATTTCATTTTAGTTATATTTGTAAATCTTGTAAAATATTTTAGTGTAACTGTTCATTTTAAAAAAATCTTGTACTAAGCTTTTAATATTTTCTTAACTTACACTTTAAGTATAAATATAGTCTATGTAACGTACATTTCCTATTATAATGCAATTCTTAAATATATTCTAATGTATAATTTGCTCTTTTCTCCTAAAGTGTACATTACAATATATTCAACGAGTAAATAATAAGCAACCCTCCATGACCCAATGATATTTATGACATGTAAATGAGGTGACTTAGGCTGACAATTCCCGAGACCTGTGGTTAATTGAATTTCAACCGTCAAGTATTCTGGCATTTACTGTCTAGTACTCAGTTTCATATAAAAGTAGCTAACTTGTACTAGGCTTTGAATCTCATAACCTTTGACTTTGAGAATCAGCTATTAAACAACTGATTTGTGGTGAGTTAGTCAGTTCTGTGGGCTATCCAATATGAGTTTTTATACAGTAATTTAAAAAAGAAGTTTACACAAATTATATATTTGTAAGTACACAGTATTCAAAATAATTTGTTTACAAATTCTCATAACAGATTTTTAATCGCGTGTAAAATATTCTAATGTGCATATACTTTGGATCTAAATTTCTTTCATTCTACCAAATCGTTTAAATGGAGAAAATTATCATATTTTTTTTGAAACTCTCCAATTAAGAGGAAATATGTGGTTTCACCACGATGGAGACCCAGCACATTTCAGTCGGTCGGTATCAGATTTCAATAAATCTTGTTTTATATATATATATATATATATATATATGTACATACACACATATAAAAAACATGACGTAAGTCAATCATAATGAACGCCCATTAAAAACTACTGAAAATCGTGACGGGAAACACAAGTAAACCAAACAACACGAACGAAGATGCGATCTTCGTTCGTGTTGTTTGGTTTTATATATATATATATATATATATGTGCGTGTGCGCGTGTTATGTTACCATTTGTTCCTGATGCGTTCATACTGTTATATGTTTTACAAGTCCGATTCTTTGAGAGAATAAACACGTATAAAATTCACTGGAGCGAATAGTTGTCAGATAAATGTATTTCTCTTATTTCATATATATATTACATACACACAAACACACACTCATACTCACAGTGCAAAAAAAATAATCCTTGTTCCATGAAATTAAAAGGAAATTTTAAATAAGAATGCTCTTTAAACATTAAATAACCAATTTTTTTATTTGCGCTGAACATAAACCACAAGATAAAATTAATCTTGTTTTAATGAATGAGTATAAAAATTGTAATAAATTTACAATTTAATACCATTAAATGATTAAAAAAAAAAAATAATTAAAAATTTATGATTAATGTAAAAATATTATTAATTTTTAACAACATGGAATCTGATGTTGACAACACATGATTTTTTGTACGCCTATTAAATTACACTTACACTTTTTTTAAATGTAAATAGGTAAAATTTTATCTCATTAATAATTGTAGATATTTTTTCTTTTTTTTGCTATTGATTTATTATTCATTGTAATTTTTTTTTATAATGAAAGGTTAATAATTATTAATAAATTTAAAAAAAAATAAAAAAAATGTAGATGAAAAAGGAGATTTTAACCGATGTGCTTTCCTCTTTCAAATATTTCATTAATTAAAATTTTTTTTGGCTATAACTGGAACAAATGAAAATAAATACCATTTACGATATATCGTTGAAATCCTTTCAATGTGGGCTTATTACTGCAGTTAGAAACAAGATTTTGGGGTTTTTTGGACACTTTTGGTTCAGTGGATTGCAATCAAAAGGGGAGGTGCACAACGAGATGTTACAACAGTCCTAAACACAAAATTTTAACGTCCTACGGCTAATCGTTTTTGACTTATGCCAAATACTTAAAGTACATACGTCACGCCGAAAGTAGTCAAATTGGATTCAGGGATGGTCAAAATGGATATTTCAGTTTAAATCTGAATATCGAAATTTTTCGCGATCACAATAATTTCTTACTTCGTACAAGGAAGTAAAAATGAACTAAAATTAAAACGGGTATTAAGAAACTATTTTTTCATGCATTTTGAATTATTTATTTATTAACAAAATGGATCACTTTTTACGTTTTTTTTTTATTTTTTAAGATAAATTCTCTCTAATGATCATCTTATAAGTTTTTTCGGAAATTTTTATTAAATGACTTTTTATTATAATTTTTTTAATTTAAAAATACACAGAATATATGTATAAATCGATCGAAAATATTTTTCATTCTATTTTCCTGGCATAGATCTAAAGGTATACTGCAAGAAGGAAAAGTATGATAATCAGTCAAAAAGGGGTATGGTCTTTTTTTTTAATTTCTCGAAGTTTTATGTCTGAGGAATCCCAAAAAAGAAAAGATAAAGTGTTTTGACGGGGGGGGGGAAACCCCCCCACCGTCAAAACGAAAACGAAAAGACTCGTTGCAACAACGGGTCTTTTCCCGTTGTTGCAATTTTCATTCGTTTTACTTATTTAATTTTAAATATTTAGTGATATGCGATATCAAATTTCTATTCGCGCGCGTGCGATTGTTTTAACGTGCACTTTTGTATTAATAAAAAGTCACCTGATTTGAGGTTTGTCCGAAATGGAACATTAAATAAACGGTAACTATCAGTTCTATTTTATTTATCGTAAATACAGGGTGATTTAGGAAGAAAGGGAAATAATTTGGGAACCGATTCTAGATCTTGAAATAAAGGAAAAAGTTCACGTACAAACATATGTCCGAAAACGCTTCTTTGTAAAGTTACGGCTAGCGTAAATTTCGCTCGGATTTCAGTTCCCCTGTGAAATAAGTCATACTGAAATTTTTAAGGCGTTATATAAGGGGTAAAATTGATGGTTTCTTATGTTTTTTGACCTGTAAAATAGAATTAAAAAAAAACAGTACCATCATCCCTTATTTTCACGATATCCAGCGTAGAACAGAAAAGTTCAGTGACGAAAAACACGTTTTTTTAGGTTTGAAGTAGAATAACTCTGTTAAACAAACTTGTAGAGTTTAACTTAAATTCTATTATACCGTATTTAAAAATCTAGTAGTTTCTGAGAGTCTGTTTTTCACGCAAAAAACTACT
Source organism: Lycorma delicatula (assembly GCF_047948215.1). Taxonomy (NCBI): domain Eukaryota; kingdom Metazoa; phylum Arthropoda; class Insecta; order Hemiptera; family Fulgoridae; genus Lycorma; species Lycorma delicatula. The sequence goes on along the minus strand of NC_134460.1, from coordinate 16,118,312 downwards.
AAACCGACTTTTCTGAAATGTTACGTAACCTGGAAGGACCATATGATTACTGTAATCACGAATGTTTCACCGTTTCAAAATTGTGGGGGATTAACTAACTTACGGTAACAACCGGATTAGGTCCTTTTCGTTTCTTGCCCTTCCGTCCATAAGTTTGCAAGTTTCTTGCATGGAAATATCTCAAATAGTAGGAAATATTTTTTTACCCGTACGGAAGACAGGTAACCGTTAAGATGGAAACCGACTTTTTTGAAACCCGTATACTTCAAATTATTAAAAGTTTCGAATCCTGTACTAAGTATTCGGTGTAGTGACCGGTTAGTATTGTAGATGAAAAAAGCCAGTAGCGTAATATTCGTTGAAATAATTACATAATGATTAAAATCTATCATATAAAAAGAAAATAGAGAAAAAAACTTTTAGAGGTAATTATTATTTATTAAAATTTTTGGAGGTAGCTTTGAGATGAATCGCTGGAAAACATTTGTCGTTGGGGATATATACTATATTTTTGTAATATATGTTTTATATTTGTAAAAAATGTTCCAAGCGATGATACTGACTGTCTCACCTGAATTTGCGTCAGGTGTCGCAAGAACTTTGACAGCAACGTTTTGCACATTGTTGTCAAGGGCATTGATTTCTGTCGAACGTTCGCCTTCAGTTCATCGATACTGAGGGTTGTAACATTTGATAAGAAGTTTATTAAGTAAGTAATTATATATATATATATATATATATATATATATATATATATATATATTGAATGTTTGTCTGTCTGTGTGTCTCTTAAGCCTTTCTAAACCGTTCATCCGATAGCATGAAAATTTAGGGAACGGTTGGACGCATGCCAGGGAAGGTTTCTGAATTAGTTTGGACCCGCTAGGTAGCGCTTTGGTCGAGATATTTTGAAAAATTGTATTTATGGTCCGATTTGCCTCGTATTCAGAATACGTGTTACTTAAATGGAAAGAATTATCCCCGCAAAAAATGGTCCCGCTAGTTGGCGCCGGGGTTGAGATATTTAGAAAAATTATATTTATGGACCGATTTGGTTCGTATTCAGAATATGAATATTAGTTACGTGAAAATAAATATTTTTGCAAAAACTGTACCCGCTAGGTGGGGCCGGTGTCGACATATTTACGAAACAAACAAATATTCAAATAGACTTTTTTATTCTATATATATATATATAAAAAATGCATGTTCGTATGTGTGTCCGCTAAAGATAAAAAAACTAATGGACCGATTTACGCGCGGGAAAACGTGGAAAAGGTGGAAAGAGAAAAGGGGAAAACGGGAAAGGCTAAAAAGGAAACTGGGTGAGCGATGATGGAGAAGAGCGAAATAAAATAAATTTCTTATAGTAACAAATGCTTTAATAATAAAAAAAAAAAAAAAAAAATAATTAAATAGTTCAAGAGATAATGATAAAATAATACCATAACATAATTTATAAAATTGTATAGTTTATACGTTGACAGAGGACTTTTGCTAAGAGGAATTTTAGAGGTAAATCTTTTTTTATTTAATTTTTTTGGGATGAGGCAAAATCAGTCTAACTAATGCGTCGAGGGGCGAGAGAGGGACGGGAGTTTTAACAAACGCAGCTGGCTTCCTTCGCTCTGATTGGCTACCGTCAGACAGTACTGAACAAGCGTTGTACAATTCAAATACAACCGAAAACATGTGTACATGTGTGTGTGCGTACGTATGAGTATATTGCTGTGCGAGTAACACGTTAATATAGACGTTTTCTTATAAAGACATTTCTTATATAGACGTTCGATATAATTAAATTAAATCAAGATTTGTCGATTATTTTATATTTATTACATTTTATTTAAAATAATAATTAATCTCCCTTAATATTTATAATTTTTTTTTTTAAATATTACGATAAAGTTTATCTGTTTTGTAAAGTAATTTAAAAAAAAAAAGATTCTTATTTAACTTATTAAAAATAAATCCATTAAAATAAAAAAAAATAGATTGTAATAAAATCTTTACGAAGCTATATAAATATATTACTAGGATGAAAAATTATGATGCAAGTGTTATCGCACATAAAAACATATAACAAGACGGTCAGGAACCGCTTTGCTGGCCGTTCCCGTGTTACTAGAGAGCCTCCTAAAATTTTTAAATTTACCATCTGTTAAAAACAATAATTACAATTACTGTTTTTAAGATGCTTTTTTTCTAAACGGCAATTGCAATTATTATTTTTAAACGTTGCATATCTTAGGTTAAGCTGAGAGCGGATGATACTCGGTCCGGTCACAGTCTTTCAATAGATTTCAATGCCTCGGCACAAAATGAAGAAAAGCCAAAAACTGTGACGCTACATTAAAGACTTCACAATTTATCATTAAAGCTAAATCGTCTAGATGAAAACCCTTTTTTTTATTTATTTTATCGCTACGTTGCTTAGATAGGGAGATATGCAGCGTTAAAGACAAAAGTGGCCTTTTACCTTTAAAATGGAACATTTCCGTTTAGCAAAATCGGAAAAAATAAATTAAATGTAAAATTTTAAGATTTAAACTATTTTATTGCAGTTCACTTCTTTCTTTTTCCTGTTTAGCCTCCGGTAACTACTTTTCAGATAATACTTCAGAGGATGAATGAGGATGATATGTATGAGTGTACATGAAGTGTATGTAGTCTTTTACAGTCTCAGTTCGACCGTTCCTGTGATGTGTTAATTGAAACCCGACCACCAAAGAACACCGGTATCTACGATCCGGTATCCAAATCCGTGTAAAAATAACTTACTTTAGTAGGATTTGAACGCTAGAACTCTCGATTTCCAAATCAGCTGATTTGGGAAGACGCGTTCACCGCTAGACCAACCCGGTGGGTTATTGCAGTCGCTGATAAACTTTATTTCCCCTATGGGCTCGATCAAACGCGGAGAAATACTTTAAAATTTTTTTAAATGTTTTTTCTCGCCGATCTTTTTTTTAATTTGATTATTTTTTTAAATCTGAAGTATACGGTCAAGAAGATTATTCAAGCTTTAATTTTTTATTTATTCGCCTTTTTAGACCTGTCGGTTGCAAAATTAAAGTAGTTTGATCAGAATCATTTTTTATCGTGACACATAGGTGTCCTTGTAATTTTTACTCCTTGTACGAAGTAAAGGAAGTATAACGATCAGAACAAATTTCGGTTTTCATATTTCAACGGAAATATTCATTTTGACTAGTTTTGGCGTGACGTCTGTACGTACGTATGTATCTCGAATAACTCAAAAACGATTAGCTGTAGGATGTTGAAGTTTTGGATTTAGGACCCGTGAACAGTCTGCCAAGCGGTTCTCTTATGACAGGCAGTAGATGGTAAAAAATATCCGGGTCAAGTCGGTAAATAAGTACTGTATAGTACTTATTTAATTTTTTTACGGTTACTGTTCAGCAACCAAAAAATGTAGTTTTAGATTTTAATTAATTTTTTCTTTCCCGTCTGTATAGCAGCTATAGCTATATAGAAGCGAAAGTATAATAATCGGTCAACACCGGGCATATCCGGTTCTCACCGAGTCTTGACGAAGTGACCCCCTAAGGATACCAGAAAACCGAAAGATGGCATCGAAACTTCCGTAAAACCGAAATTTCCGCGATAAAATGTGCGCATATATGTATGCATGTTGGTGTGTAAATCGCCTTATATCTCCAGAAATACTTGACCGATTTTCACCAAACTTGACTATAATATTATTATAGAAGGGACATCGGCGCTATTAAATTTTCAATTAAGAAGGTCAGCGGATGGGAGATACAGGGGGAAAAACGAAATCGTCTCCCGATTTTGCATAATTAAAGTTATATATATATATTTTTATAATTTTGTGAATATCAATAAACAATTTTGTAAAAAAAGTTTTTGCTAAATTACCACCACCTCTAAAAATAGTTTTCGGTGCGGCCTATAAATCACCTTATACTCGTAACTCCAGAACGGATTTTTTTTTTTAATTTTGAAGAGTTATTGAAAGCAGTACAAGGGGTGATTTTCGTTGCAGGTTTTTGTCGATAATTTTGTGAATATAAATAAACAAACAACTCTTGTAAAAAAAACTTCAAAATTAAAAGGATTTTATTTTAGAATTTTTTTTTTATTTGATTATAGAATTTTTTTTTTTTTGGTGTTACTTTTATTACAGTTTACGTTTAATTTATTATTTATTTTCTTCCAATTCTTTTTTTTCCTTATATTAATTTTTGTTACAGTTTTTTATAAATATTTCTCTTCATCAACGTAACACATTTTGACACACGCAGTTCTTTTTTGTTGACGAATTATGGCGCGAATCCGATGGAGGACGAGAGTCGGAACATTCGAGAAATTTTGCTATCTTGTCGCATTCACGTGCACACTCCCTCACACAATCATAACTACGTACAAAGTTATCACAGGAAGTCAATTTTGTTTAGAGCCATCTTTTTATTTTACTAATGTTAGTTTTTTATTTATTATTACTTCCTTATATTAATAATATAGATTACTGCATTCATTAGTTTTAATTGATGGAAATGATGGAAAAAATGGGGTTTTGAAGACAAAAAAAATCATACCTCCCTTAATAGGCACAATATCGAATCTGTTTAAAGTGATCGTTAATCCTCTAAACATTACCTAAAGCTTTTGTCTGAAACAATTTTTGATATGACCAACCCTTACGGCAAGGACGACCAAAATATTACCGGAATTGTAAGATGGGCTAAAATTGTCGTACGCTAAACGTGTGAAATTTTTTTTCACGTGCAGTTATTTTTGTATCGAGTAAATATGAAGTTTTTCTTAACTTTAAGGTGGAAATCATTTTTATCCCATACTTAGCACCGGTAATCTACCTTCGCCTTCCGGTGTGCCGAAAGGGTTTTTTTTTAAATATTATAACACTTTTAAACTACTTTCAATATAATTTATTGTAAACGTATTTTTTAAATGTAATCAATAATTAAAAAAAAAAAAATGCTTTAATTTTGCTATAAACTTTTATTTTCTTTTATAATTACATTATTTTATGTGAATTTTTTTTGTGGTTTTCCGAGAAAAATAAATTACGATTATAAAAAAGTAATCAAGTATACTAAGTATAACCGGCCTCCGTGACGCGAGTGGTAGGGTCTCGGCCTTTCATCCGGAGATCCCGGGTTCAAATCCCGGTCAGGCATGGCATTTTCACACACGCTACAAATCATTCATCCTATCCTCTGAAAGTAATACCTAACGGTGATCCCGGAGGTTAAAAAAAAAGAAGTAATAATAACTATGTTTCTTTCCAAACCGTTAACTGCCATCCTTATTTCATAATTAAAAAGAAAAAATAACTGGATGTTAAGGTTGTCGATTGATATTAATAAATTATTTAAGATAAAATAGATTATGAATATTTGTTTTTATAATGCGTGATGAAGATAAAAGTTCGTTGCCGCCCTGTCTCATCAGCGTTTTGTTGCTGTACACAGTTATGTAACCGTTTTTCACTCCAATCACGCACGTTCAAGGTTAACAGAGTCTTATCGCTTTTATATATCCCTTTACCCAGTGGCAGGAAATAAAGTCAAAAATATAAAATAAAACAACTTAAACCAACTTTAAGCTTTTTGTTTGTTTTTGAATTTCTTGTCGGGTTAAGAATTATTTTTATGTGCAAATTAAGAATGAAATATTAAAAAAAAAAAAAACAAAAAAAAAAACGTTAATTCAAAGAGCCGAACCCAGTACCTACAGTTTTTTTTAATCGGGTTAACCTTTTTCTTTTTTTTCTGTTTAGCCTCCGGTAATTACCGTTTAGATAATACTTCAGAGGATGATATGTACGAGTGTAAATGAATGTAGTCTTGTACAGTCTCAGGCCGACCATTTCTGAGGTCCTATTTTCTAGATGTAACCGGGTATCGAATCTGGAACTTTTAGTCTAGCAGGTAAAGTCTACCTTTACCTTGTTAGAGAGCTACCTCTCTAACAGCACGGAAGTCATGTTACATTTACAATCATACATGTCATCCTTCTTTTTCCTGTTTTGCCTCCGGTAACTACCGTTTAGATAATTCTTCAGAGGATGAATGAGGATGATATGTATGAGTGTAAATGAAGTGTAGTCTTGTATATTCTCATACCTGAGATGTGTGGTTAATCGAAACCCAACCGCCAAAGAACACCGGTATCCACGATCTAGTATTCAAATCCGTGTAAAAATAACCGGCACATACATATCATCCTGTGAAGTAATACCTGAACGGTAATTTCCGGTGGCTAAACAGGAAAAGAAAGAAATATCTCATTTCTTCCGCTGAAAAAACCAAAATTTAAGAAAACGATACAGATATAAAAAGGTAAGACACTACATTTCTATTATCAAAATCTGTTCAAAAATACACGTTAAATATAAATAATCTATAAAAATAAAAATGTAGATGTTCGTTTGTTCAAAATCATAAATCTCCGAAAGTTCTTCACCGATCGTTTTGAAATTTTGACACAACGTTACGTTCGAATACGCGCGTGTTTTTATATACCTAATATGTGACAGGTAAAAACAGCGCTATCTGTTGGACGTAAAAGCAAAACACGCTGTACTAAATTTTTTACTATTCAGTTTCAGTTTTTTCGATATATATATATCCAGTATAGACTAAAAAACTACGGAACCGATTTACGCGCGGCAAAAAGAGAGAAAGGGAAATAGGGAAAATCAAAAAGGGGAAAAATAAAAAAGGAAATAGAAAGGAGAAAAAATAAGGCGTAGGGGGAAAGGAAAGGGATAGGGGAAAATGGGGTAAAAAGAAAGGGATTATGGTATGGACGTACAATGAGAGTGCTGCTTGACTGTGTGCCACATCCTTGTGGATTACATTTGTTATGCGGCCTTGCATTGTAAATTTAAATTGTCCAGGCAGTAATAAAGAAGTTTTGGACTGGGTATTTTTATTTCTTCCAAGTATTAGTATTTTACATATTTTTAATAATAGTATGCTTAAATTTTTTATGTACAGTAGTTGTATATTTTTGTGTTTCACATTTTAGTTAAAGTTTTTTATTTTGTCATTGCTTTCAGTATTTTAGTTTGAATTAAAATTTTTGGTTTTAAGTTTTTATTTTATTTTAATTCTGTTGCTGTCTTATTAGATTTTATACTTTATTTCTATATTTCATTTTTTTCCCTGGGCATCATAAAGAAAAACACTGAAGCAAACGGGTCCTCTGGTTTGATTACTGTATTTTAGTGCCAAATTTTGGCATCTACTGAAATGTCCTTTTTGTTCAAAATATCTTTTGTTAGTTAAATATCTTTAAAATTTTAGTTTTTGTAAGTAGTATTATTATTATTATTATTACTATACTGTTGGTGTTGTTATTTTCATTTATTTTTATTTTTACAATTATTCGCAATATTTCTATCAAAGACATCTACATAAAAAGAATAACAGGTTACATAAAAGCATTAAAATCTTATCGGTAAACATTATACATATTATTAGAATGCTGAAATTTTTTTAAAAATCTGTAAAAGCGGTGGCAAGCAACCACTTTTTCTTAAAGCTACTGTTTGATTTCAGCTTTCCTCCAGCTGTTGTGGTAATTTTAAGTACCACAAAAGGGAGATAAGTTGTGTTATCTATTATTACTGCACTCCCTTCTTGTAAGTTATTTGTACTTCATTCATAAACCAATTTTTATGATAAAAATAATAATTTATGATAAAATATACGTCGACCACCACTTGACGCTTTTAATTTGTGAAATGTCTTGAAACCAATTTTTTTCACAATACGACGAACGGTTATAGATGATAAAATTTGCTTTCAGTTTTTCCCGTATTTCCTCTTTGAACTTCTTAACGGTAAGGATTTCATTCTGAACGGTAGAGGTATTATTGATATATGTTTCTGCACAATACATGATTGTTAAAATTGTCCAGTAACAGATTTCCATTCTGTGTCCTATTTTTCCCTGGCGTTTCAAACTGAACGCAACTATTGTTGCTATCGCACTCCTTAGCTGTCCTACATATCCTTTGTATTGATCTCCAACTAATGCCGCGTGTTTCAGCATTGAGTTCACGAACTTTATCAAAGTAAATCACGCTACGGAATTCCAAGTCGGATAGCTTTTGAAAAAATTTATATTCATTGTAGATTACATTTCTCGAACTACTTTTAATTGTATGCCCATGTTGACTGGAAAATGAAAGTGTTTCCCTCTCATTCATATTACACTCTCACACATATTACATAGTTACAGAAAAATTACAAAAAAAAAAATCTATAACTTAAAACCTGATAAAAAAAATGCGAATTAACTTATTATAGACTGTCTTTGGCATAATGCAGCAGTTAAATAAAATAAAAAAAAAACAGCATGAACTGAACATATGGAAATAAAATATCATATACCTTGTTAGATACCATAGCTAAGGGCATAATGAACTCATCAGACTGAAGACTGGCATTGCAATTAATTTATACTAATATACAATGACATAATATCAATAATATACTGTAATCAGTATTGAGACTTTCTGCTCACTGAGACTGCTTCTTCAATCCTTATATTATATTAAAATCTATTATTATGATCCTCACCATAAAATACTAATGTTTATTAATTCAGCTCTATAAATAAAAATTCTAAAAAATTACTGTCTGATATTATTGAAAATTTATTTTTTCTAATTGTTTAATCTACTTTCAAAAGTAGAAAATTTTTATCTCTATCGGTTTGGATTTTATAGCAATTTAAGTCGACATTCTCAACAAAAAAACTGCAAAAAATTCGTTTTTCGTGCCTCTAATTTTCAGAAAAATGACTGTAACTAAAATTGGCCGAATCCAGGTAGTGAAAAAATAATTGCATTTACTGATGATACCTTAATTTTTATTGTGGGATTTTTAACTTGGATGCAGTAGTTTAAATACTAGCCCCGTTTTTCATAGTGACCACTGTAATATAATTCCAATTTCTCGCAAAAATTTCTGTATCATGATTAATATCAAATTCTGGTCAGGCAATGTAATATTCTTATGCTGCAAACTTGCATTTCCATATTCCACACAAGCTTCAAGGTTATGTAGCAACATAACAAATAAATAACTATTGTTTGGAATTTATCTTTCAGTCAAAGAATTTGAATCTTACATAATTCCTATTTTTATAATCTGGTATGTATTGTTAGATATGAGATAAGAATTCAAAATTTTAGGTAACATTATCTTTAAAGGTATATTTATGACTAACAAAAATTTTACCGTAGACAATATTAACACCAATGTTTCTAAGATTAGAAAAAACTAAATGAGGAAAATTACCGGAGCAGTTTAACAAATTATTTGATTGTAAAAGATTACAATTTGTAGAATAATCTGTAGTTGAGTAATTTGACATTTTTAACATTTAAATTCGGATGATAAAATTTGGTGTAAGAAACATTTTCTAGGTTCTTCCATACAAAATTTGGCTTATTAAAGTCATAATAATAATAATTTGACTGTGGCTGTACTGTTAATGTGTGTGGTAAGTGAATTAGAGGTACAGATTATTTTTTTTTTTTCAAATTATACAAAAAATTATAAATATTTACTTTTTTAGCATTTATTGTTTTGTATTGCAGCAGGTAGATTTAGTACAACTGAAAGAGGAACCGTTTAATATGATTAATGGTGATATTCCAAAAGATCCTTTATCAATTGAAGAGACCATCTCGGTTAAATCAAAAAATGTAAAAGTGGAAAATGAAATGGTAAGAGTTATGGATTTTGCATACAGTGGAATACCAGTTATCTAGATTGACCTTTGCTAGGCCAGATCTGGATAACTGGAAAGACAAATTAAAAAGTTTAATATACACTGGACATATCATTCTAATGTTTAAAGGGGTAAAAAAAAGTATTAATGTAGAAGTAAAAAAAAGTCCCTAAAATAAAAAAGAAATTTGGAACATGTACAGTGTAAGAAAAAAAGTAATGTGACACATTAGTATAGTGTAAAAAAACAGTGTGTAGAAATTTACTTTTATAATTAGTTTAACAAATCCCTTAATACAGGGTGAGCAACATAAAATCACTCGTAATGTAACCGCTGCAGAATTGGTAGGTTATTTTGGAATGAAATTTGATAAATGATATGAATAAATTAAATAAGAAAAACATAAAACTTAATTTAAATGTTGCATTTATATACCTTATTGTTACAAAAGATGTTTAACATGGCTACCTGGGCATCACTGCACTTTTGTGCTCAACTGTTCATATTGAGTGTTGTCTGATGCAAAATGTCATTTGTGTTGATATTTTGTTAAATGTTCACCTTCAGAACGTTTGATGTGTGACAGGTAACTCCATCTTTTTGGAAGAAGCTGTATTCTTTTTCATTATCAGTTACTTGTGCATAGAATTCTTTGAAAATTGCGAGGTAACTTGTGTATTCACAGTCTGGTCAAATAATATTGTTCCCATTATACAATTACCGCAAACGGTTTGTAACACCAATTTTCTCATCGTGAAGTGAACGCTCGAATATCTTGTGAGGATTCCTTGCCATTTAGTACTTTGTGATCTGTGAATTAATATTGTCTTTTAAATGAAAATGCCGTGCCTCGTCTGACATGAAATACAACATGGGTCTAAATGTCGCCAGCAATGTTTTTGAGAAGCTGGTTGCAATAATCAAGTCGTTTCAGTTTGTCTGTCTCCTTCAGTTGTGTCACAGTTGTAATGTGGTCACAATTGGAACACAATTGTAATGTTACAATTGGATTCACTAACTGTGACTAACGACTTATTGTTCATTTTCCTCAGCTCTGAAATAGTGGCCTTAAGTGAAGCAACCTGATCAGACAACATCTGAACAAGTTTTTTCAGCTTATTGCAAGATCCACACTGCTTAATACCTAAATTCATGGGAGCTTGTTTTGACGCAGCAGTGGCAAAAGATACATCTAAATTAACAAGGTTCTGTGAATTTAAGTGTTTTTCTGTATTCTCTGCATGCAGCCAGAAAAGATAGCTTGTGCTCGCTAGAAAGTCTGAGAATCGCCTTTTCCTCTTTAAAAATTAGGCAGTCTCAAGAGCGGGCTGCGTGTGAACCACTATAGTTAACACATTTTTCATCCGCATGGCAGTCTTTGTCATTGTGGCCTTCCTGAGCACATCGAGCACGGATCTCCATCTTCGAGCAAGATTTTGATGCTCCTGGTATTACCGGGAGATTAAATGTTAATATAAGAGATGGCATTAGTTCTTCCGACTCGCTCTGCCATTTCTTGATACAATTCACACTTCTTATTACTTCTTGGATTCGAAGTTCATCAGAGTAATTTCGTCAAAAACCGTTAAGGGGGTTAAATAACTAATATCAATATTTGATGTCATAAGTTACACAATCTATGTTTGATTGAGTTTTAGTTTTAATCTCGCTTGTTTAATCAAATTGATTTTATGTACATGTTATTTCTTTTTTCAGTTTCTTTTTCTTCCATATCTCCTTTTTTTATTTTCCAGTTTTACATTTTTTCTTCTGTCCAGGTAAGAAATATTTCTTCTATGGTTTTTTCTCTCCTGGAAACCTGAAATATTTTGAAATTCTTTCCCATAGTAAATGTTCTTTGATGTTTTCTTGTATTATTTTCATTTTTTCTCTCTTTTTCAGTTTCTCTGTTTCAGTTGTTATTAGTTTCTAGATTTTTATAGTGTATAAATACCCTGTTGGGGTGTTCATTCTTTGTAGATGACCATAAAAGGCGATTCTTCTTTTTCTGATTAAATCTAATATTTTCTCCATGTTCCATGTAAAGTTCATTCATTATTGTGTCTTCTTTTCTGTCTTCGATGGGCTGAAAGACTTTTTCTGAGTATTCATTTTTTGTTAATTAGAAGTTTGTTGTCAAATGTCAGATGTTCAGTTGGATATAGAACTTCCAATGAAATGATTGTGCAGTAGTGTCTTAGTCTTTTTTTTCATCCCTTCCTCTTGGGACCAGACCTAGACCGATGAAGCACGACTCAATCCCAAGGGTGCCTTTGCCTCTAACCTCCTGAGTGACAATGTTGGACCTGGCTATGTCATTCCCAGCACCTGGTAGGCCAGGACTGGGTCTTTCCTAATGCCTTGCCTGAAAGAGGAGGGCCCCCTAGATGACCTTTCACCCGGCACTCTGGTTTTTTTCATTTTAACCCCTTAACAAATCCCCTGGAATCCTCATTCACTCATCGGCTGTAAGACACCTCGGCATTCCATGCCTCCAGAAAGGGGCTATCCACCTAACCCGTAATCTAGAAACCCCAAATCTCCATTTCCCTATCATCCTCCTCATCTTCCAGCTCCTCCCTAGCTTTAGCTCTCATTATATCGATGACCATATTGCAAATGGTGTCCCAATTTTTCCGATTAAAAAACATTGTTTCCACCACGCTATCTGTGGTGATCACACCAATAACATGCTCCATCTATCTCCTCTCCATCACCCATCTGACACAATGGAACACTGTGTGCTGCTCCACTGCATCACTCCGTAGAAGAGGCACCCATCCGACCTCCTCCTCTTTCTGTTCCACAGATGCTTGTTGAAGCAGCCATGACTGGACAGGAACTCCATCATCTCATAGGCTAACTGCCATACCTTCTGCCCAGCCATGGTTTGATCTGTGAGATCAGCCTTCTTGTCCAGCTCCGTATTTGCGTCCTTTCCCAATGAACGTATCTTGCTTATCTTGACCTTTTGGCACACCCGCTGATCTCTCCACTACTTCCTTCGCTAACAGATCTAAAGTTGGCATGGCCGCTATTACTAAAGTTGCTTCCGTCAAAACTGTTCGGTACGATCAGTTTTGAGACCAGCAATCTCGTTCTCACAATCTTCTTATCTAATGCTCTCCTCCAGGCTGGAACAATGTACAAGACAACGGACCTAGCCACTGATGCTAATAATCTCTCTTCGGACTTTTCCGCGTACTGATTTTCATCACCGCACTTCTTAATTCCATCTCACAAATGGAGGAATCTCTGCCGCAGCAACCACCTCCAATACCTCACATGGCCTCCTGGGGAACAGTACCTCCACGCAGTCAGGTAACAATTCGGGTAACGCTCTCCTGAACGTTTTACTAACAATCTTGAAGGCGTCTCCCCATATGTCGCTATCAAAAAAATATGTCGTTATCAAGGTGATCACACAACCCCTGCCACTTCTCTCTCTTACTGCTCATAATTTCTTTCTTAAAAGCTTTCCGACACCTCTTTAATTCTTCCAGTGCCAAATCAATCTCCTCCATCGCATCTCTATGATTTGCTTGCTGTAGACGCTTATTACACCAAAACAGGCCTTCTAGCTGCCGCTACCTCAGGCAACCACCAATATACAAGTTTATCTATTGGTCATGCCTTCTCCAGCGGCATATGGCAAGCCTTCAAAATTACCTCCGTTAAAAACGGCGGCGAAATGCCACTGAGGTGATCTAAACACTCTTGTACAATATGTTACACCCTCTCAATGCCCAACACACTAATCACTCTTCTTACTTATACATCAACCCCTCATGACCATGAGGCCCCCAGTTCAAAATAGATTACTTCATGGTCGCTAAGCGACTGTTGCTGCTGAAGCACCTCCCAACCTCTAGTCTTAGTCTGGCATTGAGTGATCTTACCTTTTTACTGCAGGTGTTTTTAGTTAATGTAAATGGCTAGCCATTTTACTGATTTTGGAAATTTTGTAAGGTTTTTTCTTTTATCTTATTTTTAAAGGAATCTGAGATCTCATTAAATGATGAAGTTTCACCACAGTTTAAGCTTAACATGTAAAACGATGAACTTGAAATTAATTGTTTACACTCTGTGAAGATAGAAGAAGAGATTGAATATCCAGATCATGTAAGTATTTATAATTATTGGATATTGTAACAAACATGCTTTGTCTCTTGTTAATTTCATGAGAGAGAGAGTGAGAGTGTGAGTGTGTGTGTGTGTGTGTGTGTGTGTCACAACTGTTATTAATCTGTATTGGGTCAGGTTGTAATTACTAACCTGATAAATATGACAAGTGAATATAATTAACAACCCAGAGCTTATTAAAATGAGAACTCTATCAACAAGTTAAACTACACACATTTTAGACATCACTGAAATTTAAAAATTAACCATTCATCATTAATCAAAAATACATACATATATATATATATATATATATTTTGCTATTTCAGTGTGTTCTGTTATAAAAAAATTGTTTCTAACTCTATTTATTTCTATTTCATTTATATAGATTTAAGTTGTGTGTGAATGATAAATGGTTAATGTGCGAAGGCAAATGTTTTTAAATTTCAGTGATGTCTGAAATGTGTTTCTTTAACTTGTTGATAGAGTTCTCATTTTAATAAGCTCTGGGTAATCGGTTGTTAATTATATTTACTTGTCATATTTATCAGGTTAGTAATACAGATCAATACATTTAATACAGATCAATCACAGTTGTGACATATAGTTTTATTAATGAAATGAAAATAAAATAAAATTTAATTTTATATTTACATTTGGAGAAGTTAAACATATTACCATATTATTACATTTTGATCTTTTAATGAACTGATCTTTTAGATCAGAACCCTGATCTAAAATGATCAAGATCATTAATGATCTTTTTGATCATTTTCATCTTTCATTATTACTACCTAATATTTAAATTTTGGATTACATACAGTTCGTTTCTTAACTCATATATATAACTTTGCGAAAATTCAATTAATCATCAACATACTGACCACTATGACAAATTCTCAAATAACAGGGAACAAAATTCACCAAACACAGTAACAAAAACCTAAAAAACTAATACCAAAAGTTGACTTTTATAAGATCCTGCTTCATCAATCAGTACAAAAATCCAAAACTTAAACTTAACTCAGTGCTAACTGGAATGATAATCATTCCACTTGTTGTTCAAGTTTCGTCGTTATTAGGGTTTATGTTTCCAAATTTTTAGTTTTTATTTATTTATTCATTGTTTGATGTAAGTTTGGAATTTTGTATTGATTGATGAAACGGGATCTCATGAAAGTCATCTTTTGGTGTTAGTTTTTTTGGTTTCTGTTGCTGGTTGGTGGTGGATATTTTTTGTTATTTGAGATATATACGTAGATTTAGCCCACCAGGGTGGTCTAAAATCAGTTGTTTAACAGCTATTTTCGATGTTGAAGGTTCTTAGGTTCAAATCCTAGTAAAAGTTAGTTGCGTTTGTACGTATTTAAAATCTAAAAGAGTGGATATCGGTGTACTTTGATTGTTTGGGTTGAGTCGACCACATGCCCCAGGAATGGCCACACATCTGTACAAGACTACCGTTTGTTTACATGTCATACATATCATCATCAGCATCATCAAATTGTGCCTTGGTGAACTGAGTTGATATGAGGGTGACTGAAGGATGTAAATATACATCTTCTGTGTATATTTTTTCACAATAAAAAACATATCAAAAAGCATTAAAAAAATAACTGCAGAGGACATAAACTAATAATTCTTATTCCTGCTAATTTTTATTTACAGCAGAGTGAACAAAAAACTCGTTAATGAAATAGATGATTGGATAATGATAAGTAATGTATATGAATTACTATTCGAATCATGTTTTTGTCATCCATTGTAATTGATACATAATTAGTTATTTTTCTAATCCATTCTTAATAACGTTGTGGTTTTTTTATATAAAATCCTGTAATGGAGCTAATCAAAATCAAGGAAGGCAAATTTAAGGGTAAATTTATAATTATAATTATAGTCATTGACACTAAGAATATTGGGAATTTTTTTTTGTATTATTTAAATTGTTACAAATTAGTGTTAACAACATAACATCCATAACAATATTCATTTTTACAATATACTAAGCATAAAAGTGTATAGCAAGATAAATGTTATTTACATATCTGTATATTCTTGTACCTTCTTCATATAAATAAATCCAGAATTTTAATGCAGAAGTACGGGTGGTCATTTGTTAGCCTTCATGGAGAAGATTAATCATGTCTGCGCAGGTCAAAAAATGTAGCTGAAAACACAGCTGTGTTTGTATTAAGCACTGGATTTAGGAATGAATCAATTTTGTTCAGTCTTATTACTGTCTTAAGTTCGTTAAGAGTGCAGTGTGATAATGCCTAAAAATTGTGTAAATGATGTGGATGCCTTTTGTTATATATGTGATGAGTTTACCGTAAAATCAAATAGAAAAAATGTTACACCTTTAATTAAAAAAGCATGTAATTTGTACTACAGTATAAAATTGGTGATCAGGATAAGACGTGGGGTTCTCATATAATATGCACTAATTGTTCAGTGTATTTAAAGAGGATGGCAGCTGAAAGGCACACAGAAGGCTTTGCCATTTGGTTTACCTATCTGGAACTGATTGTTACTTTTGTTTAACAAGTGTGTCTGGAATTTCTAAAAAATCTAAACATACTGTTAAATATCCTTCATTGCAATCTGCAGTCGGGCCTGTACCTCACTGTGAAATTATTTCAGTTGCTGTGAAAAATTTCTGTTTCATGATCAATATAAAATACCAGTCAGGTGTGATTTATCATGATAAAAAATTTAAACAATTATTTATTTGATTGTAAAAGATTACAATTTGTAGAAAAATGTGCAAGATGAGTTGCAGCATTTTTTTATAACATTTTATAAAACTTGGCATATTAAAGTCACCTAATAATAATAGTAAAAATTTAATTGCGCACTATTTTTGTAATTGGTAAGCGAATTAGAGATACAATTTATTTTTATTTCATAAATTATATAATAAATCATAAACATATTAACTTTCTAGCATTTATATTTTGCTTACCCAACTCAATTTTGTTACATCTATTCATCCCAATATTTTCTTCTGTTCTTGATTTCTTCTTCTGAGATGTTGAGTCTTTCCAGGTTATCTTGTGTTTCTTTTATCCAAATGGACTTGAATTTACTGGCCTTGACAATGGTGAAAATTTTCTTAGCGAGTCTGTCTTCACCCATCCTGCATAAGAGTGATGTATGTTTTTGCTAAATGAATTGCAAAAAAAGTCGGTTGAAAACCCTGTAAAATAAAGATCACTGAATAAATTCCTATTGAAACAAAGATTTATTTTTTCAAATAATGTAGTAGTTTATTTTTAAATTGCCTAGTTTGGATTTAAGCAGTCCAGTTATTCTGGAAAATTGGTATCCTGATGTGTTATTTTTCATTATTATCACCAAACTTGTAAATTTTGGATTGCATGCATTTAATTTTTTAATTCGAATATATATATTTGGGCGTAACGTGTAGGACCAGACTTTGTAACTTTTCTCCAAAATAACAACTTTTACAAAAGTCAGTTTGAGCCTCCACGGGGTGAGCTTGGATATATTCTGGAACAACTAGGAGAAATTTGTCTGGTGAACTGAATCTAAACAAACTTTACTGCTCCATTTGTCATCAAATCACATCTGGTGTTGTAACTCGGGACTTAGTTCCACCGCAGATGACCCCTTGACAATCATCCCTGAAAGGTCTATTAAGAAATATTTCATCAGCTGAACCAAGCAACACCAGAGTTCAGAAAAGGGAGCATTGGAATGCCCGAACAATATACACAAATAAGAAAAATAGTCCAAAGTAAAACATATATATTGTTTATCTTATTATTTATAATATAAAATTATATATTATAAATAATGTTTGCTTAGTTTTATCATATATATATACAGGGTGTTTCATCTAATTGTATAGTGTGAAAATGTAAGTGTACAGCTTATATTAAGAGAAGCGGGTAATATAATTTATTTTTTTTTTTTAAATAAACAACAACTATCCATGTTCTAATGTAGGTTATTCAACTTCAGCGTATGCACCTTTTGTAGCTTGGCAGACATCTAGAACAATAACCTAACGCTTGGAAGATGTTTAGAAGCATCTGCAGCATTATTAAACCATGTATATATGTTCCTTTACCAATATTTGTTATAAATCACAAAAACTCAACTTTTATTTTGTACAACTTATAATCAAACCCAAGGAAAAAGTCCAAAAGAGTCAGATCTGGAAGATCTAGGTTGCTGTGCAGTTCGACTCATCTGATCCAATCCGGGAAGCGTTATTCAGGAACACAAAAATACATTAGTCTTGTAACAGTGGGCTCCATGAAAAAACAGATTGATTGTGCCAGTTTTATTCCGTCATAATCGGACATTGATTTTTGATTTGTCTCTTTCATTTGCGATTGTAATTATTAGTTATTTTTAATTTGACAGGTTACCGTCAGTAAAGAAACCATCTAGGGAAATACCAAGCATTGTATTACCTGCAAGAGATGCATAAATAGTTCTGTGCATGATGGAATTACAAAAAAAAAATTGAGTGTAAGTGTGCATCTGGTGATATAACGACAGAAGAAAATTTAGTCGAGAATGTAAATAGTGAAAACAATTTACCTATCCAGAAAGGAAAGAAATTGGTTTGTGACTATTGCGATGAAAGATTCAAATGTAAATGTTATATAAAGAGAAACATTAACTTTCACGGTAAAAAAAAAAATAATAGTAACTTTTGTCAAAAGTCTCTTATTCATGATAATGATATTAACCCACCTTATGCATAATGAAGAGAAAAATTATGTTTGCAGCTTTTGCCAGAAGACTTTTAATCAAAGTTCTAATTTAAGATTACATAAATATTCATACAAAAGAGGAAAATTATGTTTGCAATTTCTGCCAAAAGATTTTTATCAACCTTCTAGTTTAAAGAAACATCTTAATATTCATACAAAAGAGAAAAATTATGTTTGCAACTTTTGTCAGAAGACTTTTAATCAAAGTTCTAATTTAAAATCACATTTAAATATTCATACAAAAGAGAAAAATTATGTTTGCAACTTTTGTCAGAAGACTTTTAATCAAAGTTCTAATTTAAAATCACATTTAAATATTCATACAAAAGAGAAAAATTATGTTTGCAACTTTTGTCAGAAGACTTTTAATCAAAGATCTAATTTAAAATTACATTTAAATATTCATACAAAAGAGAAAAATTATGTTTGCAACTTCTGCCAAAAGATTTTTATCAACCTTCTAGTTTAAAGAAACATCTTAATATTCATACAAAAGAGAAAAATTATGTTTGTAAATTCTGCCAAAAGACTTTTAATTTTCTTTCTAATTTAAAGAACCATATTAATTTACACACCAAAGAAGAAATTTGTTTGTAACATTTGTCAAAAATCTTTAATGAGAGTTATACTTTAAAAAATTACTTCTTTTTGTTGTAATGATGCTGTTTGTAAGGCAGAGATTATGTGCGTTCTCAATATTGTACAAATTAAGTTATACTTAAGTTTACGTGAAGATATTGGTGCAACTTTTAAAATTACTTTTCCTGATAGTTGTATAGTGTCAAAATTCCAGCTTGGAGCTACTAAATGTTCCTATGTCATCAATCATGTTCCTGTACTGTATTCTGATGGCATTCTGCAAATACACTGGACTAATAATGACAAATTATTTTTCAAGTAAATATTAGTAACGTTTGTTTTCTGTACAAAATAAGTTGTGATCATACATATATTTTTTTGTTAAATTGAAATCTGTTTATTTTAGAATTTTTATGCAAACCAAGTTATTAAATATTGTTTTCTTTTTACTTGGCAAAATAATGTAGGCTAGTTTTTGTGAAAAAGTTTAGCAATCTTATGTAGTGGCCAATTATTTCTAAAAATTGCTTTAGTTAGTTTTTATTTCTTATCTATGTTACTTTTAGTTACCGTGATCATTTTTGTGCAAGAAACTTGTTAAATTTTTTTTTTGTACTTCAGTGTAATTTACTGAAACAATTTATCACAAAAAATGGTTAATTTTAAATGTATATTGTAAAAAAATCAATAAAAAATAAACATTAAAAATGAATGTAATAATAAATAATGAAAGGTGCGAGTTGGGCAGCTACAGGGATGGTAGAGGCTGCAAAAAAATAAAATGTTTGTTTTTTCAGAGTAAGCTGTGATAGCATACCATTGTGAGAGTCAGGAAATTTTTATCAAATTGGTCAGTAAAACTCAGGGATAACAAACCTTAAAATTCAGTGGGAATCCTGTTTATAAAAATTTTTACATTCCTTCTTCTTAGAGATCCTTTTTATCTAATTTACTTTGGTTTTTTTTTTTTAGCAGAAATCTGTTAATTTTTAAAGCACAAAATAATATTTAAAAATTGTTGCCATCAGTGTAGGTATACAATTTACGATATTAGGTACTTTTCTTTTAACATAAGGGGGGCCCACTTGCTTTTTTATTTGTGGATTTTTGCTTCTTTCTGTTACAAAGTAAACAACTTGGTTTAATTAGGTGGGTGAGGAAATGTAACTGACGATTCAGAATACTGAACTTTGTATCGTATTACCATTGCCTAGCTCGTTAACCTTGTCTAATTACATAAGCCCGCGATGGATGTGTTTTTTAGTTTTTGATAATTGTTTATGTATTTTTTAGCGCTGAATAGAAAATAACCATCATTTTTGTTTCATCATGTCAGGAATGCAAATTTCAATATTATCAAAAAGATTTAAAATTACAAATATGTGATACAATAGAATAGACATAAGTTTATTTTTTAATAATAAATTAATATTATATATGTAATATTATATGCTTGTTTGGCTTATATTATGCATTCTTACAGCTAAACAGTTGAGTGGTGTGAAGAGTGGAAGGGGGTAGGTTGGGTCATTGACCCCTTAATTTCAAA
This sequence comes from Lycorma delicatula, assembly GCF_047948215.1. Taxonomy (NCBI): domain Eukaryota; kingdom Metazoa; phylum Arthropoda; class Insecta; order Hemiptera; family Fulgoridae; genus Lycorma; species Lycorma delicatula. Next base: position 16,097,552 of record NC_134460.1, on the reverse strand, counting down.
TGCAAATTGCCATAAAATAAGCCTAATTTCTATTATAGTGGTTAATTTTTATGAGGTATGTAGTGCCTTAGGAAACCACTCCCCCTCTTCACCCACCTTTCATGATGAAGTATGTAACTTTTATTCCAAAATCGAAGTTTCTTTGGACGGCTTATACTCTGTTTTGCGCTCTTCCTTCTATGTTCTCTATAAGGTTCATCTTGGTGTAACAGCCAGCAGTAGTCTGCCATCTTTATAGTAATCCATTTTCCTTGATACGTTCTTTCCATTTCTTTCATGTCCTGATGAAATTTCTCACCCGTCTCTTCACTAACGACACCCAGATTTTCAGGAAAATAGTTCACATGTGAATTTAGGAAGTGAACCTCTTCAAGCACACAGAACAGCCTAAATTTTTGTACTTCTGCAGCATGCTCTCAGCGATTGATTTGAAGTTCAGATTCTTCTTATTGCCCAGAAACTTGGTTAGTACTTCTTTAAATTCTCCCCAAACTTCTTTTTCTGTAACTTCCATTTGTTTCTCAAAATTACGTTGTTTGTGAAGTTTTCTAATATCAGGACCAGCAAAGACACGCCTTTATTTAGCATTTTATGAGACGGGAAATTTGTCACAGATCTATTTAAAACATTTACCTTCTTTCGGTAAGGCTTTGACCAAGCCTAACTTGATACGCAGAGATGGAAGAACTTTATTCCGAACCGTTCTACATACATCGGTGCAGAAGACTAATTCTCCTTCTGTAAAATGTGTAAGAGAATCCTTTTCTCTGTACCTGAACCAGGAAGTAGTAGGTTATTCAGTTTAATCTTCAAACCAAGCAATTCTGAATTTTCGTTGATCAGATGTAATTCTCGAAGCAAATCATTTAGTTCAGACTGTGAATAAAACTCTGGTGCATAGCTATGTCCAGGTTCATACTCCTTGACATTATCTTCATTTAAATCGCTTGAGGAACCATCCGTTTCAGTTAAATTTTCTGATGGAATTGGCACTGGTATGTCTGTACCTTGAGGAATCAGACATAAAGCGTATGGCGTATTTGGATAAACGATTCTTTTTTTATTCTTCAAATTGAAACCGTGTACACCAGTTCGAACAAAAGTAACAATCATCGATGTAATTTTGTGACTCCATTAAAACTCCAAGTCTGTACGCTTCTTGTTCCCTTTGACCACCGTCTAAGTCCTTCAACACATGTGCAGCAAACTTATTGGAATGCCCAAGTTTTGTCTTGATCTCCTATTTTCACCTGAAATATGAGAGGTACACTTGTCAAACGAATTATATTTTTATTTTTTTTTTTGCCTTTTCACCATTAAAAGAATCTGCAGCCTCTTGAAGCCATTTAGAAAATGGAAAGTTTGCTTTATGGCCTGGAAACATATTTTCCACTGACAAAAACACGTTTGATCACAGAGAGCACAAAAAACCTCGATTTATGCACGCTGATGGTTGAAACAGCACTGATAGTAGTTGCACAGTGGCGGATAGCTGCCGATAAAGTATTACATCCTAAGTCTTATCACAACCTGTTGACCAAGCTCTTCCACTGTCTTGTCATTTTCAAACCCCCCCCCACCACTATTTTCAGACGACTCATCTGCTTAGCTATAAGAATGCATTGTAAAGGCCAAAAAAGTGAATATGTTTTTTTATTTTTTAATAAAAAAATAATGTTTTGTGTCTATTTTATAGTATCACATTTTCAACTTTTTACAAATTTTGAAATTTGCGATTTGATTCTGACGTGATAGAAAAAAATGAAGATTATTTTTGGATTCAGCGTTTAAAAATACTTAGGAATTAATTGTCAATAGTTAAAAAAACATTCCTCCACATCCCAAATTTTGCAGGCCTGGTGTTATATATCCAAATTTCATACAATTTATTTATAAAAAAAGCAATAATTAAACCAAACACAATAATAAAATTTTAAAAAACCAGTAAGTAGTGAAAATCAAATGGCCCCTGTTAATACAGATATATTTAATACTTTGCAGTACAACGTTAAGTTTTTAACAGGTTTTCTTTTACGATTGATGTTTCTGTATTGTTGTTTTTTTTATTACATTGTTGTCTGACAAGACCGTGCATGCTTGTAAGTAAGATTTATTCTTGTGATTTTATTTTTTAGATTTTATAATCTGTACAATCTAATGTATTAATTTTATAATACAATCTAACCAAAACAATAAATGAAAAAAGCAGTTTGATTTTTTGTAAAACGGTTGGTTGTAGATTTGTCATATTATGTATATGGATAAGTAGATATGAGTTATAAGCTGAAATACTTGGTTTCTATTTACTTTATAATTAAAAATAATACAATATAAAAATTGTTGTTTTAGGTCTCTCTGATTATATGTTTACGGATAGGTACATTAATGTTATTTTGTGATAGAATAATAGTGAAATTAAAATTGCTGGAAAATGATTAATGTTCAGTAATGACACCAATTTATATAATATCAATGAAATATTAGCAGTTGATAATATGTACAGTCTAATACTTCAAAACAATAAATAAAAAGTTGGGGATAGATTATTTTCTTTTTAAAAATGGATGTTTAGACATAACTTCCTTTCACCCAAAATTGTTGTCAAAGATCTCTCTCATATTATATATATATATATATATATATATATATATATATATATAGATAGACAGATAAGAGTTCAGTAATACACAGAAATACATTTGGTCGCTATTTATTTTATAAAGTACTAGCTGACCTGTCTAGCCAGAAGCTGGACCCTCAAGACTCAGGTCAGCCCAGGCGAATGCAGAGCCAACTCTGGGGCTCTTCTTTCAGTTAGTTCTCACGTGATGCAATAACAAACGAACAAACTATATATATATATATATATATATATATATATATATATACATTTCTGAATAATCATGCCGATTTGTTACGATTGACAGTGTACTTGATGCATGTAAAAAGTTAGCCTTCAACATACTAACAAATTCCATGATTGAATTTTGAAAATCTGATGACTTTCCAGAGATATTAGAGGACCATCCTATTTCACTTACCAAAACAGAATACTGTTTGTTACCAGTTGATGGTGATGATTCGTTTAGCCACCCACAAGGTGCTTGTATAGCTCACCACTTTAGCCTTACAGCCAGTACCCATGGGAAGCCTGTTATTGTTAAACAGAATTTTTTTTAATTTATTTAATATTACGAGGGTAAACCAAATGTAAATGGGATTTTATTTTTTTTTTAATTTATTTATTGAAAAATAAAAGACAAATATAATTTATTTTCTGCATAGTTTCCTGCTTTAGAAATACATTTTTTCCAGCAAGGAAGGTTTTTTATCATAGCATCGTAGAATGAAGCTGATTGTGTTAGGAGCCAATTGGGCACAAATCCCTCCAAGCCCTTGTCATCCAACTTGGCTCCAGCTGACTATTTTCTGTTCCCGAAACTCAAGTTGAAAATGAAAAGCAGCTTTTTCGACGACATTTTGGCCACCCAAAGGGCTTGCACCGAGCAGTTAAATAAAGGTGATCCCACAAAGTGATTTCTCCAGAGCGTTTGACGGCCTCTACCGGCACTACAGTTGTATAACTATTGAAGGGTTCTACGTAGAGGGCTGATGTGAGTAAATTCGTTTATCTTTAAATTTGTATTTTTACTTGATTTAGATCGGGAACTTTTCAGACATACTGTGTAGATTTGCCTGACCAAATGAGCTCATATTCCACCAGCCTTGATGTTCAATCAAGTGATATAAAAAAATCATTTTTGAAATACTGTTTTCGTCAAAAAACATCAATTGTCAGTGCTTGGTTTTCATACAACCCCCCTGTTATCAAAGAACAGAAACTTTCAACGAAAACCCAAATATTTAGGGAAGAATTGACTTTACATTTTTTACGGATGTTTGACAATGATGTGCAAACTGAAGTCAGTCAAGACGCATCTACAAAAGAAACTTCAAGAGTAGATAGGCTGATCAACACTGAAGGTAAGAAGTTAACAGCAAGACAGAGATGCAGTGGCTGCTACAAAATGAAGAGGTAAACAGATGATAGAGAAACCTCAGCAAAAACTATCAAAAGGGTGATGACAAAATGTTATGTGTGTGATGCTTTCTCTTATCTTAATTGCTTCATCTGTTGACTGATTTTGTTATCTCATAAAACCTTTGATTGAAACGTTATTGATCATGATTTTGTGTAAAAAAATCTGTATTGAATTATTTATAACAAAATTGATAATTAAAATGATAGACATAAAGAATAGCATTGATGAAATGTTATTGTTTTCTGTAAATAGTTTTTTATAACATAGTTGATGTAAGTTATAATAGCAATAGTTAAGAGATGTACATAGGTAGTAGTTTCCTTAAGGGTTATAAATATAACTTTTTTTTTTAATATAAGAATACTTTGTAAATAATATTAAAATTTATCAAGTGATCCCTCTAAGGATTACATGGATCGCACAATCAAAAATTAAAGAATATCAGGAACAATAACTTTTGAATAATGTGCGTATTTGTTACAATTTTAATAAATATTACATTTAAATGATGTGTTAAAGAAGATAAGTCTCATGCCCAGATATCGGTTTTATGCATTACCTAATGATTAACGTAGTACAACAAATATCTACTGGCAGTCAATGTAAATTATATAGAATTTTAATAATTAAAAATAAAAGAGTGAAATTATGTGCAAGCAACTTAGATGCGATATAATGATGTTATGAGAGATTTAATCATTAATCATATAAATTAAGATAAAAACTTTATAACAGAATACAATAAAATAATGATGACAATTATGTTAAAAAAATTAGTCTGATTTTAGAATAAATATTTTTTTTAATATGCTCACACTAATAAACGTTACCAAAAATGGGGTAAACACCAAATGAGAATTAATCAGATTAAACAGAATTCAAAAAAATGAACAATGCAAGCTTGTTTAGGTATATAAATGTAAATAGGCACAAGTTTATGTAACTTTCATTTATTATATTAGTTTTGTGAAAGACTCAAAATATTGGTGTGTACATCTTTGTTTATTCATATCTTAGTTCAACTATCTTATACTTCGCTTATAATCATGTCATATCAAATGATGTATATATATACAGATTTTATAGGAAATTTTAGATTTAATAAATAAATTATTAAACTTTAATTAAAGCCAGATCACTATAAGTCTCCTAGAACCCCTCAGGAAATAGTAGCACTCACTTTAGCGATAACAGATTTATTCAATTCATCATCGTTTCTAACAACAAAATTTATGTAACATATTAAAAAATAATAAACAAGAGAAAGAACTAATTATAAAGGGGTATATTAATATTTATATACAATGTTCATACGTTTTACATACATCACTTTCAAATATTTATATTTCTAATTTTTGTGAGATGCCAATTAATTTCAGAGGCATTTTAATAGAATCAATAGTTTGCGTTATTATTAAGTAGACGTATGTATTTAGTTAGCTATGAAGATGTTTTTATTTCCTTTGTTGAGTGTCAAAACAAATAGTTTTCTGAAACCGATCTCAGATTTTTTTAGCGAGTTTTACCAAACATAATAGGTGAGCAGGCAATTTTTATTAAACACATTAGATGAGAAATAGACGTGTGGGTTTTCCCTTTATATTGTTGTAAATATAAGTTTATGGTTATCAAGTGATGGGGTGTTTTTTTTCTACATCTAGTTGGCAATTATGGAATATTTACTGACGTCAGAAGAAAACAAAATTGAAAAACTTATGAGCAGACATGTTCAGAGCAAAATAATATTTTTGTCAAGTTGTTAATAGAACCTTTGAAAAGAGGCCAAGAAAAGAATTATTCTTTCTCTAGATAGAAATTTTTTATTAGGTAGAGTTACATCTTACTGCCCACAAAGAACGGTTGAAATTAAAACAAATCTGACATTCTTCTTGCAAAGTACAATGAACTTCAAATGAAATGACACTCGTAGACAAAACAATATTTGAAGATGACATGTGCAAGGCTTTAATAAACTTTGCCTCATGAGTTTTATCCCATTTACATCACATGGCATGACTTGCCAACAGAAGACATGGTCTGAATTGCAAAACTACTTTTAAATATGAGTTGGGATTAAGAAACGAAACATCTTTAACTCAAGGTTGATTGTCAACCCAGGAAGCATGCTTCTAGATCAAACTTTAGCAAAAGGGAGTCATGCTAAGGCTAATCACAATGGCAAGAAATGTTTTTGTTGTAGAAAATTGGGTCATCTCTCTAAAAATTGTTAAGTGGGACTTATTTTTTGTAAAGGTAAATTATACGGCGTAAATCAAAATGAATGTCCATCTAATAAAAAAAAACACTTTGCTATAATTAAATCAGGCATGGAAAAATTAATGCAAGTGTTAACATTTTATGGCGGTATCTTATACTCCACAACAATCTACAGCAGCTGAGAAAGAAAACAGAATCATTTGTGAGGTGGCAAGATCCTGGTTGCATTCTGCACTCAACACCCAAATTGCTTAGGAGTGAAGTAATGAAGCAGTCCATTCTGCTACATATATAATAAATAGAACAGCACTGACAAAAGTGAAAGGAAACGCCTCTGTTGAGTTGTAATACCTCTGTTGTAGTACTTATTTATAATTATTATTTTTGTGAGAAGTTGTTAAGATGATTTTCTTCCTTTGTTCTGTGGCACAATAGTTTTTTGTAAACTATTTCAGTTTAGATGGTTCTACCAGACACTACTAAAAACGATTGAAGTTTGCTATAAGTTAACATGAGACAATCTGTTTTCCATTAATTGTAACATAATCGAAAGCTTCACAGTATATTACAAAGCTGTCGACTATCAACTGTTCTTTTTTTATTAGTATCGGAGAAAAACGAATAAAAAATAAGTATTATAATTTCCAATTAACGGAAAGAAAATTATAGCAAAAAAAATAGTCAAAACTTTTCTGTTAATAAGTTGAGGTTAGCAAGCGAAGGTTAATTGGTTAATTTATATATATAATTATAAACAGCAAACTTTTGGGTTATAGTTAATATCATCCAATATAACCATTATTATTTATTTTATAAATATAATTCAACGAAACTTAACCTACGCCAGCTTTCTTTTTCCTGTTTAGCCTCCGGTAACTACCGTTTAGATAATTCTTCAGAGGATGATATGTATGAGTGTAAATGAAGTGTAATCTTGTACATTCTCAGTTCGACCGTTCCTGAGATGTCGTTAATTGAAACCCAACCACCAAAGAACACCGGTATCCACGATCTCGTATTCAAATCCGTGTAAAAATAACTGGCTTTACTAGGACTTGAACGCTGTAAGCCTCGACTTCCAAATCAGCTGATTTGGGAAGACGCGTTAACCACTAGACCAACCCGGTGGGTAACCTACGCCAGCTAACCTTGCCTTACACCGCGTGAGTAATAACGTATACGATACAAAAGTTAAGTTGGAACAAACTGCTTACTTGCCAAAATTACTAATTAAAAAACAACTAATAATAATATGGCCACAATATGTGAATTTTTTAATGTGCTGCTTAAGTAATCGATTTTACGTCGAATTTAAATAAATTTACATCGCAGGCCAAAGCTACACTTTCAATTCATAAACACAAAAAATTCAAACTTAAATTCTATTAATTTATGTTAGAATGGTATAAAATTACTTACTTAGTCAACAAAAGTGAACACAAATAAATAATACTGATATTACAATACAGATTTCACTTTAACAACGCTTATAAACATATGATCCCAATCTACAAAACAGTGACGCCAACACATGTAATTGTACAAAGTGATTCAAAGAAACGGGAAATTTGAAAAATTAAATAACACTAATGAAAAATTTTTTTTAGAAAATGAATTTTATTTCATGTAATTGTACAAATGTTGCCATTCTAGGATACATACATTTTAGTTTATTTTTTTAGAAGAAATTGTTAATAATATAAAATTTCAACATTTTATATAATTTTACTGTTTTATGCTTTCTATTATTTTGCTTGCTGTGTATTAAACGAAAGAATAAACTAACTATGGAATTTAAAATAATGCAAATACGTGTGATTTAATTAAACTTTCATTCGATACATTTTTTAGTGTTTTGTTGTTGCTATTTGAACACGCGTACAAAAGACGAATGAAGTGAATAAATGTTTGTGTTAGGGTTATCTCTACGTTTTCGATTTGTTGAATATGGCAGCCGAAATTAAACCTGCTACGAGTAATAGTGGTGATAAATTTAATTCGACAAAAAAACCTGTTCTTTTGTCTAAACTTGAAGGTTGTAATGATGATATTAATCAAGCAATTATAATACCTGGACAAGATGGTGTGATAAGTGTTTCAGATGACAGGTAAAGTTAGGCAGTCTCGATGTCAAAGTTCTTATTTATTGAATAGTTGACTTTTTTTTAATTTTTGGAGGCCTATTTTACGTTGAATTATCATTATTTTCTACCTTGTGTAGTATTTTTTCTGTATTTTGTGTGTTGTTAGCTTAATAACCATTTATATTTTAGTTGTTTAGGAAAATACATTTTTTACAATTTTGTTGTAAAACTTTGTGAGTTCATGAAACAGTTGAATTATCTTTATTGTGTAAAATAAATCAAAGGCCTCCACAGTGAAAGTACTGCCCTAAAAGAAAGAACAGGTACACAAACAAGTGCAGAGCCCCTATTTATAAGGAGCCAGTATCTAGGGCAGTCTTTGTCTGCTTTGAATGTGTCAACAAAGACAGTGAGTAAATAAAAACAATTTATAAGTAATTATTTTCATTTTTTTAAAATTTAAAGTAAAGCAAATTGTTTTATGTTTCTAATATGCAAACAACAATAAGTAAATATTGATTACATGTAACTTCTATCATACTATTTTTACATAGACCAATTTTTTTTTTACCAGCGATGTTAAGTTACCATTCCTGGCTCGCAGCTCAACCGAAAACCTTCTTTTATAAGGGCATCAGGAAGCTTGTGCAACAATGGACCAAATGTATTGAATTGCAAGGGGAATATGTTGAAAGATGATATACATGTAAGTTTCCTATTTGTCAATAAGATTTATAACTACATTGCAGATAATAATTGACTTACCCTTGTAGTTCTTCAACCAACTACATAGTCCTCTTTCCCTATATTTCAGACTAATTTTTCATAAAATTTTGAAAAGTTTTTCCACTCTACATTAATTGATATCTCAATATTTTCAAAAGCTATGTAGACAGCTTTGTCTTAAGGATGCCTTTCAAGGTGTTTTTGAAATTTAAATTGTCTTCATACTGTATTGCATCTAACCCTCTTCTACATACATATGCCTGTAAACATCCTAATCTTGTTTTTCAGTGTACAAAACATTAGAATTCTAGTTCAATGTAATAATTCAATGTAAAAATTATAATTTTAGAAGATTCAGTTAAGAACCCTATCACTTGATTTTTTAAATGCTTTAAACTTCTATATCATATTCCCTTTATTAGACTGATGTCAGAAGTGGCATTAGGCTACAAGAAGGATTGTTACTTAATCACATAAAATCCAGTAAAATTTGGCATGATAGATAAAAAATATTATTTTTAATTAATTTCGCCACTAAATAAAACTATTTTTAATTATAACAACTTGTATCCTGTTTCATTTGACTAATGGTAATAAAGTAATGTATTATTAATTCATTAATTATGCTTCAGACACTCTAAATATTCCAACTCATCAAATCCTTTTTTTTTAATTAACACTAACTATATACATTAAATGTATCTGCCAGCATTATACAGAATAATTGTAAAAGGAAGCCTATTCTGAAAATCTCTAGCATTCACGATTCCTATATGGGACAGAATGATCCCAGCATCATAGATACAGAATCAGGAAGTGGAAAAAAAACAGGTTTCAGGAACAAAAAGGCTTTATTTTTTAGTTTCAACTGAAAACAAGACTATTGATCAATTATTTCCAACTATTAAAGGAAGAATCTACACAAAGACTATTACAAATAAAACTATCAATCATGCATGGAATTTTTTAATTCTAAATCTAGGGACATACATATACAAAAGAGCATGTCAAACATTTTAGCCTTTTTTATCACATTATTTTTATGCAACTTTTCTACGAACCTGTGATATTAGGTTTACAGTTTTTAACATGTATTTGGTTATACTATTTTAATAATTATTAACAGCTTAAACCAATGTTAAATCAGAAAATTAACTCATGTTGACAAAAAATTAAAATCTATATGCATGTTGTGTTATATACATTTATTAAATTTTCATAACAACAATAATAAATTTACCTGGGGGATAATAAGCAGGTTTCCTGGTATCAATGTATATCAATAAAATAAATATAACAAGAACTATATAAAATATCATGTTGACTGAAAAACAAATTTTAGATTATGAGCAAAGAAAATAAATTACCGGTCACAACAGCTAAATATAAACTAATTGTTAAATAGTTAAAAAGCATATCTTATACTGCTACTCTCTTATACTGCTAGCATAATTAGAATCTGAGTGCTTAAACTAAGTTTACATTTTATTCAGTATAAGTTTAACTTATACTGTTAATTTCTTTTAAAGGAAGTAAAATTATGTTAGTTTCCTGAATTTAAATATGATTATGGTTATCTACCAAATTTATAAGGTTATGGTATTTCTATTTTTGCCTCCTAAGCTGCAGACTTTAAATACTATTAAATCAGACAACAAAAATGTTAATTTGAAAGTGTCAGGTAGCAATATATTGTTTGATCCTTGGTCGATGACAGAATTCATTTATTTATTTTTTTTAAATAATGATTTTTATTAGTTTAATAATAAAATAAATTTCAAAAAGCCAAATTTGATGTTTTTCTGAAAGTATAAAGATTTCCATCCATGTTTACTTATTTCTGTACACACTGAATAATTTTTTTGTTATTAACTTGTCCGTAACATCTATTATTTGTTATACAATCACACTTATTGAGTCTGCAAGCTGAGAAACCTCCAACAAGATGTGCTTTGAATCACCTTTATTAATACAGTAAAATTCTTATTTATGGGAATTTGGTCTGTCTAATTTTTTTTATGTGTTTTTTTTAAGCTGCATCACTAAATAGTTTTACTACCAAGCAAATATTTTCTTTTTAGAAGGAATGTTTTGGTTAAATTAAACAAAAGGTATACTTCATTATATAGAGAGTGCAGAGGAGTAATGCTATAATGGTCTGAAAATCAAAATGTTGAGAAAATTATTGTTACGAGACATGAAATTAGTATTTTTAGCTATTATTTTATTATTATTATTATTATTATTGGATAATTATAATAAAAATATTTATTAATAGTTGAATTAAATATTAATATACAGTTGAAGTTTATTATTTGTTATAAACAAGAGTTAAATGAATATAATTAATTTACCAATAACATGAAAAATGACGCATAAAAGTGAGTGTCCATAATATGTAACAAATGAGGTATTAAAGTTACATTAAGAGCATGTACTTGATATTGAAAATAATCACCTCTCTGTTCTTAAATAATTTTTATACTAATGAAAATTCTTAAGTAAAAAAAGGAATGATGGCACACAATAGGTTTACATAATATTTAGCTATCCAGATATATAGACTGTTCATCATCAGGGGCTATTTTCTTAAATTCTGAAATAAGCTTATGTCTTTCAGTAGAAATGGTATTTCAAAACACTTTAGCAGTATCAAGCTCTAGTTAACCTTTTTTTTTTACATATCTTGTAATTTTCCTAATCAGTTTCCTTTCCTTGGTACTAGCGCCTGTATATTTTTCATAGTTATCTGTCATAAAAATAAATTATACCGTTAAAAAATAAACAAAAAGCTAACTATAATATAAAAGAATATAGAAGAAAAAATAAACTAACTCGCTTTCATGCCAGACAAATATATATATATATATATATATTTAAAGGTATTATTTATATTTTTTCATTTCTTGTAGTTAGTATTGTGCTGATGATATCTACTGTTATCGGTCTTAATTATTGTTATTCGATTCTATTTGAATGGAATCACTTTAATGATCTTCTCAATGAATAGTTTATAGTTAGATCTGTTACTTCGACTGTTCACAAATTCTGGGATCGGAAAAATCATATGTTTGTCAAATCCTATTTGTTTTGTGTGGCTGTTTAATATCTGGAGGAATATACATTTTTTTATAGCATAAATCCTGTTTTGGGTGAAACTATCTGATCGTCCAAGGATGTCGTGTATGGGATGTCTGTGCGTGACTTGAAGGGAATCTTAAGCTATCATCTATGAAAAGATTGTCTTTTCTGCATCCATCGACTCTTTTTCTTATTCTTAATTTTGTGTTCTGTTCATGTATGTTGGACCCTACTCTATCGTAGAGGTTGCTAGGACTTATGAAGCCGGTGCATTCTTAGTGTGATCTGGAGGAGAGGGGAACTGCTTGAGGACTAATTTAAGGGCTTGTTTAATTATTGTTTAGTATCTTGTGGCTCCACAAAAAACCAAATAGATAACATACTTATTTGGTAAAGCCAAATTTCAACTATAATTCAATTAAAAATACTGAATATATGATTTAGAAGTCATAGAATATATAGATTTATCTAATTAGATTCTAAGTTATATCAAGTTATGTTATAGATATACTACTATATGTTTCTGAGTTTTGTGGCTTTAATTTTATATTTATATTTCTTCTGAATAGAATACCACTTTTTTCTCATTTAGTCTTCCTATTTAAGTCTAATGGATTTTTTTAGCTTCTTCCATAAAAAATGTACAAGTACACTGATTACTTGTTTAGAATAGAGCACATGTTTTTTGGTAACTATAACAGATTGTTATTGGAAAAATTGTGCTTGGTAAATCTTGTTAGAATTATCAATTCTTTTTAGTTTCAAAAATATTTCACTTCATAAATTGCATAGTCCTTTTATGTCAATGATAAGCTATTTTATGAAGAAAAATTTGACATTAAAAATTTGAAGTATAAAGGATACATTTTAAAATACTTATTTCTCGTGGTTAACTAGCAGAACTGTACTAGAAATATTTTTCTCATTCTTAAGTAATACTGGACACTCATTTGACAAGTAATATTAAGTAATGGAAAGCCATTAGAAAAAAATAATTGTTTTTAATTTTTCAGTCGGCATGTAAAATCCTTTTCCTTCTGAAACGTAACAATTATATTTAATTATATTAGATAGAAGTATTATAATTCCAGCAGTCGTGAAATTATAAAATTAATTGCAAGTTATTAGTTTACTTTTAAAGTAAATAAAAAAAAAAAAACTCCTGTATTAACCAGTAGCCAACATTAACCAAAAAGATATTAATAATTCAGTTTTTGTCAACATAATTTAAATGTTTTGTTTTAAACTATCCCTTGAGTTTATATTACACTAACAAATATTGAAATACTATAAAAAAAATAGGAAGAAAAAGAAATTACATTAAGAAAAAAACTTTTGTATTTTGCTTAAAACTATCATCTATTTGCTTAGAATGAATTGTTTATATTATTTGTAGATGTCATATCTATTTCCCTTTTTATAACACACTAACTACATTTTGTAATATATAGTATGTTATACTATATATTATATGTTTATAGTATATATATATATACATATACCTTTTTGTAAATATATGATAAAACTCGACCAACATACAAGGGTTATCTTAGAAGGAAGTAACAGCTGTTAGTAAATTATTTTGTAGAATTTGGTAAATTTAATTTAAATCTTTGGATTCATGGTCAGCCAGTTTGTTTTATTGTAGATTACCACTTTCTATGTGTTTTGTTATTTTTAAGAAGATAAAACAGAATTACTAACTAATGTTGAAATTTTACTCTGGTATAGTTTATGAATTTATAAAATGTATTTGAACGAAAACACAGAGGCATGATTTTGAGGTTTTGTGTTATGATTATTTAAAGAATTATAAGTTTTATTGGGAAGTAAAATTACTAAAGATGGACGAAGCAGGAGCGATATAAAATGCCGAATAGCACAAGCTAAACGAGCCTTCAGTAAGAAATATAATTTGTTTACATCAAAAATGAATTTAAATGTCAGGAAAAGATTTTTGAAAGTGTATGTTTGGAGTGTCGCTTTATATGGAAGTGAAACTTGGACAATCGGAGTATCTGAGAAGAAAAGATTAGAAGCTTTTGAAATGTGGTGCTATAGGAGAATGTTAAAAATCAGATGGGTGGATAAAGTGACAAATGAAGAGGTATTGCGGCAAATAGATGAAGAAAGAAGCATTTGGAAGAATATAGTTAAAAGAAGAGACAGACTTACAGGCCACATACTAAGGCATCCTGGAATAGTCGCTTTAATATTGGAAGGACAGGTAGAAGGGAAAAATTGTGTAGGCAGGCCACGTTTGGAGTATGTAAAACAAATTGTTGGGGATGTAGAATGTAGAGGGTATACTGAAATGAAACGACTAGCACTAGATAGGGAATCTTGGAGAGCTGCATCAAACCAGTCAAATGACTGAAGACAAAAAAAAAAAAAAAAAAAAAAAAGTTTTATTACAGTAGAATTAATAAATATTATAAAACACCTTTTAGGATGATCCTCAATCATAACCAATTACTTGACGTGCAGAGATTGTAAAATAAGGTAAAAAATTTCATTAGCACTGTGGTCATATTGTGGTTTTTTATCGACTACAAATAAATTAATATAAAATTTACAAGTGTTGTAAGTTAAGAAAGCATAAACATACAAGTCAATGCGCAGGGTGGTGATGGTTGGTATGTACTGCTATTATATTTATTGTTGTTCAATCAACTATATTTTTTTTTTTTTTTTTTAAATTGCTAGATTATTTAGTTTTTTAGTTATACAATTACAATTTTTATTTCTTTTTGAAATTTCATTTATTCTTTACAATTTTTTGTTTGTTTATTTAGTTAACAGGTAATTAGGGTAGATTAGGATTTTTTAATCAAGCGGCTCAATCCCATCTATATCATCAGATCTCACATTGTTCGATGAGTATGACTCATTGGTGCTGTCAGTTTGCATGTCGGCAACTCCCTATCTATTTCATAATTTTTTTCTATTGTTAGTCCATGTTTGCAACATTCCGCTGGCAGTTCAGAAACTTTTTCTCAGGAATTTCTTTTATATCATTTATATTTCTCCAATGAAAGACATTTTTGTTCGCTACCTGACTTTATGTTCGCTCAAACCAACTCAATTGGGTTAATTTCAGGACGGTAGGGTGGCAATCTTATTTATTATGTTGTGACCGTGATCCTGCAATATTTTATCGAAGTAGTACTCCGTACTGGGTTTGTTAATTTGCACTAATTCGTACAGTTATGTTTTTAACATATCTGCTGAGTACAGAACATTTCTCTCTCGAAACCACTATAACAGTTTATGTTTTTAGCCGATTGAATTTGACACCTTGTACAACTTTATGTTCGGTACCAAGCATTATCTATTATAAAAACCGATCGATGTGGAAGATTTGGGATTAGCTTTATTCTGTCATTTTTTTGTAATTATCGGCATTCATATAGTTCTGGTATTCTCCTTTTTCTTTGGCACAATGTTAAAGAGCATTTTGAATTTCTCCTGTGTTAGAGCCTTTTTGTTTGAGCCATTGGTGCAACCATAACTTTTCCCATAAGTAAGTGAATATAAGATTCATCCGAATCGGTCTTCCTTCCCATTTGTAAATGTTTATTTTCTTTAGACAGTCTATTCATTTAATATGTATATATTTAATATGTTTTTATTTTTTTATTAAAATTTTCCTTTTATTTTCAGTTTACTTTCATCTTTTTAGATGAAAGTAAAGTATAAGTTTTCCTATCCTACTAAGAATTTTTCTTAAACTTTCATTATTGCAATTTATCTGCAGATATGAGTGTTTGGTTTTAAAACTAATAATTGTTTTTCAATGTCGGTAGGGCTTTATGTTGTATTTGAAAATTGCATATGATTTTACATAATGCACATCTTTGGAAGATGTCGATGTTAATTTTCATTTTCATTCTATTACGAGTTTTTCCCGGTGTACTAAAATTCTCATTTTCTGCCAGTTTGATTCTGTTATCACTTGGTATTTAATATGATCAGATACTTCAAAAAGGTCTCGTATGCGAGCTTGATTTCTGCATGTACTGGTATTTGCATGTGCTGGTATATGATTTCTTTGACTAGTTTGCTGTAGACATTTTATTATACATTTACTTTGGTTTTTAGAGGTATTGCTTTTCCCAATCTAAGCTGCATCTTGGATGAATCAGTAAGATACAGTATTTGAAAATTTGGTTAATGAAAAAAATTAATATTGAAAAAACTTTATAATAAAAGTATTAAAAAATACCGTTCATAAAAATAATTAGTATTGAAAAATACTGATAATAAATATCAGTAACAATGAACAGTGAATCAATGTAACTACACGAATACAATAAGGCAACTGAATTTCTGCTTCTAATCAGTCCTTGAACGCATCACACCATCACCCTACTAGCATTGCCCATACCACTTCACTTATGCCAATCGAGTTTCTGAAGATGAACACCCAAATCTGCTAATGAATTGTAATCAGAAAACTCTTAAGGAAAATTGTGAGGAGTAAGGGAAAAAAACAAAAAATTAAAGGAACATTTTAGTAGAAAAACAAAATATATGTTTAATACCTATATTTTGTTAAGTAACTTATCTACAGAAAATGATCATTTAGAGACGGGAGGAAGACCAATAATGTTTTTGTACTATCTTAACTTAGAATAGTTATATATTAGCTTTTTGACTCTCATGGAATGTTATCAGACATTTATCATAGTGTATATTACAGTTCTGAAGACTGCAACCATCCATTCACATAATTATAGAAATTTTTGGGTGGTAACAGTTAAGTAGGTGATTATTATTTAAAATAAGCTTTTTCATGGTGGTTAAATGATCTACTGGAGTAGAAGTGCAACAAGACTATTATCAAAGTTCATGAATAAGTTTGACACACGCCTCGATATTGGTTGCTATTATCAAGAGGAGATGACTAATGAATGTGTTTTGGTTTTGGTAAAAAAAAAAAAAAACAATAAAGGTTCATCGATAATATTTACATGTTTCTAATTTTTATAATTAACCTGTTTTTCTTTCAAGAAATCACTTGTATGTAAAAAAATATTGAAAAATTTGCAAGGGAAACTTATCTTGTTTGTATTTAATTATGTATAACCAAAAAAATTAAAAGCCTTTAAAAACAGACAAATAATAAACATGTATACATATTTCTTTATATATATTTTAAACTATTGTTGTAGGTTTTCTGTGTTTAATGTAAATTTCTTCTTTTTTAGTTTTTAATTAAATTTTGTTGACAGGTCTAGTATTTAATGTAAGATTTATAAAATATTTACTGATAAGGAGGACTTTTATTTTTACAAGAACATATCCACATTTTCTGATGTGGATATAAGTAGTGTATTTTTAAAATTAATTTTCATGTAAACGTGTGTTTATTGAATTACTTATTAACTTATTTTAGGATAATTGTTTAATATAACATAACGAGTAATAAATATTGGTAATTCAGGATTTCAAATCCCATAGTAGTTTTCCTTTTTTAAACCAGGAGGGAGGTATCTTACATTTTAGTAGTTCAATTTTTATAATTACACATACAGATTAAATATGTGTATAAAATTTGTATTCTATTTATTTTCCTTTTCAATAATTTTTTTTTAGTTAATCTATCAAAGATAAATATAAAATAAAGCATAGAAGAATTTAAGTTATATTAGTTCCCAAGTTGTCTAATTCATTGGCATTTGTCTTTATTAATATTGGTTCCTTTATTGGAGTCATTTCAGATACTGTTTCTATTAATATTCTTAGTAGTAGTTAGATGATCTGCTGTTAATGCAATTCAAGTTACAGACTTCATTAGAACACATAAGGTTGTTAAGTAAAGAATATTCTGTGACATACTAACACTATGGTTCAGTATTTATTATTATTTTTTTAAATTATTAGGATTAGAAAGGTTTTCTTATAATTGGGAGAGATAGTTATAGCAGTTACTCTTATATTTAAAAATATAATAAGTTCATAATTTGATTCATTTGTTGTCGCTTCATCTTAAAATAATGTATAAATTTTTTTTTAAGTACCTATGTAAAATATTTTATCTTCTAATTATTTTCTCTAGCAGCAGTGCCCATGAAGATTGACACTGCAAAGATTCTTTGTGAAGCATCTTTTCTTTTTTCCATTTAGTCTCTGGAACCAGAGGATGAATGAGGATGATATATGTGAATGTAAATGAAGGTTGACCGTTCCTTAGATGTATGGTTAATTGAAACCCAATCACCATATAGCACCGGTATCTATTATCTAGTATTCAAATCATTATAAAAGTAGCTGCCTTTACTGCCTTCGTAAAAGTTTAGCCTTTGTGTAGCATCTGCCATGTGAAATCGGAAATGTGATTCCAGTACAAATCCCTGAACATTGATTTCTCTGTATACTCAAATAAAAAGTAGCATTCCCTTTCAGTCTTAATAGTAGGTTGTCAGCTCTTAGTGAGTTATAATTTTGATCAGCAACAGTTTGAGTAAACGCACTTTATTAACTGATAATATTATTGAGAAAAAATATTTCTAATCCTTTTTTAAAATTTGTTTGGTAGCAGTTATGTTTTATCGATAAAATAATGATGTAAAGCAGTATCTTCAACTTCTAAAAGCTTTTGTTGACGCTCGTTTAGATAATTTATCATTAACAGTGATAAATATTCTGATATAGAGGAGCGTAGAAACTCTGGAGACTACTTTATACCATTACCTTATATGCAGTTGTTAACTGCTATAAAAGAATAGACAAATTGAAAATAGAATTGGATTTATTTTTATGAATGATAACAATATGCCCTTTAATATCAAATTATTAATATGTTTATCATGGAAATAGATGTATTTTTCACAACTGTATTTTGTTAATTTTATAGGCTCTCATAATTTCTTACAGACTTTCACTAACAATGAAAGAATGATACAATTTATGATGCTACACTGTTAACAACGAAGACAAATATTTTTGACTGTTTTTTTTTATTAATAAAATAAAGGACACGTGGTCTTTATTAATATTGGTTCCTTTAATGGAGTCCTTTCAGATACTGTTTATATTAATATTCTTAGTAGTAGTTAGATGATAATCTGCTGTTAATGCAATTCAAGTCACAGACTTCATTAGAACACATATGGTTGTTAAGTAAAGAATATTCTTATATATTTAATTTTAAAGTTTTAGTTACAATAAAGAAGTTAAGAAGCAAAGGAGCTTAAAATTATTTATTTTGTGTAATAGTGACTTGTAACTCAGATTTAGATGAGGTATTTTCTATTGATTGTGTATATTTGCTTTTGTGTGTGTGTTTCATGTAATAATTTATCTTTCATTGACTGGAACTCAGTTTTGTTAATGTATTAAACAGCTTTTGTTTATGTAATTTATGGCAGGTAATTTCTTACCAGTTTAATTTATTTTTGTGAGCTATAATTAGTTTTAAAATTAATTCATCCGAGAAACTTAAAATATAAGGCTCTGGCTTCAATTGTATAAAACTTTAAACAAAGACAATATAAAATTTTCAGTCTGATGTTTCAAAACCTTTCAGAATTTGAATTACAGTTTTAACATTAAAATAAGAAATTATTGGATATCAGGTATTCTGTATCGGTAACTAATGCTAAAAGTTTTAAAACACAGTAGATATGTTCAGTTGTTTCTCCTGAAAAAAGAGAAAAAAAATCTTTACTCTTTATCTTTCTACTTAAATACACTGGTTCTCTTCATTATTCTTTTTCACTTGAAAGGGGGACAAATGGTTAAACTGTGAATCTTGATCTGTCAAAATATTTTATGTTTGCTAACATTTAAAAAAAGATGAAACTGTGGAAATCTCAAAAGATGTCTATTAATCTCATCATATATTACAAGATCAAATTAAATACAAAAGTATTTACATCAATACTTCTGCTATAACCTCTGAATGGTGGATATCCATTAGGTTTTCGCTAATTGGTCATACTTTAGAGGTAACTGCATTTTACAAGAAGTTCATGAATTTCAAGATTTCATTGGAGACTCAACAAAGTAATTATAACTTCTTGATATATCAGCTTTTTAGTATTCAGGATATACTATTAATTTTTGAAGTAAGAAATTATGAAATCTTAGGTAATCCCTGAAAATGCCTAATCTTTAAGGAATGAATATCTTCTGTATATTTTAGTGCTTAGGTCCGATTCATTTCTGAGTTCAACTCGGATCTCATTCAACTTATTTCTGAGTTGAATGTAATATATACGTTATACAAATTTATATTGATGTATAATTATTAGGAATAAGCGATTTACTTGCCCATTAACCTTTGATTAGTATGCCTTACCAGTACTGCCTATATTTTACCTGATATAATATCTGTGAGTGTCATGGTTTACTCTGTATATATTTGCTGAAGTATGATAACCTAAATTCCAAATTTTCATTTAACTAATATAATTTATTTAATGATTACTAGAATGTAACCTCCACGCAATTTTAGGGATTATTTTTCTGCTAAAGGATTTTTTGCTATATACTTAATATACTTTTCAGGTTATTCAGTTTCATTTTTTGAAATAAATCTTTTTAATTAATTTTTATTTTATTTAAAATTATTAAAGTAAGTTCTTATTAATTGTTAATTCATTTGAACTGTATTTTCAAAATATGCAGCACTGTAGAATGTATATTACAAAATTCTCAGTAATTCAGTTGTCTCTCCAATAAAAAAAACATGATTGTGCATTGGTTTGCTATTTATGCTCAGATTTTTATTGTGAATGATAATAGTAACCATCTAGCGGGAAAAAATGAACTAACAACTTTATAATAAATTGTATTATGTACTATAAACAGTACGTTATTTACGTTAACATTTATTATACTTATTTTATTTGCATTTTGTTAAAATAAATATGGGTAGACATTTTTTTTAAATTTCATAAAAATAAGTATAGAAGCACTATGCTTCTTAAAACGTATTTAATATGATACATACATCATACATATTTAATTAATACATTTACATACTTATAAATGTATTAACCCTTTTTCTTCATTATATTTTTGTCACAATGGCAGCAGAAATGTAATTAAGTAAAGTTTCTAACATTTTTTTCTTTAATGAATATCTGTAAAATACTTAATATTCTCACAAACATGAGGATACGTATACATTGAGGATCCTGGCTAGATAGTCAGGCGAGCAAAGTGAGCCCTGAACGTTTAGCCTGTCAGTTATATACATTTTTTTGAGTAATTTTAAATATGAATGCAGAAAAAAAGACAAAGAAAATACTATAAGATATTGTTATAATAAATTTTATTTATCATATATTGTTAAGGGATGTTTCTACCTCTATGCCTCAAAAATGGGCAATTTAAAAAATATATATATAAAAACTAATAAAAATAGTTGAATGAAAGTAGTTGAGTAAAAAAAATTCACAAAATTTTTTTATCAATACAAAGGTAAGGAGAGCTGGCCAAAGTGGGCTTATTGCTGAACTTGATGGTGGTGGATGATAGTGGAATTTTTAATTATTGAAGGAATTATCTGAAATTAAGAAATCAAAGTTTTATAAAAAGTAAACAACACAAAAGTAGACTTCAATGGAATTAAAAAATTAATTTTGCAGAGTTATGGCTATAAACAAAAATATTGTTTTTTTCTCAAAATGTTTGATTATGTTTTAGAGTAAAACGCATATAAAGTTCACAGTCAAATTGATCTTGAATGCAAAGCCTTGTTCTGCTTTTATATAAAGATTCACCTCACTTTCACATTTCTTACTCTTTAGTGATGTTTTCAATATATAAACAAACGTGAAGTGTGTAATATTATACTTCCATGCATGTTGTCGACAGTGACCTCAAATCTTTATTAATTTTTTTTGTTCCAAGTACTGACAGTTCTTTCTTTCATGTGTTGATTTCTGTAAAAAAAAATTTATTTTATTTTTTGTACTAAATGTGAATTGCCTTCACTTTTTCCTTTCATACTAACAGAAAATGTTGTAACCGTGAAAATAAACAAAAAACTCTAATGAGCGTCCTTTGCTACTAACCTTTTTAAATATACTGAAATAAAAACTTTGAAATGTGTGTCTGAAACCATTATTCTAATACTTCTACTATATTCTCGATATATTCTGTTCAAAGTAAAAACATATTATGGAAAGGGTAGGACAGCTGCAGACCTGTTTAGGTTATGGCTGTCCTATCTTTTCCAAAACCTTGTACTGTTTATTAAGAGGCTTACATTTGAGATGCCAGGTCACTCATCATGCTCTGAAATTTTACCTGCATCTCTACTACATTGATTCATAATGTTGGAAATATTACAAGTTTCAACTTGAAAATTTACAGTTATTTTTGTAAATATATATATTTTATAAAAAAAATTTTTTATCTGACAAGGTAGAAACTTCCCTTAGATATAAAGTTAAAAGTTTTGTTTACTTTAATTAATTAATTATTGATATAGTTTTGAATGTTGGCTAATTTTTGTATTAAACATTGCTGTGGTTTTTTTTTACTACTTATGGTAATAATAATAACGTTAATGTTTAATTTTAAAATGTTGTATAATAATAAAAACTAAATTATTGCTGTGTATGTAAGATTTTTGTAAATAATTTTAAATATATATATATATATTTTTCAAGTATTAAATTTCAGTAATTGCTGATTGACATGATCATTAATTTTATATTAATGACTGGTTAAATAATAATAGTCAGTAAATACATTTACAAATATGGTTTAATAACAGAGTAATATCAGGAAAAATAAGGTTGTATTTTTTTATTATCAAAATTACTTTTTTTATTATTTATTACTATTTCATTAATTCTACATTTGTAATTAGAAGTTTTTATTTAAGTTATACTTTCTAAGTATGTATTTATTTCAAATAAATTTAATTGTATTTATTAAGAGTATTTTGATATTATTAAGCGATGTCTTCAGTAAAACTGGTATAATGTAGGACTCTGATAGGAAATGCTCTGGCTAATAAAATTCTTAGTCTAATGCAACTCTTAGTATCATTGTACAGGGCTTTGTGCCAAAGTTAATATTTGATTGTGTTTATTTGGAAAAATATTTTATATTAACATTTCTGTTCATGCAAGTACTTAATTCTTTAAATTTTTATTTTAATTATTAATAACTTATTTTTTCATTTTTAAAGTAATCATAATGCATCTTAGTATTATTTTTAATAATTTGTCTTCCATTTATTTAATATCTGAACTGTTTTATGTAGTAACTAATGTATTAAAGTTTAATTTAATAATATAAGAAAATTTTAATTTTAAGGACAATAGTTTAAAAATTATTGTCCTAAAAATTAAAATTTTCTTCAACATAAGTTTGCTTAATATATGATGCAATTTTTTTTTTTTACTTTAAGAAATTAATAAAAGAAAGTAACCATTCCAGATATTTTAACAATTTTGAGAAAAAACTTGTTAATTTAAGGTTAACATTTTCATTTCTATTTTTACTTCTGAATTAAATGTTTTGTATTTGGACATATTTGTTTATTTATAGTATTAGTTATATATTGTTTTAAATTGCATTTCTTTGCAATTGTATTATGCCTATTTCCTGATAAAATAATTGTTTATCATGTTTTTATTGTTCTGTTGTTATATTTTGCAGTTACCACTTGTAGCTATGATTTGTCTTGTTTTTATATGATATGAACAAAATATAAAAAAATGCATAAATGAAGATGATGATTTTCTCTAGTATATCATTTTTTATATTATACTATATGTGTATATATATATATATATATATATATATATGTATGTGTGTGTGTGTGTGTGTGTGTGTGTGTGTGCACAATTTACATTTGCTCGGTAAGTTACTGTTAACAATATAATTTTTTTATTATTGAATTTCGTTAAATATTTCAGCAATTTGCCTTTTCTCTTCTGTACCTTCAATACGAGGATAGGTGTCTGGGTGGTTTCCTTTAGGAATCTCTACCTTTTTCAGATGTGTTTTTAATTTTGGAAGGTATAAGAATTTTTGTTTCAGTAACATGAAACAAATTGTTGGTCAGCTCTCAAATTGTTGTATAATTTATGTACTATTCCCACATTGGAAAAAAATCTGATGTGGGCACCAGATGACTTCCTTGTACGCTTATTAAATTACATATACACATTTTTTTAAAATGAAAAGTACATAAAATTTTATTTCATTAATAACTTCTGATATTTTTTTAAATTGTTTTTATTGAATTGTTATTTGTCATATTGTTACAATCGGAGGTTAATAATTAGTAATAAATCAATATAATTTTTTTTTTATTATAATGTTACAGTAACTTTACAATCTGTTCAGAGATAAAATTGAGCAATAAGTAAATAAGCTAAATTTAGAATGAACATTAAGAAGCTACAAACCCAGTAGTTTGTTACTTAAAAGTTAACGATGAAAAGTAATGAAATTGAGGAGAATTTCATAACGCTGGATTATAAAACCACTTAATTGAATCGATATGTCAAATCAGGATATTGTTTCTCAAGAGGCCTATAAGATTTAACACCTGTTGGTTCTTTACCCGGTTTTGGTATAATAATTATTTGTGAAATTGATGACCAATTCAAATAACAGCATTAAAAATTACAGTGACTAAACAAATTGCTTGTCGACGTAATGCTTGAAGAACCTGACCGGTGATTACATCATATCCCGGCACCTTTGTTGGTTGTACTTCATTGTTAATCACTGAAGAAACCTCCTGGATTGTAAAACGTTTAATTGGTAAGGACATTTGAAAAGAAGAAATTAAAAATTCTGGGAATTTTCCTAATTTCATTTGGATCCGATTCATTATTATTGGGCTGGAACACGCCTGAAAAGTGCTCAGCAAAGAAGTTCACCTTATCTTGAAAACTTGCCCACGCTCTGTTATTTCTATGGAGAGGAGGAATAAACTGCCAGGGTCTCTTGAATGTCTTTGTAACTTTCCATAAAGTATATTCAGAATTTTATCAGACAACTCATTAGCATTCCAGATTGCTATCTGAGATAGTTGTTCATTTTTTCTCAAGATGATTCATGAATAGTCCAATTATTCTATCCATCATATTTTCAAGCATTTGCTCAAATCTTTGAAACATATGGTACACGACATTTATGAGCCGATGAAAATGTTGGTTATCAATAGTTTTTTGATCATAGGGACTATTCATTTTAACTTTTTCAGCATAGGTAGACCAGAAATATTCACCCTATTATTATTGTTATCGCTAATATTACTATTATTATAATTATGAAAACCATTGTTACTAGAGTTCGTTACACAAACATCTCTTTTAATTCTCAAATTGTTATTACTGATGTTAGTATAATTATTACTATCAGTAGAATAGCTATTAGTTGCAATTCTGGAAGATAGGGCGGGTTTGGGAGAATAGACCTTAGTTTCTGTTGATAGATTTTACACCCTTTGTAACTTGCTGGGTGTTGATCGCCGCAGTTGATGCAGAAGGTTTGAACCTGTGGAGCCTTAGAACAGACTGTTGTGGCATGTTTTGCACCACAGTTTACACAACAGTGTAAACTGTTGTGTAAACTGCATAGATTTTTGGAATGCCCAAACCATTAGCAACGTTTGCATTGGATCACTTCTTTTTAACATCCAGAGCTTCAAATTTTACAATTGTATAGCTGAGAGATCTCACGTCAAAAATTTCTTTATTATTAGATTTGGGCTCCAAATCTATGAAATAAAGTGGCAGCAATTCCTTCGTTTGACAATGTAGAACGTTAGTAATGTTTCTAACCTCATGGCCTAACTTCATTAATTCATCAATGATTACTGATTTATCTTCCATGTGATGCATGCCTCACATGACCACTCTATATGCTCTTTCATGTTTAAGTTTATATGTATAGTGACTGACATTGATTTCTAGCATTTTTGACATAATAATTTTATGTATTTCAATATCAACTGGCAGAACTTTTACCGTATGGCTCGATTTCATTGTTGTCAATTTATATTTAATAACATTACAATTGGGAAATAATTGTGACAGAAAATTTTTCAATTCAGTTATTGCATTAACGCCTGTTGCAAAAATAGGCTCAAGTTTTAATACTTTTGCATGACAACCTTCGTTGTCAGCATTGTTTTCAAGAAGACTAAATTTATTTGATGTAGAAATGGCAAAAGTAGATGGACCAGCTGATTGTATGTGAATATTAGGTTCAGTATTATTTGTACATTGGCATTTTTTTGTCAATATAATTAAAAAAAAAGGAGATGATGTCTGATTTGAACAGATGTGTCTTCCCCTTCTAAGATCAAAATATTTCTTTAATTAAAATTTCATTTAGCTATAACTGGAACCAATGAAAATATACCATTTATGATATATCGTTGAAAAGCTCTCAATGGGGCTTATTACTACAGTTAAGAAAAAGTCCAAAATCCAAATTTTGGGCACTTTTGGTTCAGTCGATTGCAATCAAAAGGGGAGTTGCACTAGATAGTGTAACAATTATAAATCCAAAATTTCAACATCCTACAGCTAATTGTTTTTGAGCTATGCGAGATACATATGTACCTACATACAGACATCATGCCGAAACTAGTCAAAATGGATATTTCCATTGAAATATGAAAACTGAAATTTTTTGTGATCACAATATTTCCTTTATTTTGTATAAGGTAGTAAAAAGTGAGTCTTGAACGATGTTCTCTGGGCAGTTGCGTGAAGCTGGGGTTTAATAAACCCTAGCAGTACGACCACTTCAGCAGTATGTGCACGCTCTGCTGAAGTGGTCGTAAAATCACCGGTACTCATGGAGACCACATGGTAGTTCCAAATAAAAATCTTTTAGTGATTATTGGTCCACTTGAAAAAAACAACTAACCAGGGAGTTTGAAGAGACTTCGATTGGCGTCAGCTGAAGATCCATCTAATCAAATGGATACAAGAGATGTACCAGGTAAGTTAACAAATGTATGGTTTCTTGTAGTTAAATGCAACGAGGGAGGTAAATCCTTTGCAAAGGTTCCTCCCTTTCTAATAAATATATGCTTGATAACAGCCTGTGGGTCTCTGAAATCTGTTACAAAGCTTAGGATTGGTGCACAACTGACTGAATTATGTAGTGAAGACGAGTGCTGAAAACTCCTAGCACTATGTTAGAATACACTCCTAGAATACTAGGATATTTGATTGATATTTCAAAAACAAGCAAGCATGGTGTATGCAAGTAACAAAAAAAAGAAAAGAACAGTTATAATACTTTCCTGCATTTGCTATTTACTCTAACGTAGGGAAAAAATAATTATACATGAAAAAAGTTTCCTAAGATTTGTTTTCTGGTTTGGAGGTAATTATGATGAAGTTTTTTTGTAAAATTTATCATCTTGTATTTTAATAAACCAAAAAAAGACTTTTAAAGATTTCAAAAATTGGTATTTTTTATATTTTTTCTTCCAAAAACATTTTTTTGGATTCTTCTACGTTTACTGTATTAAATGGAAGAAACTAAAAAAAACCTACAAAAAAATGTACAACCTATAAAAAGTTATATAAGATTTCTTTTTTTAGGGATGGGGTGAATTATCTGTTAAAAAATATTCAGTAAATAAAAAGCTATCTGTTTGAATTTGGGGAAATTGTTTTTTAAATTGTAAGATATCATATATTGAGCTTAATAAGTGGAGTTATATTTGCAAAATTTGGTGTTAATTGACCCCCAAACCCCCTATCCAACCCTTGGATTTATTGACTCCAAAATGTTTACCCACAAATTGCCCCATATATACGAATTTCTGTACAAAAGTTCATCAAAATCAGTTTATTCAGTCAAACATATCTACTAATGCTAGGGGGTAATGTTCTACATATAAGCATTACCTGCTATTTTTTCTGTTTTGTTTTTTGGGATCCCTTGGTCAGAAAATGCAAAAAACTCAATATTTGTGCCAAAAAATCTGTGGCCAATTTGTAACAGATTTTATCTAAATAATGTTGAAACATGTGGTCTAGAGTCTGCTACTGTTTTGAGGAACAGAATGTTATACAATTTCTGTTTTTATTGCCTTAATATTTTAACTACTTTAAAAAGAATACGATTTGTATGAACAAACTACAGATAAAATATGCAGAGTAAGTAAACCATCAAAAGTTGTAAAAAAAATTAACAAATTATTCTTTTGTGCATTAATAATGCAACAATCGCTGTGTACCAAATTACTACCAAGAAATGATTTACAATTACAAAACAGAAACAACAAATATAAAAAGTATTTACATTTAACTCTGCATCGTGCGTTCACTGTAACATAACAGGGCACATCGCAAATTTTTGGACTTCATATCATTTCTTCAAAATTTCCAAAAGATTTAGATCAGCATGATTAAAGAACAAGGCAGATTTATTCTCAATAACATTAGTAATTACAGGTACTCATTTTTATTAAAAACATAATACAAGATTTTTTTATCTTGGGTATCTCAAAGAAATAAAATAGAAATATTTAGAGAAATAACTTGAATTTGTACATAAAACTAGACAAACAAATCATATAATTTTTACATTAGGCAACTCAAGGTACTAACATGTAAGTTATAAGTACAAAAAGTAAAAAATTAATTCTGTAAAATCAGGTCGCCAGAGATCATTCGTGAATCAAAGGATTCAAAAAGTGTTTCCCTAGTATATTCAATTTAATGATAAGTATTGCTACTAGTACTATCTGAATACCTTTATTTTATTTTAGATAAAAAGTTTCATGATTGTATGGTTTATTCAACTCCTGTTAATCAGGATCTGCTAATGGGATTCTGCAAGGATTCATCAAAAGGATTCATCTAATATGTATTAGATGTGATTAATTGCCTTTTTGTGAATCCAAATCTTACCTTACAAATACACAAATGTACAATCAAGAATATATCTCTTTAAATATTAGAGTTTATTTTTAAAATATCTGTGGATATATTTTAATTTTCTAGTTACCCAAATGGAAATGTACATCAATTTTATTATAGTTAGCAGATTTTCTCCAAGGAATGGGTTTATAAACCAGTTTATTTTAATCAACAGTTTATTTAATTGTACAATTGTACCTTCGCAGGTAAAATGGAGAGCAACATTATAAAAACATATGTTTCAGCCCAAACTAGGTATACTATTTTGGTGTAAATCTACAAATTTTCCTTCTGTAAATCTGTTTTATGATTTCTAATGATTATCTCACACCCAGAGTCAGTATTTTCCTAACTATTCCAGAAACAACTTTACCAATGGCCTCCAAATAATGAAGTGCTGCAGTTGACCTTATCAACCTTACCATTGTACTCTTATCCAGATGAAAAGAAATTTAAGATTAGGGAAGGCTGAGGTTGAAGAAAAGATATGATTAACACGCAAAGGCATTTCCTTAGGTTGGGATATTTATTGTTTTCTCCAGGACTGTATCTTCCCTTACAGGAATCCTAAAAGTAAGAAAGGTTTAACTTACTATCAGTATTTCTTCTTGCACCGACGTAATCAAAATCAGAATTCAGTTAAGGCCATAACTTACTTACCCTTTTTCACATATCATCTCATCATCACGTCATATTTTTCACAATCATCAAATTTCTTCCGTCGATCAAAGTCAGTTTAGTTTATACTTTTTCAGCCTAATTTCATCTTCATCTAATTTCCAACATTCTGCTTTACATCACCTTTTAAAAACATCACTAGTTTTTTCTGCTTGTATAGTTGTTATGCTTCTCTTTTGTAATTTATTACCCATCAAAGTTTAGAAAAAATTAACATATAATGTGCAGTATTTCCACATGAGGTGTCTAATGTAGAGCTGAAACTGCTCATAAAACATTGGAGGGGATAGAGTGCCATGACAGGTCACCATAGGTAGCAAGAAGCCAGTCAGAATCCATCTACAACCCTGCTCAACTGAGCTTTCTAAACTTTGATAAGTAATATTATTTACCATTATATTAATCAAAGAGGTAGTTTTATTTATTTCCTTAAGTACTAACACCCCAAATACATTTACAAATGAGAGATGAATCTGAAATGTATGAAATAATCCAGTTCTGATGAAGATAATTCAAAAAATTCTTTTCTATTCCAAAAATGTGATGTTTGATTAAAAACTGTTTACTTGAAAAAATCTGCTTTTGATACCTTTAGGTATTTAGGTTATTTATCTCATTTTTAGGAATAGCAAGTATATTTTATTGTTTCTTTTTTAAATTGTTATAAAGATTTGACAATTAAATAAAAATTATACGGTGTTAAAATAATAGAAACTGAATAATGGATATATAGAACTTATCGCATTCCATGAATTAAATTTGTATTTATACTTCATCTACTTGTTGCATGTTGATACCACCGAAGAAAATATTCTTTTAAGGAACCTTAATGAATTATTGTACAATTTTTGTAAACTACTTTCTTTACTTTTATCTTTAATTTTTTGGATGCTTTTGTGGGTAGCAAGTAAAGAACAATGTTTATTCCTACATATTTGATAAAAACTACAACCAAGTTGAGAACTATGTGTTCTCTCATTAGAACTATGAGTGTTCTAATGTGAGAACACCAGTAACTCCCAAAAGTATCATAGCCCTCCTCATGTGCAAGTCCTTGTCATGTACAACAAGCTCATTCCAGGCTTACTAACAGAATATTATTCTCTCCTTGATTATCGGTTTAAAATAAAAATCTACTATTCTTAACCGGGTAGTATTCAAAATTTTTAACAATAGTGTAACTTTTAACAATGATCCAGTACTTGTTTTCAATCTTTGACAACAATATCTTTATTCTACTATTTACCAAACATATACTTTCAAAAATCTTTTCCTGACATTTAAATTAATTTTTGATGTAAACAAATTATATTTCTTACTGAAGGCTCATTTAGCTTGTGCTATTCGGCATTTTATATCGCTCCTGCTTCGTCCATCTTCCCAAATAACAAAATTCTTCTACCTCCATAATCTTTTCTCCTCCTATTTTCACATTCAGTGGTCCATCTTTGTTATTTCTACTACATTTCATTACTTTTGTTTTGTTCTTGTTTATTTTCATGCAATAGTTCTTACGTAGGACTTAATCAATGCCGTTCATTGTTTCTTCTAAATCCTTTTTACTCTCGGCTGGAATTACTATATCATCAGCAAATCGTAGCATCCTTATCTTTTCACATTGTACTGTTACTCCGAATCTAAATTGTTCTTTAACATCATTAACTGCTAGTTCCATGTAAAGATTAAAAAGTAACGGAGACAGGGAACATCCTTGTCGGACTCCCTTTCTTATTACGGCTTCTTTCTTATGTTCTTCTGTTGTTACTGTTGCTGTTTGGTTTCTGTAAATGTTAGCAATTGTTCTTCTATCTCTGTATTTGAACCCTAATTTTTTTAAAATGCTGAACATTTTATTCCAGTCTACTTTATCAAATGCCTTTTCTAGGTCTATAAACGCCAAGTATGTCAGTTTGTTTTTCTTTAATCTTCCTTCTACTATTAATCTGAGGCCTAAAATTGCTTCCCTTGTCCCTATACTTTTCCTGAAACCAAATTGGTCTTCTCCTAGCACTTCCTCCACTCTCCCCTCAATTCTTCTGTATAGAATTCTAGTTAAGATTTTTGATGCACGACTAGTTAAACTAATTGTTCTGTATTCTTCACATTTATCTGCCCCTGCTTTCTTTGGTATCACTACTATAACACTTTTTTTGAAGTCTGGCGGAAATTCCCCTTTTTCATAAATATTACACACCAGTTTGTATTATCTATCAATCGCTTCGTCACCTGCACGGCGCAGTAATTCTACAGGTATTCCGTCTATTCCAGGAGCCTTTCTGCCATTTAAATCTTTTAATGCTCTCTTAAATTCACATCTCAGAATTGTTTCTCCCATTTCATCCTCCTCAACTTCCTCTATAACACCATTTTCTAATTCATTTCCTCCGTATAACTCTTCAATATATTCAACCCATCTATCGACTTTACCTTTCGTATTATATATTGGTGTACCATCTTTGTTTAACACATTATTAGATTTTTAATTTATGTACCCAAAAATTTTCCTTAACTTTCCTGTATGCCCGTCTATTTTACCAATGTTCATTTCTCTTTCCACTTCTGAACACTTTTCTATAATCCACTCTTCTTTCGCCAGTTTGCACTTCTTGTTTATAGCATTTCTTAATTGCCTATCGGCAATTAAGAAATTCCTTTTACTTTCTTCATCACTAGCATTCTTATATTTTCTACGTTCATCCATCAGCTGCAAATATCATCTGAAACCCAAGGTTTTCTACCAGTTCTATTTATTCCGCCTAAATTTGCTTCTGCTGATTTAACAATTTCTTTTTTAACATTCTCCCATTCTTCTTCTACATTTCTACCTTATCTTTTTTACTCAGACCTCTTGCGATGTCCTCCTGAAAAATCTTCTTTACCTCCTCTTCCTCAAGCTTCTCCTTTTACGTGTTTAATTGCTTCATCAATCTCTTCGTATACACACTTTACCTCATCATCATCATGGGCGCTTGTAGGCATATAGACGTTAACAATCATTGTCGGTTTAGGTTTTGATTTTATCCTTATTAAAATGATTCTATCGCTATGCATTTTGAAATACTCTACTCTCTTCCCTATCTTCTTGTTCATTATGAAACTTACTCCTGCCTGCCCATTATTTGAAGCTGAGTTAATTATTCTAAAATCACCTGACCAAAAGTCGCCTTCCTCTTCTCACCGAACCTCACTAATTCCTACTACATCCACATTTATCCTATCCATTTCCCTTTTTAAATTTTCTAGCCTACCAACCTTTTTTAAACTTCTAACATTCCACGCTCCGACTCATAGAATGTTATTTTTTAATTTTCTGGTGACCCCTTCCTTAGTAGTCCCCACCCGGAAATCCGAACGGGGGACTAGTTTACCTCCGGAATATTTTACCAAGGAAGGCGCCTCCATCATTGCTACATGAAAATGCAGAGAGCCACATTTTCTTGGAAAAAAAGCAGCTGTAGTTTTCCATTGCTTTCAGCTGGGCAGTACTCAGAGGACTGAGTGATGTTGATATGGCCGTTTAAATCATTGTGACTCACGCCCCTAACAACTACTGAAAGAGCTGCTGCCTTCTTTCAGGAATCATTCCTTAGTCTGGCTCTCAACAGATACCTCTCCGATATGGTTGCACCTTCAGTCCAGCTGCTCTGTATACCTGAGCACTCAAGCCCCCCCCTCACCAACGGCAAGGTCTCATGATTCATAGAGGAGGATTTTTTCGTAAGTTAATATAATTTTGTGAGTTGTTAATGTGTTTTCGCGTTTTTATTTATATAAAAGTGGTTTGGTGCTAAAAATAAGTTGGTCGAAACAAAAGATACATTGTAATGAGGCCTTAGTATTTGTTTAATGTAGTAGTACTTAAAGACTGTACTAGGTTTAATTTTTATCCATGGCAGCAATAATAGGCAATTTGTCTTATAAAATCGAAGTAACTACTTAATGAGTATTATTCTGTGTACTTAGACGATTAAAACTTAAAATCATTTAAAACAAAAAATGATTGACTTTTGTGATTGTTATAATTTAAGATAGTGTTTATTTATTTTAACGAAATATATGCCGATTTAGTATGTAGACAATAAAAAAAAAAATTATAAAAAACAATTTTATTTATCTGCTAATTTAATTTAATTGATAATTAAAAATTTGTGTAACTTTGTAAAAATCAAGGTAAAGTATTATAAAGGAATCTTTACAACAGCAAATTTTATAGTTCTCAAAAGTTGTATAAGTTACTGATTTTTTATTTAACAAAAAAAAAAAATATAACAGTATAACTACTATTTCTGATGGAAAATAACAATAAATGTTTTTATTCATATTTTATTTCTATTTGGCGATCTTAATAATGTTAGGATATTAATTCTTGGGCATTTGCGCTTAGAATCTGAGTGCTTAAACTAAGTTTACATTTTATTCAGTATAAGTTTAACTTATACTGTTAATTTCTTTTAAAGGAAGTAAAATTATGTTAGTTTCCTGAATTTAAATATGATTATGGTTATCTACCAAATTTATAAGGTTATGGTATTTCTATTTTTGCCTCCTAAGCTGCAGACTTTAAATACTATTAAATCAGACAACAAAAATGTTAATTTGAAAGTGTCAGGTAGCAATATATTGTTTGATCCTTGGTCGATGACAG
The DNA here is from genome assembly GCF_047948215.1 of Lycorma delicatula. Taxonomy (NCBI): domain Eukaryota; kingdom Metazoa; phylum Arthropoda; class Insecta; order Hemiptera; family Fulgoridae; genus Lycorma; species Lycorma delicatula. The sequence continues at coordinate 16,063,201 of NC_134460.1, read as the reverse complement.
AATTCATTTATTTATTTTTTTTAAATAATGATTTTTATTAGTTTAATAATAAAATAAATTTCAAAAAGCCAAATTTGATGTTTTTCTGAAAGTATAAAGATTTCCATCCATGTTTACTTATTTCTGTACACACTGAATAATTTTTTTGTTATTAACTTGTCCGTAACATCTATTATTTGTTATACAACCACACTTATTGAGTCTGCAAGCTGAGAAACCTCCAACAAGATGTGCTTTGAATCACCTTTATTAATACAGTAAAATTCTTATTTATGGGAATTTGGTCTGTCTAATTTTTTTTATGTGTTTTTTTTAAGCTGCATCACTAAATAGTTTTACTACCAAGCAAATATTTTCTTTTTAGAAGGAATGTTTTGGTTAAATTAAACAAAAGGTATACTTCATTATATAGAGAGTGCAGAGGAGTAATGCTATAATGGTCTGAAAATCAAAATGTTGAGAAAATTATTGTTACGAGACATGAAATTAGTATTTTTAGCTATTATTTTATTATTATTATTATTATTATTGGATAATTATAATAAAAATATTTATTAATAGTTGAATTAAATATTAATATACAGTTGAAGTTTATTATTTGTTATAAACAAGAGTTAAATGAATATAATTAATTTACCAATAACATGAAAAATGACGCATAAAAGTGAGTGTCCATAATATGTAACAAATGAGGTATTAAAGTTACATTAAGAGCATGTACTTGATATTGAAAATAATCACCTCTCTGTTCTTAAATAATTTTTATACTAATGAAAATTCTTAAGTAAAAAAAGGAATGATGGCACGCAATAGGTTTACATAATATTTAGCTATCCAGATATATAGACTGTTCATCATCAGGGGCTATTTTCTTAAATTCTGAAATAAGCTTATATCTTTCAGTAGAAATGGTATTTCAAAACACTTTAGCAGTATCAAGCTCTAGTTAACCTTTTTTTTTTTTACATATCTTGTAATTTTCCTAATCAGTTTCCTTTCCTTGGTACTAGCGCCTGTATATTTTTCATAGTTATCTGTCATAAAAATAAATTATACCGTTAAAAAATAAACAAAAAGCTAACTATAATATAAAAGAATATAGAAGAAAAAATAAACTAACTCGCTTTCATGCCAGACAAATATAACAATAAATAACATTAAAACAAAACAGAAGTAGGAGGAAGCTGACTTTACTAACTGAAAAGCAGTTGGACCTTCATCTTTCTTACTGACATTCACAGGTGTGGTGGTTGCCCATCTTTCTTTCCTTTAAATATATTATTAAAAAGGACTCTCATCTCTTTTCCCATTTCAAAATATAGAGAAAAATTCTACATTAAAACTTGCATATGACAAATATCTTTTAGTCGAGATCAAAAAGTGTACATTTACATTTTTCCCTTGTGGCCTTGAAACTAGTTATACTGAAAAAGGTTTGCAAATACGTTTATATCTTAAAAATAATGGATTTGCTTTTAGATTGAAAGAATGATTAGGAACTTCCAAAAATCAACAATTCTTTATTTGTTAGTAAGTGAATAATAAAATATTAGTTATCATTAATTATTTAGGATCAGTTCTTGTTTGAAATAACTTATGAGTTGAAGATAATGTATAGATTTGGGTGAAACTTTGTGATCGTCCAAGGATATCAGGTATGGGATGTCTGCGTATCGCTTGAAGAGATTTTTATGTAAGTAAAGTAAAAATTTATAAAAGTGGCTGACAGGAGGAAGGGTAGAAGAATCCTGTGTTTGTTATTAAAAAAATAAACTTAGCTGTCAAAGTTTCACTTGTGCAGTTTGTTCTATCTACTGATTTGAATTTCAGGATCTTCCTAACAATATTTATTGATTTATTGAACAAAAATTTTTCTTAAACAAATGTCTGTTATTTATTTTTCTAAAAACTACTTTACATCGATGTGAATTTTATAAACATTCATTTCAAAAATTTTAGTTTCAGTTTCAATCGATCATAATCAGCTATTTTGTTACTTTTCTTTTTTTTCATTTTATTTACGTAAATTGTTCATTTTGTTAATTATTAAAATTGAACTAAATAAATATTTGTTTATTTTTACATTTAATCTGTTACTACTTGGCTTATGAATGTCTGTAGTTAATAAGCCTACTGCTGTATAAACTTTGATATAATTTTAGTTATATAGATTTATGATTTAATTATTGTAGTAGTTATATTTAATTGAAAGATCTAATTTTTTTGTCTAATGTAAACAAGAAAGTAATGTTAAGAAGTACGGGATTAATTATATTAATTTGAATCGCCTTTTTTTATGCAGTTAAAAATATTGTAAAAATTACTGTTTTTAAAGGTATTATTTATATTTTTTCATTTCTTGTAGTTAGTATTGTGCTGATGATATCTACTGTTATCGGTCTTAATTATTGTTATTCGATTCTATTTGAATGGAATCACTTTAATGATCTTCTCAATGAATAGTTTATAGTTAGATCTGTTACTTCGACTGTTCACAAATTCTGGGATCGGAAAAATCATATGTTTGTCAAATCCTATTTGTTTTGTGTGGCTGTTTAATATCTGGAGGAATATACATTTTTTTATAGCATAAATCCTGTTTTGGGTGAAACTTTCTGATCGTCCAAGGATGTCTTGTATGGGATGTCTGTGCGTGACTTGAAGGGAATCTTAAGCTATCATCTATGAAAAGATTGTCTTTTCTGCATCCATCGACTCTTTTTCTTATTCTTAATTTTGTGTTCTGTTCATGTATGTTGGACCCTACTCTATCGTAGAGGTTGCTAGGACTTATGAAGCCGGTTCATTCTTAGTGTGATCTGGTGGAGAGGGGAACTGCTTGAGGACTAATTTAAGGGCTTGTTTAATTATTGTTTAGTATCTTGTGGCTCCACAAAAAACCAAATAGATAACATACTTATTTGGTAAAGCCAAATTTCAACTATAATTCAATTAAAAATACTGAATATATGATTTAGAAGTCATAGAATATATAGATTTATCTAATTAGATTCTAAGTTATATCAAGTTACGTTATAGATATATTACTATATGTTTCTGAGTTTTGTGGCTTTAATTTTATATTTATATTTCTTCTGAATAGAATACCACTTTTTTCTCATTTAGTCTTCCTATTTAAGTCTAATGAATTTTTTTAGCTTCTTCAATAAAAAATGTACAAGTACACTGATTACTTGTTCAGAATACAGCACATGTTTTTTGGTAACTATAACAGATTGTTATTGGAAAAATTGCGCTTGGTAAATCTTGTTAGAATTATCAATTCTTTTTAGTTTCAAAAATATTTAACTTCATAAATTGCATAGTCCTTTTATGTCAATGATAAGCTATTTTATGAAGAAAAATTTGTTTTCCTTTTTGATAAATAAGGTATTCAATTTTATTTTATAAAGAACCAACAAATAATACTATTAATTATCAAACTTAAAATAAAATAAATAAATGGAAAAAATATAGAATCATTTCAGTTAAAAGAAAATAATGAAGTCGCTTGATATATATAAACATGTTATTATGCAGTTAAACCATTACTAAAATAAATGTTTGCGGCTTATTTATATAGATGAATTTATTATAACAAATTAATCAAGCGATATAAATTGTAAAATTCAATAAAGTTATTTATGTTGGCCAATCATTTGAATTGATATTTTATTTCTTGTAGTTATTAATTTAAAAAATAAATTCTTTCTATGGATATTTTTATTATCGCAAACAGTTCTATTACTCCAGTTAGAAATTATAGCTACAGTGAAAACAAAGTGTAAAATGTGCACAACATTGTTGTAGAAAATAAAAATTATTTAAATGGTTACATTTTGAAATAAAAATACTGAAAAAGAAGTCTAAAGGATACATTTTAAAATACTTAATTCTCAAGTTAATAGCTGAACTGTACTAGAAATATTTTTCTCCTTCTTAAGAAATTGCTAAGTAATACAGGACACTCATTGTTGACTTAAGTAATATTAAGTAATAGAAAGCCATTAGAAAAAAATAATTGTTTTTAATTTTTCAGTTGGCATGTAAAATCCTTTTCCTTCTGAAACGTAACAATTATATTTAATTATATTAGATAGAAGTATTATTATATATTATAGAAGTAATTCCAGCAGTCGTGAAATTATAAAATTAATTGCAAGTTATTAGTTTACTTTTAAAGTAAATAAAAAAAAAAACTCCTGTATTAACCAGTAGCCAACATTAACCAAAAAAATATTAATAATTCAGTTTTTGTCAACAGAATTTAAATTATATGTTTTAAACTATCCCTTGAGTTTATATTACACTAACAAATTTTACACAGAGAAAAATTTACATTGGTTATTAGAATTAATTGTTTATGTTATTTGTAGATGTCATATCTATTTCCATTTTTATAACACACTGTAAATACATTTTGTAATATATAGTATGTTATACTATATATTATATGTTTATAGTATATAATATTACAAAAAGGTATATGTATATATATATATATATATATATATATATATATACATATACCTTTTTGTAAATATATGATAAAACTCAGCCAATATACAAGGGTTATCTTAGAAGGAAGTAACAGCTGTTAGATGCTCAACAGTGCACTGAATGCTCATAGACACATAACATCTGACTATTTCCCTTTTGTTATTTTTATTTATATTTATTGTTGTTCAATCAGCTATATTTTTTTTATTTTTTTATTTTTTTATTTGCTAGACTATTTATGTTTTTTTTTAGTTATACAATTACAATTTTTATTTCTTTTTGAAATTTCATTTATTCTTTACAATTTTTTGTTTGTTTATTTAGTTAACAGGTAATTAGGGTAGATAAGGATTTTTTAATCAAGCGGCTCAATCCCATCTATATCTCACATTGTTCGATGAGTATGACTCATTGGTGCTGTCAGTTTGCATGTCGGCAACTCTCTATCTATTTCATAATTTTTTTCTATTGTTAGTCCATGTTTGCAACATTGCTTTCAATATTCCACTGGCAGTTCAGAAACTTTTTCTCAGGAATTTCTTTTATATCATTTATATTTCTCCAATGAGAGACATTTTTGTTCGCTACCTGACTTTATGTTCGCTCAAACCAACTCAATTGGGTTAATTTCAGGACGTAAGTAGAAATTAATTAAATCCTGTCATAGTATGAATATGGGCAGGTATATGTTAGAAAAAAATAAAAGTATTAGATTTTACACAATGAAACAACGGATTATTTTATATTAACTGGAACCTATATACTGAGTTTGAGTCAGTACACGAACCCACTCTCTTTCTCACTCGCTCTCTCTTTTTCTTTAACTCGCCCCTTATTATTTGAAAATTACTTACCGTGCTATCCATACGGCGTTTGCTATTGCAAGCGTACACTAACATCCAAATTTCATAAGAATGAGTAAACGTCGTGTTACGTTGATGAACTTTTAGGTCGAGTATCCTGCACGCTTGTGTGGCTTGGAATTCAACCTCCTTCCACGATTGTTGATCGGCCAGGAAGAGCCCATCGTCAGCATAAGCCACTGCCGCTGAGCAACCTCAGTTGCAGAAGTGAATGAAATTGCACCACTCACAATAACGGACCCGACACACTGCCATGTATGTTAAAGCGATTGCTATAATGCAAACTTTCATCAAACAGTACACCAATGTACTTCTGAAGTTTTACTCGGCTGTTTACACAGGCTTTACAGTTAAAGTCTGTAAAGCCTGTTTACACAGGCTTTACAGTCGTGGGTTACGGTTCTATGATAATTTTTCTACCCCTTTTTGAAACATACACTTCGTTTTGGGCACACCCAAGAGTAGTATTATACAGCAGCAGCACGGCCATCATCGAACTCAAGACTTCCGGTTCAATAGAAGAGCTGCGAAAATTCCTGAAACTAGCTGCGAGAATATATCCCAGACATCGGTAATGGACAGACGCCCAGACTGAGAATTCGAAATATACAAAGAAGCTAGTTGTAGTTGCCGAAGATTTTGAGGTAAAGGTATATCTGACTTCCTCGATGTAAGTTAAACAGACATGACAGGAAGAGACGTCCTCTTGGGTCATCGTGTATGATATTGATGGACGTTTATTTGTGGAAGAGTTAATGTTTCTCATGCCGGATCGGATAACCCAAATGGCAGAGGCCGCCTTCAACCTCTATTGTCAATTGTTATTCATGATGGGTAGGCGTGAAGCAGAGCGTTACCATGTGTTCTTCCAGGTGAGTTCTGAACTATTGTAAGGCGTCCAGTCTGAGGATAAGTTGTTTACTGTCTTCTCTTCGTGTAAGGCCAAAGAATTTGTAGATGTTCATCGTTGCTAAAAGTGCGACCAGTTTCGACTCACAGCTGAACTATGTAAAATCTGGTGGTAGTGTGCTTCCATTTTGGTGATGGGAAAAATAAACGAGAGCAGTATCCGAAGTAGTCGGTGGGCCCGACATGTGTTAACTGCAGACGTCTTCAAAAATACCGTAGCAATCTATAAATAGTGAAACTTGAGCATGTTATAAGAGGTCTAACGTAAGGTATTACAGTTGAATATCGTAAGATGGTTAAAATTTGGCAATTAAATGGGTAGGGCGCTTACAATGCGCAGATTGAACTTGGCGAGATCGCCATAAGTAGGGGGTAGATGTTGCATTATTGCAGCATTCTATGTTGTTTAAAGGGTCATCAATATAAGACATCGTTTAGCTCAGAGAACCCCTCTATGATGGTTCTCAAAGGCCGTTTGATGGTGAGGGGGCGAGTCGGCGTATCGATGTCGCGAACACGAAAAATAGTCGATGAAAGGATGCATTTTAGCAACCATTTTATCAAACCGGACAGTGTGCTGCGTCCCTTATTGTAAGTGGTGGAATTTGATTCACTTCTGCAGTTAAGGTTGCTAAGTGGGTGTCGCATCGTGGCTTATACTGACTATCCAAAAGTCATCGACCAATTTGTAGCTGTAATTGGTGATATGAGGAAAAATAAATTAAGGTTTTTGTAGTATTTTTTTTTGTACTATTTTCCTTATTTATTTTATTTGGCTATTTCTTTACTTTTGAGAGTTATGAGCGAGTGTGGATTACGTTTCAGCGACCTCTCATTCTTTTAACCTATTTAGTTATTTCTTTCTTTCTCATACCTCTGTTTGTTGGTCTGAATTTATAATTTCTAGTGGTGAATTGATCACTACATGATCCATTTCAATACAGGGATTGGTTTTCATGATGATAAGTTTTATTAGGAGTACAGTTTTTTATGATGTTGACCCTAAAACTGGAAACTGTTATGTAATCTCAGAAACATAGTTCCTGCTCCATAAGTGGACATGACATATTTATATACAATGCTTGCTTATTCATTCTCATATTTTGAATTGGCAAGTTTTTCACTTCATGTTTTGGCCCATTGTACCTGATATGTGCCATATATATGCAACTGTATTTTTGGTTCACTAATGTAAGCCTGACATGGAATACTTGCTGTAATAAAGTGACACACCAAACCACAAACTGTATAATATGTTTTTGAACAATTACCATTTTTAGTGAAGTTGTCACCAAGATGACTGAAAACATTTTATTATAAAATTTAGTTCAGTTGTCATTACTAATGTTTTATATCTCAAATTAATATAAAGGACAGTTTCACAGCAGTGGGTGGTACAATAATTGATTGCTTGTAATTATTTGTCTCAGTTTTTATTGCATTTTTAAAACACAAGAGATATCTGCCAGAGTTGCTTTCTCAAAGAGTAATCACTTTACTGCCAGTCTTTGTGGTGAACACAATAAAGGTGTTACTTGTAGGGCTAAATAATGCCTGCATTTTATGAGAAAAACTTCTGTTGCCTAGTTTGGTGTGAGATGTTTGTTATTCTTGGGAATGACCAAGTAATTTTTTTAAGTGACTTGTGACTTATGTCAGGTTTCCTACAACCATTATGGTTTTATATATATATCTTAATACACCTATTCAAATTATTGATATATATTCATTTCAAACTCAACTTACAGGTTCTTTCGTTTCTTTCATTCATTACAGTACCATACCATTGTACACAGCAATCAACTGCCTATGAATTTCAGCCGGCTTAATGTTTTGATGGTTTAAAAAATGTGTGACTCCACGTATTTCAGTCAGTAGCAACATTGATTTTACAACTTATTTTATAACGTAAAAACTCACATGTAATCAAAGGTACTACAATGCGACAACTTACAGACAACATTGCAGTATGTACATTACTAGCGTGCCATGAATGACTCAGGTTCGCCAACCTTAAGGAGAGAAATTGCCCATTCCCATCGGTCTTTACTTTAGAGATATCCCTCGTAATAATATTTTATCAACAGCTGAATACATTAAGAGGCAACACTGAATATGTAGGATGAACTAAGTGAGGTACTTAAAGGTGTTACAAATCTCTCTTATTTAAAATCACCAATTATTTACAATCTTTCCTTGTAATTGAAAAAAAAAACAAAAAACAATACATGTTACTATTATCTTACCTTTACAATACCTTTCACTCTTTTGATAAATTAATGCTTCACTCCTGGGCTTTTCCCTAATGCTTAGTGATTTATAGAAGTTTCAGTTTGTTAGAAGGGTCTTCCAACTGATCCAGACATCCTTAAGGACAATCTTAAGGAGAGACATTTTCCAGCGGTCTTTACTTTAGAGATATCACTCCTATAATCATCTAGATTAAACTAATCAAGATAATCTATAATCATTAGATTAATGTTTGAAAAGTTAGAAAATTATGTGGAATAAGTAAACAAATGTTGTTTAAAATAAAAAGAATCTGACTGAGGGCAGTTTTCAATCTTCCGCAAAACAATAACAAAAAATAAACAAATACAAAATAAGTGAAAGAACTAAAACTGGTAAACAGTTTAGAAAACAGAATTTCATCATTTTTTCACAAAACACCATCAATGCACTTTACCCTAGAATGATATCACTTATAAAAGTTAAATTTATGTTTTATCAAAAAGAAAAATTCTGTTGAAGTTGTCTAGGTCATGATATTAGCAACTAGATTTTTTTATGGAAGTAAATATACAATAGAAAGAAATTAAGTATATTTTTTATTGTTGAATATTACAATAAAAACAAAAAAAGATTTAGTATTGCTCTGTCACAAAAAGTTCAGTGTATCTGTTACAATAGATCTTAGATTAAGTTTTGGAAGTTTATGAGAAATGAATGAGCCAACATTTAAGCATCTCATGAAAGTAGAACAGTATGATTTTGAATATAAGTTTATAAGACCAATTCTTATAAGTTGTGACAAAAAATTTGATCTTAGAATTTTAAACATCTTTTACTTGACTATTATAAAATAAAAATGAAATAAAATAGACATTTACAACATTTCACATGTTGTTTTAGGTTAAAAAAAGTATATTAATATTTGTTTATTTCAAGATTGGGAATCTAACTATGAAATTTCATTACAAATATATATTACTGTATGAAATATCATCATTTATCTGATGATAAAATCAATTTTGGCTTATGCTTGCTCATAACCTCTTTCCAAGTATTCTGACTAATCTGTACATTTTATTCTTTTCCTTCACATCATTTGAAAATAATTTTTGTAAAATGTCTATTCATTTCCTTTATCATGATGGTGAGTAGTGCATTGGATAGAACACTTTCTTGTTTTAATTTTTTACATATCCTGAACCATTTGGTTTTGTGTCCGCAATATCTTGGGACAAAATTATGTGACTATTCTCAAAACACATTTTTTTTCATGTCTTCTTTTAATTTCAATCATCCTTATTAAGATGTAAGCTTTACACAATTGAACATTATGAAAAGAATAAACATAAAAAATGCATAAATCAATATATACTTAATGAACAAACATGATTCAAACTGCATGTACTTTTCATAATTGAGAATAATTGAGAACTACATTCTCAATATCTGTCTAATTAAAATATACTACCAGTAGAAACTGATTCTAATGTATTCAGTGTAATTCAGTATAATTGATTCTAATATGAAAACATCAGAACCAATCAGTGAGGATGGTCACAAATTTGACTGAAAAAGTTTTGAAGTAAGTTTTTAAAAACACTTTATGTAACTGGGTCTGTTTTGTTAAAGTTTTAAACAAAAATGTTGTTCACTCATGATCTCTCTGCTCTGTTTATTCATATCCACAACCTCTCAAACCTTCCTTTCAAAATTTGCCAATAAATTTCAATAATTTCAGTTATCTAACTGAACCTGTTTCACTAATGCTCTTATACTGGCACATTCTTTTTTTTTATGAATGGAAGAACATTTTGAATGGAAGCTACATATAATCCACCTTTCATTTTTCTGGTGGATCATCCTTTGTGGTGAAATGAGTAAAGGGCTAAATATCACTTGCATTTTGGTAAGTTTAACATGCTGCAGCAACATATTACCTTCGTAAAGAAGCTAGTGACAAATCACTTCACTGATTTTCCTTTTGAAGCCTAACATGCGGTGGTAATTATTTTTGGAAATGAAATATGGTATTTTAGTGAGTGACTTGTCTTTTACTGCTGTAGGTTTATGATACCCACCATACAATGGATGTCTCTATATAACTGGACACCAGTGTTTATAAAAATTTAATTAATTGTATTCAAATAATAGTAATAATAATAGAAACAGGAATAATACTAACAACAGTGAATTTTTATTTACAAAGAATCTGAATATGGCCACCATTTTCCTCTATGCTCTCCTGAACACATTTCAACATGTTTGAAAATACATGCTTATGGACCAAAGGATCAATTATATTTAACAAATTCAGTGATGCTATTTTTCAGTTTATCCAGGGTGTGAGGATTATTCTTTTAAACAGATCCTTTCTTTGCTCCTCATAAATAAAAATCTGTATCTCAATGTAGTCAGATGTGCTTTGAAATGAGCCTATCTCTGAAAATAAAATCACACTTACATTTGGGATACTTATTATAATGAGTTTGTTTCTTTTTGGAATCAGTACAATTAGTTTGCCACTGTATCCTTCTCAAGCATAATAAAAATAAATTAATCCAGAATTCTATTATTTTAAAATATCATCTAAAATAGCTGTTTAAAATTTTTCTATGATAATATTTTTAGTTCGTATTTACAATAGTTGCTACACCTATAATTTTATGTATATTAACTTCTACATTCTTTTATAGATTTCAGTTTTGATCCTACTATTTTGAATAAGTTATTTGAAGTAAGAGCAATTCTATTTATATAATTTTCTTAATCAGACAAATGCTAACATCATTATTGATTTACTTAAATTAATTTAATTTGATGTAGCCCTTCACTTGTTTCACTCTTTTTAATGAATAATGCGAATAATCTCTCATCCACTATCCTGTTTGAAATTGTAATTTACAAAAAAATTACAACTGTAAACATATGTAGTTTAAAAGGATCACTTTGAAATTAAATTAAATTAAACTGTTGGAGAATTATCTGTTAATTAAACATAAAGAGTTTACTGCAATTCAATTTTTAAAATAAAAAATAAATTGGTGGCACCAATAAAAATAACCAGATTATAGTTACTGAAATCTAAGTAAGAACAATAATTAGTCAGTTTTTACCATAACTGAATCTTATAATTGTTTTAATTTTAGTTTGTATTGTCAAAAACTTTGCTGTTTAATTTGTTAGAAAGATAAAGCCATAAAAAATAAATGTCATTAATCAGTAAAAAGTAGATGAGTTACGTTTCTAACATCAATCCTACTAAACAAACCTGGTGTACTAAGATCATATTAGCAAATCATTAATTAATTTGTTTAAAAAATAAAACTGCTATGATAAAACTATTTTAAAGTTCAATTATAGTTAAATAAAACTGCATATTCTTGTACAAGATGAGGGATTTTAATTACTTGTTACATTTAAGTGACTTGCCAAATGTCTTCAAACTAGTGGATACTTAGTTTATTATAGAAGTGAGTAATTTTTTGTTCACAATTAATTCTAAATTTGTTAAAAAAAAAATTATAGTATGTGGACAGGATCAAGTGATCTTGTCAATTTGATATCCATATAAGTAAACAGCAACTTCATGCTATTTTGTATAAACTGTTGCTCCAGCAAATAAAGGTAAAGATCTCTTACCAAGGATCCAGTTCAAAAGTATAACAATCGAATGTGGGATAATGCTGTAGTTTTATTAATAAATTTGTTTCACACAAAAAATTAGAGGTGCTGCTGGTATTGTAAATAAGTAATATTTTTTTTTATATGACATTTTTAATTATGGCGAGTTAAGGCAATAAATTTAATTTTTATGAACAATATAAATTTAGGCTATAATATTAAATAGTAATATATATAATGTGTATTTCACCATTAATATATTACTGTATTTTTTTTCTTACATAGTGCTCCTAGTGGACATCTGAATAAGCATTATTTATCTCCATAAATAAAAATCATTAAAAAATAATATTACAAACATAAACAGTGACATTATATTAATATATAAAAAATGATAACACAAGTTCTATTTTCAATAAAATGTATATTTACAAATTTTAATTTTGTTTTATAAAACTGTATGGTACTTAAAAATACAGAACATTTTTTGTTTAATAATTAATCGCATATTTACATTTATGATTTCATCAGAGAAATGCAAACAAAATAAAAGAGTGAACACAGTTTCAATATTTAGCAGCTAAATTTGGTTTTCTATTGCTTTGTCTACAAAATAAGTATACTGTTGTTTTGCTATTTTACATTCTATTTACGTATATAACATACTGTTTTAAAAAGTATACATTTTCAACAATTAGTAGGTTATTAACTATTATTAAAATTTGGATTAATATATTAACTACTGGGATAATTCTGTACTCTCAGTACACAATAGCTATAAAAATAAATTAAAAAATTTTTTTTTATTTCTGTTATCACCGGATTCACAAATATTTTACAAATATGGTAATTCAGTTTTTTCACAACAGATTGAAGCTGTAGATCAAGATCACAGTAAGAACAGTTAAGAGTTCTGATGAACCTTAGGAATTTCAAGATCGTTATTTTGGTGTAAATGTAGATCAGGTGGTAATTCTAGGGAAACTGCCATGCTGCTTCTCTGAAACAGTAGTCAACCTGAAAAAAGCTTTGAAACATGGTTTTAATATTTTTTATTCACTAAACATAAGAAAACTAGTTAATTTCTCATATGTTGTTATTGGTTAATTTTTTATAGTTGGTATTCAGGAAGTAAAGATGTGAAGCTAAAAGAGGTAAAATATATTATTTATTTCACGGTAGGCTGATTTGCTATGTATGACATTGTTCATGTGATGAGTATGGTTTACTAGGCCTGTTTTCACAACATTGTGCAGGTAGTGGTTTTTTAAAATAGCTGTATCAAATGTAAATCCTATTAAGAATGTACTAGAGCATTTGACAGATGAAAAGGGAATGAATGGTATCATGAAGGTACACTGTACTAACCATTTGAATGACCTGCTATTCTTACTGTTCTATGTGAAAATGGTTGCATTTGTTAGCTCTTGGATAGGAGATCACCTTAATGAAGTTGCCTTCAGTATAAAACTATACTATTAAACTACTCATAGTTGTGCTAAAAAAAAAAAAACATTTTATATATTAAATCTGTTTGTATGACATGAAAGATTTCATTTTTAGAATCCTTCAAAGACAGAGTTGTTTTGTCTGAATAACTTCAAAATTGATGCAAGAAATCATTTAACTTAACTTTATCCAGTTGGTAGGTGTATTTATAGGCAAGGTGGAAATAGGAGTTTTGATAAGAGTCATTTAAGACAATGTCATCTGCGAACTTAAAGAATATACTAGTCTTTTAAACTGAGATATTTTCAGTTCTTAGATGCATTGTGAAAATAAATTTTGAACCGGTGGCAGTAATTTAAAGCTTTTAACCTAGAATAGATCAGTTTTTATTAGTCTAAGACTGTTAAAAGATATTGCTGGATTTCTCATCCCTCAATAAGATCTATGTTAATGTGTAGACATTCAGGACCAAGAGGGCTGACTTTCTGGCATGGTAAAAAACAATTTACATTTAGTGTGTAGGTGTGCTGATAATTTAATCGTTTGCATTTCTTTCCTATGGCTTATTGGGTTCTCATAGTTAGTATTTAGAAAAATTAAATTAGCTTTAAATCCTACTGCCTGGAAAATGTAAATTACACATTGAAGAATACTGAATTTTTACTGATTTTAGTTTGCAAATGATGATTAAATTTCAATATTTGTTAATGCACAGTTACGTAAATTATACAGGTTTTTTTTTTCATCATTTACATTAATAATGACATTTTCAATTAGTTTTCAGAAACAAGATGTTTCTATTTTCTTGACATGGTTGTACCTTCGATTTTTATTTAGCATTAATAATGAATTTGCTCTTTCTTCAATTAATGCAATAACATCACCTAATTAAAAATTAACATTTTTTTCACAACATACTCTTAACTGCCAAAATTTTTTTTTTAATCGGATTTACTTTCAGAGAATGAAGAGGTAATTTCAATACTCTGTGACCCTTCTTGGCTAAAACAGTAACGATTTTAGATAATGTAGCCCGTGGCTTTGTAGTTTTATTAAACTGTACAGTTCTGGTTTCAACATTGTGCTTGTAAATGACTTTTTTTTGCATAAGTCAATTGATCATGTTTGCTTTTTATGTTTGTATTCGGAGCACAGTTCAATTGCACCAATTTTCTCATTGTGAGGTGGGCACTCGAATATCTCATGAGAATTCTTTGCCATCCAATACCTGGTGTTCTGCGAATTAACATGGCCGGATATATGAAACCATGTCTCTTCTGACATAAAGTATGACATCAGGTCTGTCTGCTCAACAACAATGTTTTCGAGAAGCCAGTTGCAATAATCAAGTCATTTTGGTTTGTCTGTCTCCAGTTGTAATGCGGTATGGTTTCAATTTTAATTCATGAAGAATTTTATGACAAGATGTGTATTTAACACCAAATTGTTGGGATAACTTGCGTAGCGATTTTTTTTGGACTGGCAGTAATTCTCATTTCAATATCAGCAACAGCCTGTGGAGTCCTAACAGAAGGTTGCCTATTTTGTTTTGTATTTGAAACCGAACCTGTTGTATGCCATTTTTTAACTAAATTGTGTTTGCTACTCTTCGTTGGAATACAGGCATTC
Source organism: Lycorma delicatula (assembly GCF_047948215.1). Lineage (NCBI taxonomy): Eukaryota > Metazoa > Arthropoda > Insecta > Hemiptera > Fulgoridae > Lycorma > Lycorma delicatula. The sequence continues at coordinate 16,047,998 of NC_134460.1, read as the reverse complement.
GGAAATTTTCCTAAGAATACTTGAGGTGAATCTTCAAATGATCCAGAACGAATATAATAGGGCATTTTACACAAACACAACTACACTCCAACAAAACATATACTGCACTGACACGTAACCAACTGAAAAACAGCAGCAACAATCAATAGTAACATATACATCCACTAGTCGCGCTAGTTGTGTGAGAGTCTTTCATAAATAGTGTTGGGTAGCGGTTTCATCATGGGTTCGATTTTATGTTGCTCACTCTGTGTAATATAACTTAATATAATAAATATATTATAATTATATATATGTATATATTATTATATAATTATTAAATTATATAAATTACTATTTATTAATTTATATAATTTGTTTAAATTTATATTTTATTTATCCAGATAAGAATATACAATAATTTGTTGATGACTGATAACGTTTACAGTTTTAGTTTCCTTTTATGTTATCATGAACATAATGATAATATTTTATTTGTATGTTTTTCATTGTGTATTGTGTGAAGTTTTTCAAAACGTTTCAGCAGGGAGACTACAAATGAGTAAATCCACTATTAGATATAATAAATTGAATGTTTTAAGCCATTAATGTTGTATGCTGGTAGTTTCTTGACAGTGTAGAAATTAGTTATATTTATGGATGCAAAATGTTATGTGGAATGTGTACATTATTAATTTTTTCATTATATTTTTGTGATCATTATATAAGTATTGTTTTCAAGTGCTAGATATACCTCTGACAATGTATAATTTTAATTTATCTTACCCTTTCCATTTTTGTGATTTGTTTTGAATTGTAGCAGAATTCAAATATTGCAACAATGACTGCTATAGCTAAACCACAAAGAAGTACAACAAAAACTCCTCCTGCAAAGAAAATAAGGTTGTACAGTTAATATAGTAAATCCAATAATTATTAGTTAAATAATAAGCAATATAATTACTAGGTTAATTACTAGGTATGTAATAAAGTTGAGTTGGGATGGGTTACTGGAAATGTTGAGCTTCACAGAATTGTTGCTGTTTTTATTAAAAACTGATATCAATATCATGATTATTTAATAAAGCAATCAAAATTAAAAAAAAAAACAAAACCATAATACACATGATGATACATTTTAGTAGGCTTTTGCAATTTAAATTAAAATCAAAGAATAAACTAATCATGAAACACGTCTGGAATCAAAATTAAAATTATAAAATTTGTGCAATTTAAATAAATTCAAAAGAAAAATAACAGAGAAAAAATTTATTTTTCCTTGCCAAGGTATTTTATAATTGGATTTCCTATTCAAATTTATTTCTAGTTCCTAATGCTTAGGCCTTAAACTCAACTTAGGATTAATGTGTGTAAGTAGGTGCAAAGTGCTGCATAAAGGAAAAATACTTTCAGATCTGTTAACATCAGAATTTGTCAAATTGATATGTATTATGAAATATTATGTTCTTGAAAACTGATTATAAGGATCACTACTATACAATCAAAAATATTTAATGTAAAAAAAAAAAAAAAAAAAAAAAAAAAAAATATTAAAAGAAAAGAAAAAATGTTATCCCTGATCATTTTTGCATGTAACAGTAGACTGAGTATCAAGTTTTATTTTCAGATCTGGGTTTAAAAATGCAAATTAATTATAGCCAGGATAATAGTTTAAAAAAAAAATCTCTTAGTGTTTTAAAATCTTAAAAAATTGTTTGGTTCATTAAGAGTGATGGTTCATCATTTTTATGTTTGTTATTTTGTATTTGTAAAAAATAGATTTTATGAAATTAGATCGTTTTGAATTTTAATTTATGTTAGTCTTTAATGTGTTCAAAGAAATTTTGATTGACAAATAAATTCATCTTACCAGTATATTTATGTATGTAGCTATAAAATTAAAAACTAGGAGCTTGTTGGTGATGAAAGCACTTTATTGCAGGCTAATAATTTTTATGTTTTTTTCATGCAATTCTCAGTATTGTTTAGATCTAAATAATTGTAAATTATATTTTAAAGAACTTGAATTAATCAATTATTTCATTATTTTAGAATGAATGAAGCAATGAGTAATAGATAGAAAAATTTTAAAAGGAATCTAGGCATAATTGTAAAACAAGAAATGGAACGAGTAGTCTATGGAAGTCCTTTATTAGAGTGTGAGATATCTTATGTAGAGAAAAGTTCTAGAGGAATTACCTCTGATACGACATTCATATCTGCGAGGTGGAACAATCTGCCTGGTTGGTTTAGAGGTAAAATTTGTCATTGTAACTCAGCTGATTCTGAAGTCGAGAGTTCCCAGGTTCAAATTCTAATTAAGGTAGTTTCTTTTATTCAGATTTGAGTAATAGATCATGGGATACCAGTGTTATTTGGTGGTTGGGTTTCAATTAACCACATATCTGCGAGAAGAGAATCAAGTCTGTGTGTGACTTCTGCAAGATGTCAGTCTGCGAGAGAGTATTTTGCGAGGAGGTTAGTGAAGGAGCAAATTTTTAGTGTGTACAAAGTTGTACGTGATTAAGGTGATGTCACAAGTAATTCCAGTTCACTAAAAAAAAGAAATGGTTCGCTGAGTTACTGTTAGACTATAAGTGAAAGAGATAATGTACTAAATCTTATTCATAAACTGTTAGGGTAGTTTTGTTTGTGAATAGCAAAGGTATTTACAGTGAAAGAACTTTAAACTTGTCTTATCTGTTGTGCTATTGTAGTCAATACAAGATTAGTAGTTAAAAGTGTTACGACTAATGATCATACTAATGTCTTTTGTCAATGGGACTGAATTATATTTAACGACCTGTAAATAAATCTTGACAATTACTATACATTCTGTTTTGAATGTAATCACTGTCTTAGAATATTGTTTTATTCTTAATTTCATTGTCATTATTAATGATTTGTCTTATGTTATTTATTTTCTTACACTAATAAATTGTAATTATATAAACATTTTCAATTTTCAGTCTTTCAATATCCTGATTGAGCCATGTATATATAATATACACATACCAATTACTACCACATTTGTCTAATACTTAATATGTATATGTATATATTATTATTGAAATATATATATATACATATATCTTTTTGAGATTCATATTATTTCTCTGTACTGTTAAATTATATTTTTGATCTTATTAACATAAACCACCTAGTACAGATCATAGAGATAAAACAAATCTTACCTTGATTTTACGATAGTACTTTCACAGGATTCCGCATCCTCAGTCATGATTGAATTTATTTAATTAGACTTTACATAATTATGTAACAAACATTGCATCATGTACATGGTTTATTGTAATAATATAGTATATTTTTAATTTTTTTAATATCTTTATTTAAGTACAATTTAATTAAATGAATTCAATCATGACTGAAGGTGTGGGATCCTGACAAAAAAATTCTTATATCAACTAAATTGTTAATTGTACTTAAAAACCAGTAACATTATTAAAGTTTCTATTATATCTAGCTCTTTTAAAGGTGAAGAGAAATTAGATACTCCTGAGAAAAACCTAAATAGGAGTTTCTATTTTGTTATTTTAATTGTATTAAATGAATAAAAAAATTAAAAAAATAAGTAACATAAAGGCAATGTGTTACCTGTAGCTAAAGTAAATGAAATAATATCATACTTATTACTTACAATAAGAATTAACATCCAACCTATGCCAATAAACCTAGATACCATCAGAATTGTATAACAATAGAAGTTTTGAGTATTTTATCACTCCAAAATACCAAATGAAATTTTCTTACAACATTTAGCAAACATAGTAGTTGCTGATATTTTGAACAAGAATATTATTCTAGATTAGTTATGTGGAGGATATATTGGTCACATTCAATCTATTTACAAATGGTGAACATATCACTATTTTAAATGTACTTAATAAATATAATAATAACTTAAAATTTACTTTGAAATGGAAATTAACAGGAAAATACAATTTTGGACATTGAAAGTGAAATAAACAGAAACAGTATTATAGAAACAGCCATTTACAGGAAACCAACCATAAATCACACCGCTACACAAAAAGAATCTAATCATCTATGGTCACAAAAAACTGGCACATATAAAAATTTCATTTTCAGTGTTCAATACACAAAAATAACCCAGATAAACTCAAAAACAAAATAAATACAATAAAATAAATAGCAGTTTCCAATGGCTTTGATAATTGAATTGTCGAAAGAATTTATAAAAAACAAACAACCAAACATCAAAATAGTTTTACTTTTCAGTAGAATTATAATAAAGAACTTACTAATAACTATTTCAGACAATACATGTATACGAATAAGATCATAGAAAAAGATTATTGATGTTTATGATAAAGATAAATATAAGAAAACATACAAACCTAACAACCATATTTTAAAATATTTAAGGGATTATAATAATTATGGAGAAAATTTAAGTGGAATATATAAGATTAAATGTAATATATATATATATATATATATATATATATATATATATATATTTATATGAGGGACATTCAATAATTAAAGAGACAAATTGATGTAGAAAAAACTGTGTGTTTTTACAAAATGAGACTTTTACTACTTCTCTACATAATCCCTACCAACATTAATACACTTGTCCCAACGATGAACTAGTTTTTTATACCTGATGCAAAGACGTCTTTGTCTTTTGTTTGAGCCACTTTCCCACAAATTCTTTGACCTCCTCATTGTTGCTGAACATTTTTCCATGTAATGCCTCCTTGACTGGATCAAACAAATAAAATCCAAGGAAGCCAAATCTGGACTGTAAGGAGGATATGACAGTATCTACCAACCCATTTTTCCAATGGTTTCTTGGGTCCGCTGGGTGGTATGAGGGTGAGCATTATTGTATACCAATATCACACCTTTTCTTTGAGATCCACGATGTTTTTCTCTCATTACTGGTTTTACTTCATCAGCATGTCTAAGTAGTAGACACTATTTATTGTAAACTGATTTTCCAAATAATCACAAAAGACGGTCAACATGACTTTTTCCGCTGATGCTTGGATTCTGAATTTCTTTCGGACAGGTGAGCTGGTGTGCTTCCATCCCATACTTCGTCTTTTGGACTCTGGTTCAAAATGGTAAACTCAAGTTTCATCATATGTTAAAATCTTGTTTAGAAAAGGGTCACCTTCCCTTTCATAGCGTTCTTTCAAGTCTGTACACACTTTGAATTTTGTTTCCTTGTGTTGTTGTGTTAACTCTTTCAGGACCCACCTTGCTCTTGTTTTGCTGTACTTGAGCTTGTTACTGATAATGTTATGAACTGTGCCAACATTACTGCAACTGTTTTTGTTGTATGTTCAACTGTAATACGTCGGTCATGACGAATAATCATCAATGCGGGTTTCAAGCGAACGAGTTGACACTTCAACTGGCCGACCAGGATGATGCTCGTCAGTCACTAAGGTTCAACCATTTTTGAACTGTTCTACCCACCTATAAACATTTCCGCAGTTGATACAACTTTCACCATACTGTAAAATCATTCGAGAAAAGATTTTGACTGGTTTTTCACCTTCAGAAAGCAAAAAAATGGATCACTGAATGTTTTTTAACTTATATGGAAACTTCAAGTGGACATGCCAACGTTAAATGCAATATTGAAGTTATAAATAAAACAATTTTTATCCATCAGCTGTTCTCAGCTCATCGCAGCGATGCCAACCTAAAGTCATGAAAGTACAAAACTCCTCCTACAAACTGTTTCATTGCTACATCAATTTGTCTCTTTAATTATTGAATATCCTCCATATGTGCACGTGCATATATGCGCGAAAGCACACATACAATCGTTCAAGCATGGGTACTATTGAAGTCATCATATTGTGTTTTTTACATTCTATTTAAATTATTTACATTTTTATTTTTTTTCTACTTTATATGTTTTTGTTTGGTTGTGTCTAAATGTACAAAATTCTTCTTATCTTATATGTAACAGATGTTATTGTATTATCTAGTATACTATTCTGTCTGAAGAAAAATATTGGATTAGTTGGTTAACATTGAATTCAAGATTTTTGAGATTGGAGCAATACTCTTGGATTTCAGTAAAGCATTATGTTAATTCTGCAAAAGCAAACAGAAGCTGATAAAAATGAGAAATGTTGAACATTTAACATTTAACATTTCGTGCTTCCAAGTTAAGTACAACTTACTGAAGATAAAACTAGACTAGAAGTGGAAGTTATGTTGGTTGAAGACCAGTTCTCTTTCAGAAAAAACAGAATACAAGGAGTAATCTTAGTTCTCAAATTAAGTTTGGAAGGCAAGTTAAAAATACAAAAATATGTTCATAGCATTTATAGATTTTGAATACAGCAACAAGTTTGTCCTTGAAGCGTTTCCATAGACAAAACACATTTTCAGAGGTGGGGGTATGCATTCATTCAGTTGCTTCTTCACTATTGTAATGTGCTTATTACTGTGTCTGTGTGAATGTATTATATTAGCTTTAAAAGATTAGAGCTTTGTCATGGAAGGTGAAAGTAGTGGGGTATACAAGAAAAAGATTACTTATCCACAACCAGACAAGAGAGGTCATGTTTAATGTTTTTAACATTATGACAGAAGAGGCACTGGATCTTCTTAAGTTCAGTAACATGTCCCACAAGCTACAAGAATTTCATTCAGTAGGATTCAAAGATTTTAAATGAAGCAAAAACTAATCCCAACTACTAAAAAAAAAAATAATAAATCAAAATGTCCGTGAATAACTTTGATAAAACTGTCATTCGTGAAACGATTTATAATTTTTACACTGATAAAGGTGAACTGGTGAACTCATTATTGTTCAATCTCTATTACCAGTCGCAAAAGAGAAAATCAATTTTAAAGGAAGTCTGTGGTCTTTATGGCACATTATTAAAGACTTGGTTTAAATGGTAAAAATTTAGTAGAAAAATTAGAAAATTGGGATCTGAGAGTACATTACTTAAGAGCTATTATAGAGTACTATAACTGAAATAGACCTATAGTTTACACGGATGAATCCTACATGTCAGTTATAACAAAAAAAAATATTGTGGAATGATAGCTCTGACCACAACCTTGGTGTTCCAATTTCTAAGGGCAAGCGTTCTTGCATTTTTCATGCTGGTTCTGAAAATGGTTTTGTCAAAAACCCGCTTCTTATATTTAAATCTCACACATAACAGGAGATTACCATGATGATATGAATTATGAACATTAATTAAACAATTAATTCCTAATATTCCCTCTAACTCATTCATCATCTGAGATAATGCTTCATACCATAACATATATCTAAATTGCACTCTGAATTTGAACACATGAAAAGCAGTCATAATTGATTAGCTTACGCAAAATAACGTGTCATTTACAAGTATAATGTTGAAACCAGAACTGAACAGTTTATAACAACTGCAAAGTTGTGTGTTACATTATTTAAAATCGATACAGTTTTAGCCAAGAAAAGTCACAAAGTTTGAGTTTACCTCTTCATTCTCCAGAATTAAATCTGAATGAAACATTTTTGGCAGTTTTAAAAGAGTATGTCGTGAAAAAAAAAAGTTAATTTAAAATTAGATGATGCTATTGCATTAATTGAAGAACAAGCAAATTTATTACCAATGTCTAATGAAAATCAAGGTGTGACCTATGTCAAGAAAATAGAAATATCTTGTTTCTGGAACCTTTAATGCCATTGAAATGTTATTAACGTAAATGGAGATACTAAAGATAGTGATTTAGGTGAGAATTATGATTTAAATATTAGCTGTGATGATATTAGCGATGATCAGTTATCAGGAATTGAAACATTATGATTTAATTTGGTAAGTAGCAGTTCAGATCAATGTTTGTAGGTAATATAGTACTTCTTGCGCCACTCTTTGTTTTCTCTTGCGTTAAAAATATTTATGCCATTAATAATGAATGATTAACAGGTGATAATAATGAGTGATTATATGACACCATAAACATGGTGGTACATGATGGGGGTAAAAAACAAAAAAAATTCAAAATGGGGATTACAACTTCACTACTAACTCAGCTTTTTTTTTTATTGTCCATCAAATTTATTTTACTGCTTCTGTTTTAGTATGTTTTCTTAGAATTTTTTTATTAAAAATAGAATTTCAACATAAAAGTTATGAAACAAAATTTCTGTTCTTATACAAAAAGTAGAATGAATTATTAATTATAGAATGAATGATGAAAATTTGTTATTTTCAAGCTTTGAATCAAATCTAGGCCTTTTGACAGTAACTTGCTCTCTCATCTTTGTATATTTTAATTGGATGTATACTGGTTTTTAAAAAAAAAAATATTTTAACTCTCAATTAAAAGTGAATATTGTTGTTTAATTAAAATAAAGAGGGTATTTGGAACAAATGTAACAATTTTTCTCTTGAATCCACAACCTATCTTTTAAAAATACATTACACCCAAAGACATTTTTCTCAAATTAAAACAGGCTTAAAACATGCCAAATCATTAATTTCATAAACAAGGATTTATTAGGAAAAAATGTTGACTACATAAATTGATTAAGCATTAAAAAAATTACAAAGTAGTTTCTAGTTATGTAATAGATAACATCTCCAATTACAACATCGCCTGATTAATACATTCCACTTGATTTAATCTCAACTTTTACTCCTCAATAAATGTTAATGTAAACCTAGACTTTCCTTAAAATACTTACTTATTACAAAATACTGTTACAATTTTCCTTACAAAAATTTATTTATTTTTAAAACTCAACATGATTTTGTGCATTTAATGATGAAGAATTTTAAAATTTATTATTTTCAAATACAATTATTTTAGAAGGCTAGTGTAATGAAAATTGAATGAATATAAATAAAAAAAAAGGAAAGAGCTCTGCTATCTTATTTTACCTATGAGATAAGAGTTTTTGACCAAAAATTGATTACTAAATTTGGTCATTCTACTAATTCATCTGACTTAGACTGAGATTTTTGGCTATTTTCAAAACTGAAGACTAAAAGGATGACATTTTTCTGCCGACATTCTTCATAATAGGAAAAAACTCAAGAATATTATACCAAAAAAACGATTTTAGAAATGTGGATACTGTCTAAACTAATGGATAGATAAGGGAAGTACTTTGAAAAAGACAGTGGTCATTAATGTGAAGTTGAAAATTCAAGTTTTCACAAACTGCATTGAAGGAAGTGAATTGTCATGTCTCATACACAACAATTATTTATATAAAATAATTGGGAATGATGCATATTCTTCTAATACATCCTGATTGTTTCACAATATCTCAAATATTTAGGGAGCTACATCCTACAAAATTTAAGGATGTGAAATAAGGATAAAACTTGAGATTTCATTAAGTGATTCTTTTGAAGTTGAACAATACTAGCTGCAATTTCATTGCATGGTGTTATCACATATGGAGGCTAATGACCAATAGCAAATGATACTATTTATTTCAAAAATGGTAATTTTTATTTTAAAAATTATACAATAATTATTTTGTTCAAAACTAATTTTTTTTTTTTTACTTGACAAAATTGTCATAACTATATACAGTCTTCATAAAATTAAGCCACCCAAGTTTAAAACAATTCATTTGCTGGTAAAAGATCAATTCTATTACACAGTAAAATATAAATTAAATATTAAACTATTTCCTTAGATCACTCAACATACAGTGTTTACTGTGAGCATTAATACAGGTATTAATTTGTTTGTATGCTTGATGAATCTTTATATAGATTTTCTGAAGTTTAGTTGTGAATTACAATATTTATTTTTCAATTCATCCTTTGGATGAGGACTCTTCTTAAAAACACTGCCTTTCATGATTCCTATAATAATAATGTGAAGGTAAGAGATTCATGGAATATGAAGCAGTAGACTCTACAAGACACTTACAGAGATTGAAGGATTCAATTCTTGATAATGTTCAACAATTAATATTTCTGTGAAAAAAATTGTTCTGACTACTCCTTACCAAGAAATTGTACAGTACATAATGATTTACAAAGTTAACATAAGTTTTTTTCTGAAAAATAATGGGACTCTCAAAAAGTCTTAATCAGTTGTTTTGTATTTGGACTGAAACCATGCTTCATCTGAATAAAATACATTGCCCAAAACATAAACATTATTACAAATGAAAGATCTAAAACTGCCTTTAGTAACTGCCAATTTATTTTAAGTTCATATGCTACTTGAATCTGATATAAACATAACTTCAGCTGCTTTGTAGCTTTATGAGCAATATTGAAAAATGTTTACTGAGATATTTTCTGGATAGTTGTACAAGGAAAAAAGTTAACTGTGGATTCATTCTGAAATTCTTAATAAGACTGAATCATCAAATAATGTTGTACAAAAGGTATGTGCTATGAATATTAATGTTTGTTCTAATACTACGAGACTACTAATCAGATTTAAGTGTGATATATCATAAGACGTACTTGTTTTGATCTTCATTTATATAACAGAAACCTTACCTAGAATCATGTAATTACATTACTAGTTAGTTCCATACCATTTTAGGGCTGCATGAATTTATAAACATTCAGTGCAGTGGATATTACTAAGTTTGATGAATAACTATTTACTAAGTCATTTATTTAGTTGAAATAAATTTTGATAAAAAGATAAAAAAAACATGTGAATATTATATATGTAATATTAACACACACACACACACACACACACACACACACACACACATATATATATATATTTTTATATATATATATTTCTGAAAATTGATTGATTTTTTTTATTGAGAATAATATAATAACAAATATTCAATTAACTATACCAATATTATCAACTCCTAAAGCATTTGCTTTAGATTCTTTTCCTTTTTCATTTCTGGTGCAAGTATCACCAGGATTCTTCCACCACTTATCATAAAGCGTCTGAATCTCACCCTTTTCTTGTAATTCAAGTATTGCAAGGGAAATTTTATCACGCCATGGAGAACCTACAACATCAAAAATTATTATTATTATTAAAAATGACTTCATAAATTACATTTTATTTAGATTATTTATCAGATCATTAAAAGAATATTGAGATTAGACATATCTTACCTTAATTTTTCCATGAAAGTACTTTTGCAGGATCCCGCATCCTCAGCTATGATGGAAATAATTCCATTATTGAATAATAAAAATTAAAAAAAAAAAATTCTAAAATAATGAAAGTTGCTATTAATTTAAACAAGTGCTGCTTTCTGTTGCAGTTTTTATAAGGCTCCTTCATCAAACATTGTCTGGTGGTTTATCAAATTGAAACTTTGTTTGAATTTGAGAAGCTTTTTTGTAAAACTTAACATCTCCAGCAACTGTAATTTTTCAGTAGACACAAAACACCCACAGCTTAACAGCGTTAATAATACATTTTCCACTTTTTTTTGTTAAAATTATTAGTCATTTGTTCTTAATTCTGTACTTAAAAATTTACTTAAACAACATATGAAATGGCTGAGAAGTTAATAAAAAAAGTTTGGAGATGTTAATGAAAAAAAAATCAAGGACAACTTAACTTTGGTAAATAAAACAAAAAATATAGTTGACTATTATTTAAATTACTATATTTTAATAAACATTATATTTTTTAATATTATGATAACATAATCAATAAACAATATTTTAAACGTGAAGACCGTAATAGTCTGTGAGACTCGCAAGTAACTTCATCAGTAGACTCATTTTCTGCATCCACATCATCAAAATTTAAATTTTTATACCAAAGAAGTTGTGGAATAAAATCCCAGTCTTTGCCAAAGTGTTTAATTAGCAAATTCAACACAGCTTTCTTTTTTCAGGAGATATTTTTCATTTTAAATCCCACTCACGCAAAACCACACTCCCTTCTTTTTTATTTTTCTTAAACTATAAACATACAATTTTGAAGTTCAGCAGCTGACAAAAACTTATAATTGGTAAAATATTGTATTTTACTAGCAGTTTCTCCAGTTTTTAACTTATGTTTTGAAATAATGATTATTTTTTCTTCACTAATACCTTTTACTTTAGTATACACATTTTAAAGAACTTTTATATCGTAAACCATCCATTCCTTCTCTGGCTCTTTAACTTTACCAACTTCTTTATAAAATTTTACATATTCATCTGCGGATTTTATTTCAACTCTCCCAAAACATCAATCAGCCAGAAGGAATGAGTGGTCATGAATTGGGCAAGTCACTTGAATTCGTTTAATGATCTCTGGGAATTCTGTTGTCAACCAGTGATACAATGTATGCACATTCTGATTTTGCCATGCGCAGCCATCACAAAAAATCAAAACTGAACCATGGTTTTTGCTAGGAACATGATCTAAATTGATAACTTTACTAACTATAAGTATTCTACAAGCTGGTAGACCCAAAGCAAAACAAAAAAAAAACTTCTTTCAAACTGTTATCATTTGCAGCTTTTTAGTTTTTAAAAAGTAAGATAATGAAACAGTCTTAGGTTTTGTACCATCTTTTGATCTTTTTCTCTTAAGTTAACTGGCAGAAATATACTTCTTAAGTAACATTTTATCTTGATTATTCTTACCTTCTGCTGCGTAAATCTGATTCTGATTTATTGATATATCTGAATACATCACTTTATTACATTTAAACAACTTTCTATCATGGTTACATGCTCTGCTTTATTTAAGAAACGTGAGGCTAGGATCACTGTTGCAGTACTTTTTATGCTTTTCTATCTTTTTTTTGTGCACCATAGTTTATATTGGACACTAAAGATGGTAATTCCATATTAAAAAACATCTTTTTCACTTTTACTTAAATAAATAAGCTTTATTTATCATGGTGGCATGTGTTCAGGCACTGTGGAACTACAAAACCCCCTATTTCTACTAGATATTATCGATAACATTTAATATAATGAATTATTTTTTCTTTATATTTGTACAATATATAATACTTAAGCTTAATGTAACTAGCCATCCCCCAGTTTATGAAAAAGATACAAAAACCTTTGTATGGAACTGTGCGCTTCACAGTTCCAGCAGTGTGGTGTTTGGCTGTTGTGTGCATGCGCATATAGGAAGCTGCACATGTGGCTGTGAGGGAGAGAGAGAACTGTTATTCCCGCAGTGCTGACCCTGGTATGCTGGTGGAAGGCAGTTTTTTTTACTCTGCATGTGTTTTGTTTAAAAACCATGTACCATATTCTTGAATGTTATAAAGTGTAGAATTAGATTATTATCCTGCTTCCAGCTATTCTATTTGATTCTTTTTTTTTCAGTTCTTTACTTTGCAGAAAGCTTTAACCATGGCCTTGAAAAGGCTGAGAGAAAATGTTCTGGAGCAGCACTCCCACTAATTTTAGCTGTGAGCTGCCACTGTTTATTCAGTTAAATACACGCACCTATCAACATTCAAACTAAAGAATAACACATGATGTGCTAATAACCTCTATGCACAGCTGATGTAGCAGGCATTGGCGCACACCGTGACCAACATAACATTTCTTTAATGTGATCTATTTAAAGGAAGGTAAGAATGTGCTGAAATCTGGTGGGATATTTCAGAAATAAAATTAAAAATACTCAAGAAACAAACTTCTAATGGAAATAGAAAAATAATAAATTAGGTTTAAATAAAAAAAACAGATCTAATAAACAATAAACATTCTATTTCTGATATTAATACACATTTAGAAATATTATAATTAATAAATTTGACATTAGAAAAATATTAAATATATAAATAAATATGGACTATAAAGAATTTAATTTAAATAAATTGATAAATATATAAATTCAAACATAATTTCAATTTGATAAACCATGAAACAGTGTTTTAGGGAGACAGCCTTATAAAAATTGCAACAGATAGCAAAAAGTAATAAGCAATTTTTATTATTTTAGTATTTTTATTTTAAAATTTTCATTATTCAATAATGGAATTACTTCAATCATAACTGAGGATGCGGGATCCTGTGAAAGTACTTTCATGAAATATTAAGGTAAGATAGGGCTTATCTCATTATTCTGTACTAGATGGTTTATTTAATAAAATTTAAATTAATTTAACAGTACAGAAGAATAATAGAATCTTAAAAAGAATAAGTTCCGTAAAATAACATTAAAAGAATATAGGATTCTACTGAGAAAAATCAACCTGACTAACCTTTATGTGTAAATAAATATTGTATAATGTTCTGTGTGAAGATTTTATATTCACACACTTTATTTCCAAAACGTAAATCACAGATACATTACATCTAGTAAAAACACGACCAGAACATTCTACCTGATGCATTCATTATTTATACTCTTAGTAATTAACTTTTCATCATAATTTAAATTTTTTTATTTTTTATTATCATCTTTTAACAAACTACAATAAATCAAAAGCATAAATAAAAAGTTATTCTGTTCAAGTTCACAAAAATAATGAAATAAATATGAATTCAAACTCAAATAACTCTAGTAAATAGAAACAAAAATTAAAATAGTATATTAGAACTTACACTCCAATAAACAGTACGTAGCAGTTGACTTAGAAGTTGAAATGAATCATAAATTAATATTTTGCATATTCTGTTCAGGAATGTTACAACTTTTTAATTGACTTGTGAAATTCCATCTACAATATTGTGATATTCTATCTACAATAAGAGACAGATCTAAAAGGATTTAGGCATGAACCAGAGGAGCATGCTGTTGACAAACATTATCAAAATACATATACTCACACACACATGTGTGTGTGCATCATGCAGTCCTTAGCCATCCAGTTGATATTAAACTAAGTTAATTATAAATTCTTTCAGAATAAGTTCACAAAGTAAACTTTTAAATTATTAATGAGTTTTTGTTAATTACTTTACTATTACAGTCTGGGTTTAACAATTCTGATTCTACTGAATCCAATTTTTTCATTTATATTTGTAGGAATTTAATTTATTGACTCTTTTGTTCTTTTCAACAACATTAATTACTATTATGGACATTTATTAATTTAGTTTTGTCATTAATAAAGACACTGCAATTAGTAATAAATGTAATTTTTTAATTCTAGGCATAAAAAGAAAAAAATGAGAAAAATAAAATTTACTAATAAAATAAGTCAGTTTTATTAAGAATTCTCATTTTCATATGCTATGTTGAGCATATTTAAAAAAAAATAATTCTTAAAATTTATAAAACTTATTAATAAATAATACATCACTACACAGAAGAAAAAGGCACTGCATGGATATGTAACCATTTCCGTCCACACCTCTATTTCTCTTACAAGCCATTTCAAGATAGTGCTTTTTTCCTCTAAACTTCAACCATTTTATAAGCACTATATCCAAATAGTGCTTTTTCATTCTTTATTATTGAAACTATTATGCATCACTGCAGATAGCCCTCTTGTAACATATCCATCAAAACTGTCTTTATCTTTGTTTTTATATTTGAGGACATTGGGAACAGTGGAGTTTGTATGGTTTGGTAATTTTGTTTATTTATAACTAATGTTGCAGTTTTATAAGTATGATATTAAAGTAATTAGTGATAAATTTATATGTATATATATATATATATATATATATATATATATATGTGTGTGTGTGTGTGTGTGTGTGTGTATGTGTATGTGTGTGTTTTAAAGCAACTGATATTTGAAGATGAATTTAGAAAAGTAAATTTGATAAGAAAATCTAGAGTAATTACTGAATTCCCTAATCACTGGAAACCATTTCTGACAGATGAAAGAAATTTCTATCAAAAATATAATGACCTTATATCACTTTACAATATTTGCCAAGGGAATGTGATGATTTTTATAAGAATTTACGCCACTCCACAAATGCTTCAGACTTTCCAGTGGAAGATGCACATGAAGATGACAATTAACTTCTTAATTATTATAATTTAGTAAAAATTTTTTCTTAATACATATTTGTTATTTTTATAAAAATAATTCTAGTTTTCATCTTTGTAGTAAAAAGGATGCGTTATTGTTTGTAAATTATAGCACGCATTTTTACTTTATTTGTTTAAATTATAACAATTTTTCATATTATTTTGTTGTAATATTTTGAAAAAGTTTTTTTTAACTTGCTGTTTTACAGACGATTGTGTTTACTAATACTTTTACGTAATAGTTTTACTTTTTAGAGTATTTACCATTTTTATTTTTATGTAATTTTTCATTATGATGTTTTGGAAATATATTGTTATGATTTTGGTCATATTTTTTTTTGGAGATGTTGAGACAATCAACATTTTTTATAATATGAAGAATATAGTTATATTTTTGTATACTTGCTTGTTTAGTATTTAAATAAAATAGTATTACATCTTTTTAAAGGTTGTCTTATTGTACCTTAAGTGATTATATTTAAATTTGTATGCAATTTTTTAATGAAGATACTTATTCATTATTTATATTATTTTGACATTTTTTAATATGAAACTTAGTTATTAATTCTATTATTTTTCCAATTTTTCATTTCCACTTCTAGTTGTTTTTTCTAAAACGTGCTGTTATTTACTAACTTGCTATTGTTCTAAATTAATGAAAATAATGTACAACCATTTTAAGACATTATTTTATTTTATATCAGATCTAAGTTTTTTTTTATTTTGAGTATAGATAACAGAGATACTATTTTCTGTTATAATTATATTTTGCTCTATCTCTTTGTTAAACACTTGGCTATTTTACACATTGAAAATAAATTACAATGTTTGATAGTGTTGCAATGCTTTAAATATTACCAGTCCTTTACATTACATAGGACATAGTGCTTATTGTGAATAATGTAAGTTACATTACTTATGGATATCCTGTTGGAAGAAAAGGGCACTATGTCCAGTGTCATAAAAACAAAAAAAAATAAAAAACAAAATAAATGGAAATGTAACCTATTTATACTAATAAATAAATTAAAATCGATTAAATTAGGATAAAGAAATAAAGGAAACAGGTGGATAGAAAAAACAAAATAGAAAAGAACATAAAACTAATTTTCTTTTTGCCATTCTGTAAAAGTTATATGACACAGTGCCCCTTTTCTTGCGGACTACAAAGTTGTTAACAGCCATGTGAACTTAGTAGACAATATTGTATAATGTCCTCTCAGCAAAATTAAAATCAGGTCCTAGCTCACTATTACCTTTTGTGCTGCTAATTGTTTTGTGAGTTTTGCGGATTTGGGATCTGTAGACAGTTGCGTAGCCCTGTTTTCAATAATGAGTGTAACTGTAACTTGTTACTGTCCTGGATTGTTGGGCTTGGATATGTTTTTAATTAGAACCTAGCATCAAAATAATTGCTGGAAGACAGATCAAGGATTAGTGGTAAAATATAACTGGTCTGGCCAGGCCTTAGTTGTCTGCTACTCCCATGGAGAAAAGAGCGATCTAAACCACTCCAATGCACAATATTGCAGTAATGTCAATTAAGGGAATTAAAATGTAATCTGTAGGAAGGTAATATTGTTTTTTTTTTTTTTACCAGATAATGCTAGACACTTATCAGTCATACAATCATTAGCTTTATTTACTCTTATTAATTAATCTGGGATTGAATGGAATGTTTATCGAAAAAAGATCTTTTTTAAGAGGGAGTAGGAGGCCTACCTTTAAAAAATAAAGGTATTATGTAGTAGAAAATTAGACATGAAAATGGTATATATGTTCTTACAACAAAGTAAATTTAATTAGTTAAAAGATACACACTTGAATAGTTAAGTAAAACGTGCAGAAGATTTAAACTTACCCATTGGTGTAGCAATACCATAGCCTTTGGTATCTAAAAGACCACCAATTTGTGTCAAGTTGCAGTCCCGCTGCACAATATAATCAAGCATAGTTGATTCCATGAGAAAAGCATAGTTGCCTTCAAGTACTCTTCTTATTCCTTCTTCATATGTAGGCACAAAAACAGATGGTTTCTTGTTTTCCATAATCCTCCACATTTTTTTATATGGAGTCCTTCAAATAAAAATGTTAAAACAAAAGTAAATTACGAGACTAATGTATAAAAAAATATAGCTTTTTGTTTACAAAAAATTAGTACTTTTGTTTTCATGCATGATACTTATGTATTAATATGGAGGGGAGAACTAGTTTTTTCTTTAAAGTATATTGTGTGACTGCTTCCATAAATTACATATGAAATGAAATTTTTTTCTGACATTTACTTTCGTTGTAGCTTGATTGATGGCAGGCATAAATATTTCATAGCAAAGAGATTCTCTGAAAAGGTCATTCTTGACATGCTGTTGCCAATTAAATTTCAATAATTTTGTTTAACAAATAAAGTTGCTGTGATAAAAAAGGTATGGAGTTCATACTGTTAAAAAGTTACAATTCTCCTACTAGTTGGATTTCAATGACAGTATAAAATAAACGGCAACCTTTTTTTGGAATTTGTAGGGAATTCTTTACCTGACTTCACAGAACTTTGTTATCCCTGCTCAGTTCTATCTTATATTTTTAAAAGTTATATTAAAAGTTCATTGCAAACTGAGAGTTGTTCAATCTTCTTTTTATTTTCTCCAGGAAAATATTTTTCATTACACTGCTTACTTACCCATGGAAATGCTATGAAAGTTCAAGTGGGACATGCTACTCTACTCTCCATATAATCTAAATTTAGCTCTGTCAGAGTATCAGTTGTTCAGTTCTGGCTTACTTAAAATATTTAGAAGGAAAATAAGTTTATGTCAAATGGATTACTGATAGTTTGCAAGAATGGATTGATATTTAATCAAAAACTTTCCTTTCCTGTGGAATCTAGAAGCTTCTTGAGTACTGGAAAAAGTGAATTGCAGTGGCATGAGTTAATACAATGAAATTGTGCAAGTTACCTTTTTGCACTCAGTAAATAAATTACAGTACAAAGTTTCTTTTCTTATTTGAACTCTCCTTGTACATAATAATCAAGTAAACAGGATATATGACATGTATCTACACTGTACTATATGAATAAAAGTACAAATATCTCCATATGGATAATTAAAATATGAGTATATTTCACAGTTAAAATTTAACCTATCAGTATCTGAAACCTACAAAGTTGAAAAAAAAAAATACATCAACAATATTAAAAGTATACCACTTTTTGTAATAGGTAGTTGAATTCTAAATATGAATATTAACATCACTAATGAAATAAGAATTCCAATGTACTTAAATGAAAATGTATCAATGCTAATCATAAAAGTTAAGACTTATTTATGCTAATCAGACGCATAGCGATAGAGTCATAGTAATAAGGATAAATTCAAAACCTAAACCGACAACGATTGTTAACGTCTATATGCCTACAAGCGCCCATGATGATGATGAGGTAGAATGTGTATACGAAGAGATTGATGAAGCAATTAAACACGTAAAAGGAGATGAAAATTTAATAATAGTTGGAGATTGGAATGCAAGCATTGGAAAAGGCAAGGAAGGAAATATAGTGGGTGAATACAGGCTGGGCAAAAGGAATGAAAGAGGGGACCGACTTATAGAGTTTTGCACGAAGTATAATTTAGTAATTGCCAACACCCAATTTAAAAATCATAATAGAAGAATATACACTTGGAAAAAGCCAGGCGATACTGCAAGGTATCAGATAGATTATATCATGGTTAAGCAAAGATTTAGAAATCAACTCGTGGACTGCAAAACTTACCCTGGAGCAGACATTGATAGCGACCATAATTTGGTGATAATGAAATGTAGATTGGGGTTTAAAAACCTGAAGAAAAAGTGTCAGATGAATCGGTGGAATTTAGAGAAGCTTGAGGAAGAGGAGGTAAAGAAGATTTTTGAGGAGGACATCGCAAGAGGTCTGAGTAAAAAAGATAAGATAGAAAATGTAGAAGAAGAATGGGAGAATGTTAAAAAGGAAATTCTTAAATCAGCAGAAGCAAACTTAGGCGGAATAAAGAGAACTGGTAGAAAACCTTGGGTTTCAGACGATATATTGCAGCTGATGGATGAACGTAGAAAATATAAGAATGCTAGTGATGAAGAAAGAAAAAGGAACTATCGGCAATTAAGAAATGCTATAAACAGGAAGTGCAGACTGGCGAAAGAAAAGTGGATTAAAGAAGAGTGGATTAAAGAAAAGTGTTCAGAAGTGGAAAGAGAAATGAATATTGGTAAAATAGACGGAGCATACAGGAAAGTTAAGGAAAATTTTGGGGTATATAAATTAAAATCTAATAATGTGTTAAACAAAGATGGTACACCTATATATAATACGAAAGGTAAAGTCGATAGATGGGTGGAATATATTGAAGAGTTATACGGAGGAAATGAATTAGAAAATGGTTTTATAGAGGAAGAAGAGGAAGTTGAGGAGGATGAAATGGGAGAAACAATACTGAGATCTGAATTTAAGAGAGCATTAAAAGATTTAAATGGCAGAAAGGCTCCTGGAATAGACGGAATACCTGTAGAATTACTGCGCAGTGCAGGGGAGGAGGCGATTGATAGATTATACAAACTGGTGTGTAATATTTATGAAAAAGGGGAATTTCCGTCAGACTTCAAAAAAAGTGTTATAGTAATGATACCAAAGAAATCAGGGGCAGATAAATGTGAAGAATACAGAACAATTAGTTTAACTAGTCATGCATCAAAAATCTTAACTAGTATAGGGACAAGGGAAGCAATTTTAGGCCTCAGATTAATAGTAGAAGGAAGATTAAAGAAAAACAAACCAACATACTTGGCGTTTATAGACCTAGAAAAGGCATTCGATAACGTAGACTGGAATAAAATGTTCAGCATTTTAAAAAAATTAGGGTTCAAATACAGAGATAGAAGAACAATTGCTAACATGTACAGGAACCAAACAGCAACAGTAGCAATTGAAGAACATGAAAGAAGCCATAATAAGAAAGGGAGTCCGACAAGGATGTTCTCTATCTCCGTTACTTTTTAATCTTTACATGGAACTAGCAGTTAATGATGTTAAAGAACAATTTAGATTCGGAGTAACAGTACAAGGTGAAAAGATAAAGATGCTACGATTTGCTGATGATATAGTAATTCTAGCCGAGAATAAAAAGGATTTAGAAGAAACAATGAACGGCATAGATGAAGTCCTACGCAAGAACTATCGCATGAAAATAAACAAGAACAAAACAAAAGTAATGAAATTTAGTAGAAATAACAAAGATGGACCACTGAATGTGAAAATAGGAGGAGAAAAGATTATGGAGGTAGAAGAATTTTGTTATTTGGGAAGTAGAATTACTAAAGATGGACGAAGCAGGAGCGATATAAAATGCCGAATAGCACAAGCTAAACGAGCCTTCAGTAAGAAATATAAGTTGTTTACATCAAAAATTAATTTAAATGTCAGGAAAAGATTTTTGAAAGTGTATGTTTGGAGTGTCGCTTTATATGGAAGTGAAACTTGGACAATCGGAGTATCTGAGAAGAAAAGGTTAGAAGCTTTTGAAATTTGGTGCTATAGGAGAATGTTAAAAATCAGATGGGTGGATAAAGTGACAAATGAGGAGGTATTGCGGCAAATAGATGAAGAAAGAAGCATTTGGAAAAATATAGTTAAAAGAAGAGACAGACTTATAGGCCACATACTAAGGCATCCTGGAATAGTCGCTTTAATTTTGGAAGGACAGGTAGAAGGGAAAAATTGTGTAGGCAGGCCACGTTTGGAATATGTAAAACAAATTGTTAGGGATGTAGGATGTAGAGGGTATACTGAAATGAAACGACTAGCACTAGATAGGGAATCTTGGAGAGCTGCATCAAACCAGTCAAATGACTGAAGACAAAAAAAAAAAAATGCTAATCATAAAGGTTAAGACTTTAATAAATTAATTGATGAAAATATTATCAAGATATTTTCAGAAGATCTAACTTTAACAATATTTTTAGACATTGTATTATTTGTCAAAAGACAAATAATACTGAAGAGACAAATAATAACTGGAAAATTTTACATGCAAATACAAAATCAATTTCTCAATTTTTTTTATTAAATAAGTTGAAACATGAATACACACTATGCTTTATGCATTAAACTATTTTTTAAATTATTGGATGACCTACACTTATTCTAGTAGTTTCGTAAATTTTGAATAAAAAAATAAATCATCACAGTTTTCTGATTTGTTATCTTATTTCTTACTATTATAACTGTTAATAATCATTACTGTTAAGTCAAAACAATATTATTATTAAAAAGGTAAAAGTTTTTTTAAGTTAAAATTTTGTAAAAATGGTTATATCAAAATGAAATTAAATGAAAAATGTAAATAAATAGTTTTTATTAATATTATAATATTAAAGGAAAAATGATAAAACTAATGGCTGCCATTTTTTTTCAGGTGTGACACATAAATATTACGTTAAAGATATAGTTCAAAATTAAATTAAATTTATATAAAAGTTTAAATTTTGGTTTCTACCTAGTATTTTTTAGATACAGAATGGAAATGCAGGAAATGTCCTATACTTTACCGACCGCATCAGTAGAATTGGATTCAGATGCTGTTAAACTAAAAGGAAGAAAAAAGGGATTTAGATGGAAGAGAAGTATTAGAATATAAACTGCTGTAGATATCAAACGGAAGGTAATTTAGGAAGAAGATATTAAGTTTAGAAAATAGGAAACTCTGTTCATTCACTAATATCTTCTTATATGTAAATTGCTTGATGTTATTGTTGCTTTGATTCTCTTAAAAAAAAGAAAATACTATGGTTTAAAAATACAGAATGATTTTTTTCTATATATTAACATTATGACACTACAACTTATGTATGAAATATATTGACTGAAGAATCAGTCAAAAAGATGATTAATTTACATTTTTATACAATAACTAAAGTCAAAATTTAAGTAAAATTTAATTTCAGTGTGATAAACATTATTTTACTTTGTCCATTGTTATTATTTTAATTACCAATCACATTAAGATAAATGTACTTCTTAGTAAATACAATAAGACAAATAAAAATCAAAAGTTGCTTAAACATTCTGAACAATGCGATTTTAAAATGAAAAGGCTTTGATCCAAAAACCATCCTACTCCTCTAGTACAGAGATTTTAGGTGGAAAGAGGATGCACCTCTAATTTACTATGAAATTCAATATAAATGTGCCAATTTACCCTGCCTTTGACCTTCCTTAAAATTTATTTTTATCTAGAGAGACCATAAAGGCTGGGATACTATAAAGGACACTTTGAAGGCTTCCCAAATATACAACAGGTAGTTTAATAATTAATTAGATCTAGAAAAACAGATAAATAAATATTTAACCAGATTAGTACATAATTAAAAATTATATAGATCACATAAGGAACTGGCATAAGCACTAATCCATTGAAAAACTATTTAATGGATATTAATCAAATTAAATTAATTATTCATGATACAGAAATCAGAAAATTCTGCTTCTTTTTTAAATTAGCATTATTTTAAAACATAAAAACAGAGTAATGTTGATTCTGTAAAAACAGCCTTTTATTTCATTCTAAATAAATTGGGGAATAGGTTACTTAAAATGATAAACTTATTAAAAATAACAAAGGAAGTAAATAATAAGATCCTTTCTTGAACACCAATGTTCAAATTTTGCAGAGATATAGCAAAAATTTTAATATATATTTGCAAAAATAGTTCGGTTGCCACATTTTTTGAGGTGGATATTGTCTCTGGGTTTAAGTACAGAAATACATACAGAGTGATTCAGGAGGAAAGAGAAATAATTTGGGAACTGATTCTAGAACTAAGAAAAAAATTCATACAAACATATGTCCGAAAACAGATTGTTATTGAATTATGGCTAGCGAAAAATTCTCCTGGTGATATTCAGTTCCCTAGTTTTATGAGATCATACTGAAATTTTTATGGCATTATATAAGGGGTAGATTTGATGGTTTCTTATGTTTTTGACTTTGAAATTGAATAAAACAGTCCCAGAAATGTATTTTTTGCAGTTTTCATAATATACAATGTAAAACAGAAAGATTTGGTGACAAAAAATATATTTTTTCAAGTTTGAAGTACAATAACTTTCTTGATTGATCAATAAATTCATAAATTATATTATCTAAACTTGTAGAGAATTTAATTCTGAGAAAATTTATGAAATAAAGTCTATGAAAAGCAAAAAAAAAATCAATTTTTATTATTAAAATCAAAATCAAAACAGAACGGTATATGGTAGAAGAATACCAACGTTGGTATAATGGATGAGTAGTTTCAAACCATAAATTATTTGTAGAATTTTAATGATATTTGTGAGAATATTACCCTTCTTGGCGCTCAAGTTTCAACTGAATGTCAGTACAAAACTTCTTGAAAAAAAGTTTTTTTGGTGATAAAATAGAAAACATTCTTCAGGTGATACAGCTTAGTTTTGCAACGAACATGCAAACAATTTCTACATTCCACAGAATATGGAGGATATTACATGCTCATGGACTACATCCTTATCATGTTCAGAAAATTCAAAACTTCTAGATTGGTGACCGTGCCAGATGACTCCAATTTTTTTAATTGATTAACAATAATAACCACTTAATTCTGTTCATACCATTTTCAAACAAGGCTACTTTTATCCATAATGGCATAAACAACACAGGAATTCACATCAGTGGTCTGAAGAAAACCCACGCTGTAGTTAAATCAAATTTTCAGCAACGATTTTCTTTAAATGTTTGGTGGTGTGGCACCCCCCTTCAACTAGAACAATTTATTTATTGGTTGTACTTACATTAATTTTCTTAGAATTAAATATTCTTCAAATTTTGTTACTAAATCTTCCGCATTTATTAATCATTTAACAAAGCTATTTTACTACCAACCTAAAAAAAACTTGTTTTTTGACACCAAATTCTGTTTTATGTCGAATATCTTAAACATTACTGGAGTTACAGTTCTGGGACCTGTTTTATCCTATTTACCAGGTCAAATTACATATGTGACCACCAACTTTACTTCTTAATTTGGGTCCCAAAAATTACAGGAGGGATTTTTTTATTAGAAGAGCAGAAATCTGGGTAAAATATTTTGCTAATCCTTACTCAAAAATAAAGCATTTCCAAATCTATGCTTATATGAAATTTTTTCATTATTTTCCCCAGTAGAACATGTCCTGAAGGTTTATCTGTTTCTTCATGAAATCAACAAATATACATAATATATTTAATAAAAAATTTTTATTCATAAAAATAAAATCAAGGGTAGGTTAGAATGTATTACTAAATAAAGTACACAGTCATACATTATTTTCTAAATGAAGTAAAACTACATGATTCATAATCATTATTATACTTATGGGTTCAACAGCGATCTGATAGTCCTTTTCTGATAAAATAGTATTGCAAGTGGAGTTTTAATAAAATTCTTCACTCTTCATTTCAAAATGAAGACTTTTTGGAGTAAAAATCAACCTGACTGTACCATAAAAATGAAATCATAATCAGATGTTTGTTTTTAATTTTATAAATACAAATTTTATAAATGTTTGGTGGTGTGGCACCCCCCTTCAACTAGAACAATTTATTTATTGGTTGTATTTACATTAATTTTCTTAGAATTAAATATTCTTCAAATTTTGTTACTAAATCTTCTGCATTTATTAATCATTTAACAAAGCTATTTTACTACCAACCTAAAAAAAACTTGGTTTTTGACACCAAATTCTGTTTTATGTTATCTAAACTTGTAGAGAATTTAATTCTGTGATTATTTACAGTGCATACGTCTATTTCCTTATTGACTATATCCATCAAAGACTGTCTGAATGTAATATGTTTGTTTACCTTCTATTATAAATTTTACCTTAAATAACCTCAATGTATTAAATATCTTTTGTAATTTAATCTTAACGTTAAATTTTTTTTAATAACAATGAAATATGACGTGTGGTGGTCTTTGCTTATAGAAACTGGTGAAATTATATAGACATATTCATGTTACTGTCATTTATTCTTAAATAAAAAGTTTACATTTTGTGGAGTAGTATACAGTTTAAACAAAATTGTTCACAGTAATCTGGCCAAAATTCTAATCAGTTGTATGGTAATTAGGTTTATATATATGTAAAAAAAACGTTGATGTTTTTAATCAGTGATAGATGAGGTAAATTAGTTTGGCAGATTTAAGAATGATAGTTGGCTTACAATATAACATATAAATTTTAAAGCTTGGTCACTGAAATTAAATTTACGACAAACTATATTAAAAATTTTTGTTTTCTGCTTGATATTAGCACATAAGCTTGTAGCTTGTGCGAGAGATATGAAATTTAAATTCTGTAGTCCAAGAAAAATGCCATGCCTGACCAGGATTCAACCCTGGGACCTCCAGATAAAAGATCAAGATGCTACCGCTCTGCCAGACAGATGGGTAATAAAAATTTACCCAAAGTTCATATTCAACTTTTTTCAAGGGAATTCAGCTCCTGGTAAGAGAAATGTATTTTGGATTTTTTTTAAACTAAGAACTTAAAATCATATAAAATACTTCTACTTAATTGTTTTGGATAACAATGTTACTATGATAGCACTGAATAAAAAAAAAATAACACGAAACAACAGAATAATGCACATTACTTAAGTTTTATAAAACCTCTGCCAGTTCTTCTCTAAAACTCAGAAATGGCTCTCATTCCTGATAAGAAACATAAGTTCTTTTCTGGAAAAAACAGAAATATTAAAACAGAAGATAACTATACATAACAAAATGAGATTACTAATGTCAGTACTGAAATATTACTTAATAGATCTTTTGAAAAATAAGAATATAAACCAATCAGGTTACTAACATCCTAATTCAAAAGTAGAAAGCTAGAAAGAGCATATGGGATGAGTAACATAGTTACCTGAAAATTCATTGTAATTCATCAATATGTAATGAAAATAATTTTGAAACAGTTAAAGAAGACTGTTGCCCTATTATAAAATGAAATTAGTGAATTAGGTCTCTATTTATTCATCATAAAATCTAAAATCAAAATCTACTTAGTCGTAGGCATGGTAGGAAACCACCGACTGAAGCATGTCTAAACAGTTTTTATAGGTACAACAAAGATTGTTCATAATTAAAATGTAAAAAGTTGTAAAATTATAGGCCTAATAAGTAATACAGGAAAATAATTTGCCTTAGTAAGGAAAAAACTTCACATGAATAAACATAACATATTTTGTCATTTGAATGAGGGATTCTTGTTCAAACTCTACCTGTACCAACTAAGTGTGGATAAAAGAAAAAGAATAACTTTTACAGTAGTAAAACGTTCCTCAATACTATTTTATATATATATATATATATAGTGCATATGTCTATTACAAAAGAATACTATGTATTTATATTATTAATACTTTATATGAATATTACAAAAGAATACTTTTTACAGTAGTAAAAAGTATTTTTCTTTTATCCATATACAGCCATTTTATCCATTTTTCTTTTAAAGCTTTTCACTTTTTATAAATGTAAAAAGTGAAGTTTTGTATGAGGGTAAAATGTTATTTACATTGTATAAAGCTAATTCAACGTGTTTTTTAACAACTTGCATGATAAAAGATTTGTACTATTAATCATACAAATAACACTTAATTATTAAATATATTAAGGAAATAAAATTTAATTAAATTTTTCGACATCCTTCACCCCCATATGGGGAAGAAATCCACCATATGACAGTTGCAGTCACCACGTCACCCCCTCCATACCTAACCCTTATGGGCTTTACCAGAGGCCATCTTCAAAACCTCGAGAAAAGGCATAACACATCTTATGTTAGTCTCAAACAAGACTGAGTAAACAAAATAAGGAAAGGAACTGAAATCCACTACCTACCCGAAGGTAAAAGAAGCGAGTTCAACATGCAATTAGAATAAAACAAACCAACAACAGAAACTTAACATTTACAAAATAAACAAAAGAAGAAAGTGGGAAAGCCCAGGTGGCACCCTGAATGCTCTTGGCAATTCTTTTTTTTTGGCCAAATAGTGTATGAAATTCTCAACTATCATCCACTCGGCCGGGTTTCACCAACCGACACGAAGATCCAGCGCCGACGCGATAATATCGAACCGACAGATAATCTCCGTGCGTATCAACTCATACTTTCAAAAAATATACAGGACAAGATGTACATCGTCCAATTGTCCGCATTGTGGACACATTTCTGAGTCCACTAGGCCGAACCTCTGCAGCTTGTCCTGGAAAGCGTCATATCCAGAAAAATATTGCGTCACGCACTTATTCGGGTGTACTCCAGAGGCGCCCTGTAAACTAACTAACATCAGGAACAGACCATGCGTATAACGTCCACCCTCTGTCTGGACAACCACTCTATTGACCACTATTGATGGAGGACGACCACTCTGGTCGTCCTCCATCAATAAGCCACGTGAGGTTAACCTCTCATTTATGCGAAAGGACAAAACGTTTTCAAAGATAACCGGTAGTAACGTCAAGCGCCTATACGACGAACTATTAGTGGGATCCTTGTCGCCACCTTTAAACCACAATTTAACAATCCCTTTCTTCCAACAAACCAGGAAGCATCCACCAAACAATTTATTAAAAGTACGCGTGATAATTCTCACGCTTACCCCTACTGAGCGAACAAGAAGATCTGCCGTTATTCCACCAAAGTCCGGGGCCTTACCCCTACCTAAACTATAGATGGCTTGACGTACTTCGGTATCAATAATCTCCAAAGACAATGCTACTTTACGAAAATGAGGAATCTCACGCCGCACCGCAGATGGTATGAGGTCTCCCCGGCTTCGTCGTCGTGAGGCAGTAAATCGTCCAGTAATCTGTGCAAGATTCTAGATGTATCTGAAATCACACCAAGCTTGGTCGAGAGAGCAGACAGAAGAACGGCCTTCCTTTGTTTGTGTCCCAAAACCCCACAACTCCCCAGGGATCCTTATTTCCCTGCTTATGCTCAAAGAAACGCCAGGAATCTCTCTTCGCTGTAAGAACCTTATAAATAATCAGTCGATGATTGGCTGAGCAACCATCCACTACCCTCCAGTTACAGACATTAACAGGAATAAACCCACCAACGGCAACATTGATGTTCGTTCCACCAAACAACCAACGCCCATCTACGTCACCTGCATAGGTGGGTAACTCACAAAGTACACTGAATGCCTGTAGACTGTATCGGGCTAAAAAGCCCTCTATTAATTTACCACCGACATCGCTGAAGCCGCTATGCCACAGTAGTGACTTAGGGTTCACATCCGCACCAATTGGTATTGGACTGGTACCAGAGGATAAAATCGTAGGATTTTATTCCAGATCTCAAGATGGCGATCAGCAGGGTCTCTATACTGAAAGTATAAACTTGCAACATATAGATGCAAGTTCCGAACAACCACACAGACAACATGATGATTATTAGAGATCTGTCGAATGAAGGTGCAATCTACTTCCCTTCTATACACAACAGCGGACATACTATTAGAACCACAATAGAATCGCTTTCAAGAAGAAAACCCTCGCAGTTATCCGGATACAATATATGGATGCTGCAATAAAACAAGATCCAATCCTCTATGATGAGTGACTTCATCGAGCTCAATCTGAACAATGTAAACACTCTGTGCATTTAACTGTCCAAATTTAATCATTTAACACTAACGAATCCGAGTACATAACATAGAGATAGCTTTCTGATAAAAACCACATTCCTTGCTATTCCCAGAGTGCTTGGACTTCTTCCGAACACGCTTGCAATTAGGACAAATCGGACCCTCCGACTTCTTCGGACACTTGTCATGCTTGGGACCCTCGTCACCACAATGAGCACAGGCTGCAGAATGATTACAGAACTTAGCCCTGTGACCATACCTGCAGCATTTGAAGCACCACTGGACATCTAAAAACTTCTTGACTTTACACGAAGAAAAATCCACAAACAATCTGCTCTTGTCGACGAAGCTGAGGAAAAGAGTCGGACTAACCTTGAAAATTCGGTAGTAGCACTAAGCCTCGCGCCTACCCAGTTTGAACAATAGTCAACATTCAGACTTGAAGGTATCCTCAGTCAAATGAGTGTTTTGCTCTCTGAAAAGTCATTAACTCTTCCTCAAATAATTGTCGATCTATGTCATACACAACAATCCTTGGGCACCTCTTATGTCAGCGTCGACTTTCATGTCAGGACTATCGATCTTGAGCGAATCTGAGATGACCTGCACGATCTCTTTGTCCTCAGCAATGATGACTAACCCCTTATTTGTTTATTTTATATTTCAAATTTTCAGGCTTGACCTCGTTTGTTTAAGGGTGACCTGAAACTCGTCCATCTCTTTTGCAGTCTTAGTAGTTGCCCCCTATTTTAGGTTAACAAACAAAACTTCAGGCTGTTTCTGGGACAAACTAGCCTTCCTTTTTTCTTTTAATACCTCAGCATTTCGTTTACGCTGAGGCACTGCCAACTGCAGAACTGGAAGAGGGACGGGAATAGTCTCCCACACCTCCACCTTTCTAACCTCAGCTGGTTTAGCAGCCAACCTCTCATAACTTGCAGCCAGAGATCAAAAAATGGTACCTCATTAAAGCAATCGTACCATCAACCTTCCAACTGTCTTATTAAACTCATCAATCACTTTCAACACCGGTCATTGTGTCACCCCAGATGTTCCTGGTGTGACCTTCTCCTCACCTGAGAAGGTAGAGGAGTCATCAAGTCTAGGTTTCGTAATAGCTTGTGGAGTCTTACCTTGTTTTGACTTGCCCAACCTCTTCTCTTCAGTGTCTGATATTTTTTTTCACTTAAAGGAAACAAAAAAAAAAATTAAGTAAATGAAAATAAAAATAAGATAATAGTTTGTTTACAAACATATGTAAACAAAAACCAACCAGTAGTAATGCCTCTGCCTCTGACAAAGCGACTGACCAATAGCAAGCCACCCAGTATAAGCAAGATGGTTGCCGATGGCAACACCAACTAAAATAAACTCAAAATATAATAAAAATAATAATAATAAATGGCAGAGATTGAACAACTACAGAACAATATAACTAACAACAAAAATAAGAAAGAAATAACAGTCCACCCCCTTGAAAGCAGTTAACTGCTTTCAAGCAGGAGGACCAAGCTAGCCTAGATAGCCAGTTAGGCTACCTACACAACTAAATATATTAATATTACTATAATATTCAATCAAAAGCCCTTATTAACACAACAAGAACAAAGAAATCCAAACTGTAATGATCACTGATCAAAAAGAAACTATAAATAGTTAAAAATAACACAATTTATGAATCAGTTAATGTAGCCTATATAGACACAACCTCCCTCACTTGCGTTGCGTGTTGAACTCAATCTTTTATACAGCAATGAATTAATGTGCTTTCAGGTTTTGTTTCTGTCTAAAGCTAAGTTCATTGTGCACTCCACAGACTGCATATGAATGCATAAGCCATATTGAAATTTAGCTAGTTGTCATGCATTCATGTAGAAGTGGTGTGTTTAATGTTTTAGTTATTCTAACCCAGACTTTGTTATGACTCTGATCCATAAAGAATTCCTACAGCACAAAAAGCATCAATCAGTGTTGTATTTTCCAAAAGTAATACTATATTCTGAACAGTCTCTGTGGTGAAGAAAAGGAAGTGTTAATTGTAGTGTAGAACAGCAGCTGCATTTTGGTAGACTAAGCATGTTGATATGCAATAAATTGAGTGAAATCTCTTAACTTCTCACTTTCCCTAGTGTGATTGGCAGGAAAATTTGTTATTCTTGAGAATGGATATGCTGTTCGAGACTGGGCTGTGATTTTTTATATTATGTCACCTTACTCCCACTAATTATAGTACTTAATACACATATATGTTATACAGATTGGAAACGAATAAACATTTCCTTTGTAAAATTGCATTTAGTGACAAATATACTTTCCATAATATGTAAAGAAATTATGTTTGGGTATGCAGTGATATTTCCATTAAGATGTGAAAAACTGTTTTTGGGATTAAGTAAAGGTAAATATTCTTTGTGCTAGTGTTTTAAAGTCATTGTTTTAAAGTCATTTGTGCAAAGTTTTAATATACATGATCTTTTCTTTTCTTGTTCAACCAACTATTGGTCAGCAAAAATTGTGGCTATTAGTGCTTGGTCATATGTGAACAATATTAACCCCACAATTGTGAATAAATATTTAACCCCACAATTACAAATAAATATAATCGACAAAATCTATTTTTCAGCAAGAAATCAATCTGTTACACTTTGTTGAGAGGATCCCTTATCTACTTTGGATGAATGTTTGCAATGTGTAGGATAAAACATAATTTTTCTATAAGTAAAGATTTAAAACATGTGGTTTCTCTGTGTTGGAATACATTACAGAAAAAATTATTACAGACGGTTCTTATTCAGAGAATTTGGAACAAAATTGCTTACAGATGCAAACATTTACTGAACTATACAGTTCACATTGAAGTTAAAATTATATTTTTACTTAGTGCTGTATTTAACAAAAATCATGACTTTTATTTAATAATTCTTTTGTAAAACCAATTTACAAATGCTCTGCGAGTGTAATAATGAAATTATATAGAATGATATGATGACAAAAAAACGTGAATCTGTTACCATATACGTAATTTGGTAGATAAATATTTTATGAAGATGTATTTTAGCAGCAGAATAAATATGTAAATAAATAATTTTTTGCTTTTTTTTTACCTAATTATTTATTTTTTTTAGTAGTTATTATTTATTTTTGTAGTGTTTTCAACAGCAAAAAAAAAAACAAAAAAAATATATATATATAATTTTTATTTATTGACATAGTTAATGCAGTACTTGTTTTCTTTTCTTAATTGTACTACTAGTAACATTAAAAGAAGAAGAAATATTTGTTATTGTTGATGAAGTAGCATATATTAACAAAGCTTCGCAATAATAAATAAATTTTTAAAAAATTAGACAGAATAAGAGGTAAAAAATACCATTAATTGATCAATTATCATTCAATTTGTCTGAAACAGTCATAGTTTTAGAACAAAGCATGACAAACACATGAAGTACGTACATGTCAAATTGAAGAGACTCAAAGAATCTTACCTGTTCACTTGATTAAATATGTGCTCCTTTGGATGTTCTGCATACATCAAAACAATATTCAACCTCTTGCTGCATCAGACAGAGAACATTTGGTGTGATAGACAAAACAACTTAAGCATCCATTATTTTAAATGGTCCAAATTTGTTGTTTTAACAGAAAATATTTTTGTCTTTACATAATCCCCATAAATAAAAATCCATAGTAGTAAAATCTGGAAAGCATGTTGCCAGGCTGGCTATCCATCCATCTTATTCAACCCTTGTTTAGTAAATGTTTCTTTTAGGTAATCTTGGACGAGTGTGGCAAACTGTGGGCAGCTCTTTCTAACTAACCCACTGGGTTGGTTTAGTGGTGAATGCATCTACCCAAATCAGCTGATTTTGAAGTCGAGAGTTCCAATGTTCAAATCCTAGGAAGGCAGTTACTTTTATACGGATTTGAATACTAGATCATGGATACCGGTGTTCTTTGGTGATTGGGTTTCAATTAACCAGATGTCTCAGAAATGGTCGACCTGAGACTGTATAAGACTACAATACTTCACTTACACCCATACATATTATCCTCATTCATCCTCTGAAGGAAAAAAAAGCTCTGTCTAATTGGAGAACTGCATTTACTTTTATTTGTTATGTTGCACACACTTATAACATATGCAGTTGATTGTTTCCCATTACATTTTTTTTTAGCAAAAAAGAAGGGACCAATAACTCTCTCATGCAATTGCAAAATACACATTTAATTTTGAAATATCAATTCCATTGATATTTCATAATGATTTGCTGAGGTTCATACTCTCTAATTCTAACTTAACTACTACTATTTGTATGCTGATATAATCATCCTGAAACATTAAATGTAGGTTCAACACTGAAAATAAACTTAATCTAACTTATCCAGAATGTCTGTAGTGAATTTAAATCATAGCGAACATATTTTACATCAGTAATACTTTGCCACTAATATTAAACTAATTTAAAAAAATTAGATAAATAAATAAAATTAACAATCTATCTTACCTGTAGTTCTGTTAAAAATAAATAAAACAAGTAAATACTTCTGAAATAAATTTTGAAAAATGAAACACAGGCAAAAAAACTAAGTCGACACCTTCTACTTTTGGAAAACGTTTAGTATTCATTGAACATTTTTACTTATTCAAAAGTTTCAAGTGAATATCATTAATATAGATTTTTACAGTTTTTCTACAGTTTATTAGTTGGCATCACTTAAAAATGTTTATCTTTCTTTATAAGTTGAATATGACTATATGAGATACATTGATATGTAAATATCAATGTAAATTTTTCAGTCAGTTGCTTTATCACAGAGAATTTAAAAAAAAGGTTTGATCAATTACGGTCAGTTCTGTAGTTCTTTAAAATCATTAAAGTTATGATCATTTTGTTAGAAGCTGGCTAAACTTCTATCAGAATTATAGCCAAAATTTCTGACAAAGTAGTGCAGGAAATAAGGTCGAAACTAAAATAATTGTAAATAAATAATAAAGATAGTGGCAATGAAGGCAAAGGATTTCGGTAACAAAATTAGAAAACCTGCACAGTGCTGTTAAACAAATTTAGAGCCATTATTTTGTGTATGCACTAGAGTTAATAATTTTTTAGTTTAACTATCATATATATAAAATATTTTTATTTTCTTTCTTTTATCTCTTATTTATTCAGTCAGGTTTTTTATGTATTCTTTTCTAAGGCCTTACATAACTGCCATTGTATTATAATGTAATGTTGTAAGGCACCTTAAACAATGGCAGATGAAATTTTTTGTGTAAATTTTTAAATAGTATATAACATTGGTTAATAAAAGAATATTTTACATTAATAATTTTTACTAGATAAATGTCTTTAGTAGGACATAACAGTTTAGGGATTCAATTCTTAGAAAGAATGTGGATTAACATTAACAAAATAATTTTTTCTGAAAAAAGTGAAAAATGAAAATGCTACATTTTGAATAGATTTTGAATGAAGCATAAAATTTCATAAAATATTTTTCAATTTCTAAGGTTGCTTAAGTGTTTAAATCATTTAAGTGTTTAAATGATTTTGCAGTGTTGCAATTTAATAATGATATACACAAATTTTATTTTCTTCTTACTTTTTTACTTTTCTTCTTAAAATACATGTTTAATTTTATTCTGTGGATATTATTACACTTGAGTTTTATAAGCAGTGAAAGGTAGCTGTTTTTTTTAAAGGCATTGTAAACAGTTGATTTTGGAATGCCTAACTCAACTGAACACTTAGGAAATGATTTTTTTGGACTACACAAATAACTTTTAGTTTTTCATAGTTTCAGAGGTGTCATCTGACACTGATGGTTGTCCTGATATGCTTCCATATCCTGACAGCTTCAGTAGGTTCCATGTTTCTCTATTTTTTTGTCCTATTGGTAACTGTTATTTTTTTTGTAATAATTCTTCATTGAACACATGACTATTCACAAATAACATGTATAACCACTAAAACTTAGCAAACTAAACAAGTTAAACCTTTCTCTACAACATAATCATGGTGATTAATGTGACCTTCATGTGTCTATTGGTCTTGTAAATTACGTGCCGTTTACATATCGAAAACTTAGTTTCTCTTTACTTTGACATTTTCTTTATATCTCTGTCATGCTTTGCTTCAAAACTATGACTATTTGAAACCCCACCATTATTTTACAGAACATAATGTCTGTAATAGAAAAACTTATCAGAAAAGAAATCGTAGACCAATCATCATTCTAAAGAATTTTTGAGAGATATTTAGATAACCTGATTTGTGGCTAGATAAAAAAGCTACTTTGTAAAATTATTATTACATTAAAAATTAAATGAATTTTATTTTTAAACAATTTTTAATTAAAAATTGTTACTTAAAATGTTATTAGTTTTTAAGTTTTATAAAATTAAAGCATGAAATGACAATGTATTCATCTGCTGTGTCCTAAAAAAAATGTATATCAATGACAAAAATTATGTAAATTTAATATCTAATGCAAGATACCACAGGATTGTTATGTGAACTAGAACATGCTCAAGGCAGTTAAGTGATTTACAAGTGTACAAATTATGCATAGCTGATATAAAATTAATATTTTTTTATTCTATTTATTTTTAATTTATGATCTAGTATTAAATAAATAAAACATACATACATACATACTTAACAAAACAATCACTACTAAAAATAAATAATTTATTCAGGAAAGAAAGTAACAGACTAAAGAATCAGCTTTACATTGTTAATTTAAAATAAAAAGTAATAGTTAAGACAAATAGTACAGTGAAACCATTTATTAGAAAACAGAATTAGTGATCTGAAAACTGTCTATTAATAAGAGTTTTACTCTTCTAATTGTTGTAGAATGTAACAGACATTCCAGGTATTGTGGAACCACTGAGTTGTAAGTATGCAGTTTACTGCTGTACAAAAGAGTTGATTTGAAAGAGTATTATTTTATTTTATTTTCCTTACTACACATAAATGAAGTTTAATCTGGATGGAAATAATTTTCAACCTCTATCACTGGGGAAAGAATAGATTTTTAATTTTTTCAAAAATCAATTTTTGTGTAAATAACCCTAATTATTGTAGTTTGATTTCTTTTGTTTTATAAGGGATGGTGTATTTTATTATCAAGTTTAACTGGGCTAATTTAACAAGTTGATCTAAAATCAGCTTCATTAAGTGGTAATTAATTTTTCGGGACTGTACAAGGAGCTACATAATTAATGCCATAATGATATTATTCAACATGGGTCATTAATTTTTAATACTTTAAACAAATTGTCACATTTGAACATATTGTTAATGAATTCTTCTCATAATAAAATAATAAATAAATGAGAAAGTAAATCATGTTTTACGGATAAAATTCGACTTTATCACCAGGGTTCTACTTTAATCTTTATGCAAATGGTGGGAAAGTTCAACCATCAGTGCCAGCTACTTTTTTATTTTAAATAAAAAACATATTGAGGATATATATATAATAATATATATTGTTAAAATCATGTTGATAAAAATAAAATATATTAATTAAAATTAATTAATAAAATTATATTGGTTTATACATAATCACATGGTACTGTAGTATATATTACATCTATTAGTATGAAATCCTTATTAGTATGTATACTTATATAAGAACTTTTGTTGTTGGAGTTATTGTAGCAGATCCTGTCTGTTATGATAAGCAGACAGGATATTTATGTATTCAGGATAAATTAAGAAAATTAAACTTAAATTCCTACATATGGTTGCTAATTGATTAATTTTAAAATGGTTCAATGATATTTTGTTTTATGTTGTTGCTTGAGAAGGCTAAATAGTGAAGGATAAATTTTCAAAGTTGTGCTGGCAGTGAGTGCATCATCCATAACTAAAAATTAAATTTAGAAAAATATGAATAACAATTTCATTCTGGTTCAATCAAGAACTGACTGAGTAAATGGTATAATGTAAAATAAACCTTAATAGTTGAAAATAAAAGTGTCTGCAATTTTTTTTTTATATTTACATTCTTTTTAAATGTAAATATCAAATATACTAATTTAATTATCAGAACTTCTGTTTTTTAAATATTTTGAACAACAGATTCTTCCATAATCACAGAATGTACAGTTATTATTTGTTAAAAAGTGCTTTTATTATGATTAAAAGAACATTCAACAACAAAGAATGAAAAGAATTCCTGACTAATTTTACTTGTTCATCATTAAAATATGTTAAGTTATTTGTATTTTGATACAAGATTTTTGGACAATAATAAAATCTTCCCAAAATATCAATGCTGTAATGCAGACTGATGGAGACCATATTGACTATTGACAAGTCATACTGAGTTACCAATATGCTCATGAAAAATAGAGTCTTGTGCTATTTTACTTACATCTTTAAGCCTAGCAAATAGTTAAAGACTCTACCCTAAATTCTACATCCAAAACTTTACAGGAAATTGCTAAATACTTCATAAATGGAGTTTGGAGTTTACGTGAAGTTAAAAGTAAAATAACAAAGATGTTGTTTAAAAACTATTATTAAAAATCTATGGGCTTTTTTCTCTGATTCTTTGTTTATGTACATTAAAGTGACATATTTTTTATTTTATTTATCTTCATTTTTATTTTTATTATTTTGTGTAGGAGTGTGTCAATGAGCATATTTGATACTTTTGTGAGTGATGGGTATTTTAATAAATATTTGAGTAGAGATAGTTTTCGGGTGACATGATTTTATTGCGTAATGTGTGGATCATACTTTTAAAAGATAATCTGTGTAAGGTTGGGTGGTTTGACATGAAAACAAAAGCATTTATTGTTGGCTTTCTGTATTTTTCAATTATATTTTTCTTGGTTATTTTTATGTGACAGTGAGAGATGAAGAAAACTTATTTGTTTATTGTGTTCATACTCACATTTAAAGTTTAATAATTTGTGATGGATTTTGTTTACATATATTTGTGGTAGTTCAGATTACTTTGTCTTGCCTTGGTTCAAAATTATACCGCTTATACATCTGTGCCAGTAAATTATTTTGTGAGCTCATTTTCTGTTGTTGAGTTTGTGTTACAGAAAAATTTCTTTTTAAATGGTGGAAATATGGATGGAGCTCATAGAAGAGCCATCAAGTTGTGTGTATTAAAAAACAGAAGCACAAGTCACTAAAGATGGTTGCAAGAGCAGCAGAAAATGTTTTTTATTTGGTTTGCTATTTAAAAATTGTCAAGTTTTAAGTAGTTTTCATTGCTAATTATCATAGACAAAAACATTATTGATCATTGATTATATATTGTTACTACTTATTTATTCATCATTGATTGCATGCAGATTAAAAATAAACTACAAAAGATTTTATAAAGAATGATCACAGTATAAACTGTAAGGTGGAAAATTAATGTAGAAAGATTTTAAATAAAGCTGTAATTATTTAATTGCTAAGTGTATACTCATTCATAAAAAAACTACTAATTATAAAACTTTTTTGTAAGCTTTCTGATCTTTCCTACTCAGTGTTTAGAAATGGATCACACAATGGATTTAATTCTTTTTCTCAGAAATTCCTTTTAGTATGAAGATACATACTAGGTAGACTGCTTTATTCTGTTAAGCCAGGATTACAGATAGAATTTTGTAATTTTAATTCACAATTGTTTTTAATCCAGGTTTTCAGTACAACAGATAGCAATTTCAGAAATATTCAAATAAACTATTGATTGGTCTTAGATTAAAAGATTCTGTTATTAATTAATAAAATGTGTTGTGTTTACATCCACTACTTAGAGTATCTAACATTGAAAGGGAATAAATCCATTTCAATTAAAATAATTTTTCTGCAAGCATAATAATTTTGTTTATTATTCAAATCAAAGATGTGAAGTAGTGGTTTCAATCCACTACAGCCAACTCCAACAAAAAAGGAATAATTATTATAGAATACAGTCCGTTCGGAAAGTTGCTGTGCAGTATGCTGTAGAATTATGTAGTGCATACTGTTCTTTCAGCATTAGGTTGGTTGCCCTGTGGGCTTGTTGGTAATTATTCAGTAATAAACCAAGACATCAGCTGCTGAATTGTGATTGAACATTTTTTTTTGTTTTGTGTTGTTTCTGATCAACTATTGATCAGAATCAATAGTTGCGTGAAACATAATGGTTCTTTTTTTAGAGGAACACATTTTTTTTGTTGAACATGTCTTTCATGAAGGTGACAGGTGTACTGATTTAGTGAAGCACAAGTTTTCTGAAAAGTTTCCAAATACTCCTGTTCTTCACTGCAATGAAGTTTGAACTCTTATCAAAAAATTCTGGCCAACAGATTCTGATCGAAGTGGACATAAAGCTTTAAGAAAAGAACTGAAACTTTTCTCCTACATAGTGATGTGTGTTCAAGAACTGAAACCTACAGAGCATGCCAAAAGACTAAATTATTGTCAATGGTTTAAACATTTTGTTAACCAAATTTCTGTAGGTATTCTCGACGTTATGTATTTTACAGTTGAAGTGTGTTTTATCTGGGAGGGTATATTAATTCACAAAATACAACTATGATTGACAATAACCCCCATGAATTACACGAACAATTTTTACACGAAGCGAAAATTGGAGTCTGGGTTGGTGTGAGTAGAACACATAGAAATAAAGTAAATACTGATAGTTATTGTGCTGTTTTAACAAACGTCATTAGTCGGTTAACAGAAGGGGAAATCAATCACGGTGGTTCCATCAAGATGGCACCACACAGATGTCGCACATACTTAACATGACTTTTTTACTAAATGTCTTTGGCAAATGAATCATTTTGAGGGGTTTGTTCCCTGCACAATCGCCCATATGATTATCCCAGATTACTTTCTATGGGAAGGGGACAGAAAAATAAGCAGTGTATCACAACGCAACAGACGATGCACGATTGATGAACTAAAAACTGCAATAACAGCATACTTGAAAACAAAGTGAAACTTGTGCAGTGTTGTGTTGATGTTGAAGGAAGTGATTTTCAACACGTTTTATTAAGTATTCCAGTTATTGTAATATCTATTTCTATAAAATAATGAAATAAAAATACAAAGTAATAGTTAAGAAAGTTTCATCATTACACTTCCATCAGTAACTTTCCGATCGCACTGTATAATTAAAAAAAAACATATAGAAAATTAGTAATTAGAAGAAAAGTACCACTGAGTAATAAAATATGTTTAACTTAAAATAATTATAGAAAAATAATTGAAAAAAAAGTTGGATTATAGCATGAACATCTAAAAGAACTACCACACAGATTTTTATAAATACGTAAAATTTAACAGTGACATGCACTGAGATTTACAAGTGTATAATCATAGCAGCTACAGCATATAGTATGTAGACCTAAATAACAAATGTTACTATCTTGATCACATTTATTATGCGATGATACAAATACACATTTACATTGCAATGAATAAATTAACTTTTAAAAATAAACATCTATTACAAACATTTATTATTAATGCAGTTTTTAGTAATTGTCACTACTATTTAAAGCATGCACAGTGCATCAGTATGTTTTTAATGTTACAAACTTGAAAAATAATAATGACAATTGATTTATGATATTTTTCTTCAGAAATTCATTTCTTTATTCAGCTTAAATATAATCAAATTTCTAAAAATCCTATTCAGTTCGTTCAGTACATGGTAGAGTTTAATAAAGGGCAACTTCATGGTGGTTACTCATTTAAATGCATTTATGGTGGTGAATTTTATTTTATTTTTACAATAAATAAATCATTCAAATCAGATTGCACACTTTATTTAGGTCACCTCAAGAATAGTTTGTTTGCTACTCCAGTGAAATAAAAAAGAACTGCTTCAGAATTTATATGGAAAGGTCATTGAAAATTTAGAAAACTCTTAATTAAGAGCAACGTACGAAGGAAAAAATTAATGAATAAAGTAGAAAAGTGAATGTATTTCATTAATATATAAAATAAAAAATGGTTTTATGAGGTAATAGTGTTGCATCTGTGTAAATATTATAAATAAACAATATTTCTACAGAAAAAATAACAATCATGAAGGTTTTAATTGATAAATTTGAGTATATATTTAATTATACCTTAAATAACTTGCACATAAAATTAAAGTTTATCTAATTAACATTCTTTAAAAATTTATCTATAGAATATTATTGTTTCTGAAAAAATACTTTTAGTTTAATTTTAATAAATTGGTCAGAAGATCTTTTAAATCATTAAAATTTAACTATACATTATACTATATTATATTAAAATTTAAACTATATAACTATACATGAAATTTAAGTGCTATAAAGTCCTTTCTTGTATGCCAAAGAATTATGCTACGTGTATGTAACATAAAAATATTTCTCTTGTCTAACAGTTTGACACAAGTGAATTGTTACATTAAAAATAAATGACTCCTTTTTTGTACATTCATAGATATACATGCAAGGAAGTATCAGAGATTTTAATTAATTTAAAATCAATCTATATGAATCACATTTGTTGGCAGACAAATGTTATACTAACAGGTATAAAACCAATTTTTATTCGTAAAACACTCCTGACTTTCTTCAGTAGACCCGAGTCATATTATATATCAGGTAGGAGTATGTATAGGCATACATATATATTTAATAATTATAATAAGTTAAGAAATAGATAAAGATGTTTTAAAGTGAAACGTTATGGTTTACTTTTATTGAAAAACAATTATTATTGTGTAATTACTTTAAAACAAAATTTTATAATAAAACTTTTAGGTACACTGGCCTAAAATAGATTGCACTATTTTAAATTATACTTCATTAAAAAACTACACAGATTTAAAAATAAATTATTAGTTTTTTAAACTTTACTTGTTTGAAATTTATTGATGTAATATATTACAAAATTTATAGACATAACATTTCGTTTATAGTTAGGGAGGTTAAGTTCGGCAATGGTAATGTTACAATATTGCAATACCTATTTGCACGATCACTTTGCCCAAGTAATTAATGCAGAAAAAAATATAATATAATACATGAAAAGTGCTTATTAACATCCTACAAGATAAATAGTTTCTCTCTGTCCATGTATATGAATTTGTGCAAAATTTTATTAAATTTTCACACAGTCATATTATCTCTAGCATTGATATTATAACTTTAAATTAAGATATAGACTTGACAAAGGTGTTGTTTTGAAGCTACTAAAGTGCTCCGACATTATTTTAAGAAAAGCTTATTAAATATCAGAAGTATAAACAAAAGCCAAATGAAAAAAATTAAGTTTTATTCAAATGTCAAAGTTAACATTTCCAACACATGTAAAAACAGAAGTCATCTAAAATGAATCCACCTCAAGAAGATAATATACTAAACACCAGTACTGAGCAGATGCGGAAGTACAAAGCATCTCAGAAGGACGTGCATGAGGGATACATAGAGTTGTTGCAGTTTTTGAACTTCAGCATTGAATTCATATGTCAAACTGCAGTTCACTTCAACATTTAAAAATGAGGTGAATAAAGCAAATTAACTTTACTAACACAAGTGAGTGTAAAGAATCTGGATCCATAAACACCTACTTTGTGCCAGTTGCAGGATTTGGTGCTAGTTGAATCTAAGGAGGATTGCTACATTTGGTCCAGTTGTTACCAATGGGCATACTCACTTGCTAGTGGATAGTTTGAGAAATTTTATCTCAAGAAAGACTTTTTTAATGTTTGTGGTTTAATTATGATTTGAAAACTGTGTTGACTCACACATCAAATTGCTGCAGCGGAATTGCAAGGAAGGCATGTTTCAGATTTCAATATATGGACCATTTGTAAAAAAAACGGATAGTAAGCATCAATATTCAGTATCCAGAAATATTGCTGAATTCAACAAATAAACAGAGAATGAAACTTGAAATATACTCATGTAGTCCAGTGTCATGTGACATGTGACATGTCTTTGACACAATTCCAATGATTTTTAAAAAAATAGATTCAGTCTGGGTCTTGGATAAGACTGCTTTCCTTTCAACATGGTGCCTTCACAACATCCAGAATGATTGAGGAAATAGCAGTCTGGAAATTGAAGAGTGTGAAGTAAGAATGAGTGTCAATCAGCAAACTTATAACAATTCAGATTTGTATAGAATTGTTTCACAGAATCTGCAGAAATGGTTTTTACAGATCTCCAAAGTAAAACAATCTTATCAAATGAAAATTTTACAATTTTACCACAAAACAATCATCATTGCAGAAAATAAAAACTATTGATGCGAGTCATAAAATTTAAGAAATAAAATGTTAAAAATATACAAGTTTATAGAATTAAATTGACTCTATTAGAATGAAATG
This sequence comes from Lycorma delicatula, assembly GCF_047948215.1. NCBI lineage: Eukaryota > Metazoa > Arthropoda > Insecta > Hemiptera > Fulgoridae > Lycorma > Lycorma delicatula. The sequence goes on along the minus strand of NC_134460.1, from coordinate 16,004,136 downwards.
CATAATAAAAATGATTAAACCTTATTAATTAAACTAAGCTAACTAAACTAAATAACTGAAGTAAAATTTGTTAATTTTATTAAATCATCTAAAATTAGTTTCTATGATTTATTAAATCATCTAGAATTTATAATCATCTAGAAAATGTCATATAAGAATATGTTTAAAATGATGACTGCAGCAACATAAATATGTTCAGTTTGAAAGCAGATTTGTTTTATACTAATAGAATTTCTAATCTTAATTAAACCAGATAAAATTCTCTCCGATAAAATAATATCACAGAACATATGAGAGATCTAATAAAAATATCCATATTGGATAAAGGGAACTAATTTTTGATATTATTGCTCAGGTCTTATTTGGAAGAAGAATCTTTTGAAATTACACAGAATTACTAGCGGTTCTTTTATTTTCAAACAATTTTAAAACATTAACTTTACAAAATCTAGAAGCTTACTTTCATATCTTGTACAGTGATATCTGTACATTTAAAGTCTGATACTAGGTTATAATTCTAAGTCTTTATTACTTATGATTCATTACTCCTTACTAATTACATAATTTATAACCAGTTATTAATTGCTCTTCATGAAGTAGTTATCTTTAATCAAAAGAAATGTGTTTCTAATAAAAGACATTTGTAACAATTATTTCAGAATTACACATAGCAGCAGTAATTATGGCTTCTTTGACTTTTCAACTTTCTACAAATGTTATTCTTCTGATAATCCATCTTTCATAGATGTAATTAAATAAATTCATATTCATAATTTTCTTAAACTTATCAACTTTTACCAAATCAGTCAATAGCATTATCAGGTAGTCTTAAGTGTGAGTGGCAAATTCTCTGACAATTGTTCACCCAAAAATTCTACCCGATTCCATTGCTATTTATTCTTTTTCAGCCTGTTGATTGGTTAACTAACCTGGCTATTTGTTGTGCCTACCAACAGCAGGATAGTCAACCCATTCACTTATGAATTTTTCCAGAGTATGGTGGGAAAAATTCAAAAGTAATTTTTTTGCAAATAACGTATGACTGAATAAAATTTTTTTAAGGATTAATTAATTCCCTAGTATAAATTATTGAAGAATGTTTTCTTATTTTAAAATATGTTTCTTGAATATACCAATATGATTTTAAGAGTAATTATTAAAAATAATATCTTTAAAATGTTCAACATTTTTTAATAGGCATTTTACATGAAACATGCAAAATAAAAAAGTTGTTAATTTATTATCACGGTTATTGGTATTATTTTACTGTGAGCCAATTTAGTACGAGAGTGATATTTTGATGAGTTTGATGAATTCAGGGATTGTGTCACAGCAACTATTCATATTGTTATTCTGATCAATACTCTCAGAACCAGTCACTCACTAGGCTGCCATTTCTGCAGTCTGGAATTATAGCTAGATCATGTCTGCATAGCCAGGCCAGGAAATAGTAAGTAGGGAGAAAGCCATTTTCTGACTTCAAGGAGCTACCAAAGCCAGACCGGCAGCAAAGAAAGTAACTTTGGGAATATTGCATCATCCCTATCCCAAAACACACTTAAAATAAAAAAAGCTGCCATATTATAGCCCAAAAGGCTTAATTGCGAGTAGTTCACTCCAATTAGAAAAATTTTTTCCAGTGAGTAGTTATTTGCAGATAGTAAATCTTACTTATTTTAAAAAATTAAACTTAACATACCCAAGAACAGTAAACACTTGGTATTAACAGTAAAAGCTGTTAGCAATTGAAATACTTATCCTTAGTAGGATAGAGTATTTATACAAGTAAATGGTGATCCAAGGAGACTCAAAATACACATTCAAATCCATGTGAGTTTGCAAATGATTTGTTAAAATATTTAATTTTATATCTCATCCAGAGTAATTTAAGTCATAAAAAACATCACTGAATAATTATTTTTAGAAATACTGAAAACATTTTTTATGTAATCAATATGTATAAAATCATATAAGGTTAAAAGTAATTTTTTTTAATAATGTTAAAAAATTATCACCATAATTATAACTTCAAATAATACAGAAAATCTTATATAATAAATGTAACAAAATAATCGACAGGATCAGTTAAAAAAAATTACATTAATTAAAAATATCTACATAAAAATTCTAGCTAAAAACATTTTTTAATAAGCAGCAACATACTTTGCCAAGGCAAATGTTGAAGTGTTCAGCTCATTCTAAATCATATAGTATAAATACTATTCTAATCAAAGTTATCTGTAGTAAAAATTAAAACGTTAATATTTAATAATTATGAGAATTAATAAAAAACACCCTTGAAAAATTAGTTTCTTCATTTAAAAATTGCTCCAATTATAAATCTGAATGTACTTCAAAAAAATTGAATTACCCATTTTTCCTTCAGGTTTACAAACAAAAATATATTTATATTGATGAAATTAATCTTTTAAATTTTTATTATTCAATAAGAGAATTATTTCAATCATAACTGAGGATGCAGGATTGTGCGAAAAATTTTGTGAATATTCAAGGTACATATCTTATCTCAATATTCTGTGTTAGGTGGGTGGGTTATAATAATAGAATTTAAAAATGTATTTACAGACATAATTTTCTTATAAATAATTACTTTGCGTTACAGAAAAACTTTCAATAATATTTTCTATTAAAACTTTAGTATCTATGGAATGGATTCCCTGATTTTGACAAAGAAAAGCCAAGTAAAAATTCACAGTATCTTCTAAACTTCACTTTAGAAAATTGTGCAAATTGTAATAGAACATGACTTTATTGTCTTTTTTGACGCGCCATTGTCTTTTTTTGTTTTGACTGGTCAATTAAGTACAACACATTCTTGATTTGGAACACTATTTTATCAAATAAGGAGTTTTCTTATAAAATCTATGTCTAATTCTTTCTCTAAGTAATCAAAAAGTGTTTTTATTTTTCAAAATAATTAAAAGTTTAGTAATAATTAAAAAGTATTATGTTAATTCATTATAAAAAATTTTGTTTATCAATTTATAAGAATTGTGAAACAGAAATAGTTTCTAATAAGTATTTGGAGAAAATTTTACCTGATTTTGATAAATTAAATAGATACCAAAATAAAATACAGTACATTTTCTAAATATCTAATATACTCGTATCTAGTATAATTTCATGGGAACTACATATGATACGGAATCTTGAAGAATATGACGGTCAGCGACTAAATACTGTTTTGCTATAAAAAAATTACAATAGAATACTACATTATTTTGATTTAAGCTATATTCATCTAATACTACAATAACTTTGATAAATTATACCTAAAAATCTTTCTCCAAGTTAATTCAGTATGTATGGTAGAAAAATAAAATTTTGAATGGCCTAAGATTTCCAGAGTTCTGAGCAAACATTAGCACAAACAAGCAAACATACAAATATTCTGATTTATTCATACAGATAAAGAGAAACAAACACTTGCTAATGCAGTATTCACTAGTTAAAATTAAACCACACTTTTCTCCCAGTGACTGTACTATTAAAATATTTTATTTCTTTTAGTATTTAATAAGAAAAGAAATGCAATGTCTAAGTTTGAATTAATTGTAAACGAATAATGTAAGAGAGAAATCATTTAATAAAGAACTTAATGTAAAATATAAAGCGGAAGACTAACAGGTGAGCCACAATGAAAACATTACAAAAATAAGTAAAAATTGTAACATATTACATGTTAAAAAATTCAAGTTGCAACCTTGTTGAAATAAATACGTGTTAAAATAAATATTTTCGAAAGTGAATATCATAATTATTTACAACCAATGCAATTTTGGTAAAAAATTAAATAAAAGATTCTATTGTTGACAATATTTAAAACAAAACTAATTAGTTTTTAGTTCTCAATGAAATTAACGTAACTGAAAAAAATTACAAATTTTATGTTCTGTATATGTTACCTGATATAAAGCCTTATAAAAAGAAAATACAAAATAGAACTTAACGTCTGCTTTTTATATGTAAAATTTTAATCCAGTTTAAAATATTTTGATGTTTGTAATGCATTGTAAGTTCATTAATTTATCAAAGTTGGCTCTTCAATATGGCTTGATTATAAGAATTATTTAAGAAATACAATGCTGAAGTCTAAAAAAATAAAACTGAATGTCTGACTTAAAAGGATAATTGTGAACACAATTGGCAAATTAAATTTAATATCATTTCATCTGGTTTTTGGAAAGAAAAAAAAATCCATTTCTATATTTTACAAGAATGTATAAGAAGGATTGAAGAAGAGAAGGAAAGCTAAGAAAAAAAAGATTTGAAACACATTTATAGCAAACTAATTAAAGCAGATTGGAAAGAATGACTAGTGGTGAGAGGTGAACAAGAAACATGCTCAGAGGAATGAACAGAAAGTATGATGAAGAAACTTTCAAGAAAATGGAAGAAAGTAAATAATACAAGGAAATCGACAAGAAACTGAGATTTTGTAAGGATTTTCAGGTATAAAGAACAAAAAAGGGAAACAGATGAGAAGGGGACTTCAGTAAGTATGAAGAAATTTGATAACTTATTGAACTGCAAATTATGAAGGTGTAGCACAAGAACTGTTTACAATTTACATTTATTCTAGTTCACAAATGGAGGAAGTAAGTAACAATTAAGAAAATAAAAAGGCAGAAAATAAACCCCATATGATCAATATTGATATTATATATTTATGACAAAGGAATTTGTTAACTGGTTATAAAAGTGCAGAAGTACTCTTAAAAAAAAACTTCCAAAAGAAATTCAATCAAAGAAATGAAAGAGGCAGTGAAAATACATATTTGACTTTTGAGATTGTTGATTAATCTAAATATTTGGAAGAAATAGTAAACAATCAAAACACATAGAATATTATACACTGATTAAATACAACAGAAAAAAATGGCTAAGACTAAAATTAGTAACTCTTACTTTCAAAACTAAAATAATATATAAAATCATAATTTGACATACATTAATAATCGGAGTAGAAACTTGGATCTGTTTTAAATAAATTAAAAAAACTTCTGGTGTTTTTTGAGAATAAGTTTTGAATAAAACCTTAGGGCCAGTTACAGAAAGAAAGATGCCAAGACTGTAATTATTACTGGAAGTAAGAGTAGTGAAGTTGCGATGACCTCATCAAGACAGCAGCTGAGTGAAAGAAACTTGAAGAGGAAGAGAAGAAATGAGTAGACTACTTGACAGAACAAGGCTTAGATGAGAGAGCCAAATAGAAGGATTTCAGGATAGTGAAAACAAAGGAGAATGTAACAGTAGACAGAAAAAGGTGACAGAAACACCTCCGTAATAAGGCCATGAATTGAGGTAGGTTCATAAGGCCTGACTTGTAACTTTTTTTTTAAACAAATCATGTTTCTTATGTGAAGTAAGCAGTGAAATTTGTAGGCTTGCAAGTAGCTAATCTTAAATGTTGCATTCTGAAGTTTATTCTTTTCGATCAATCTAAAATTTAAATAAATCCAAATTAAAATTAGTCTAAATTTGAATACAGTAAGATAAATAATGTTTTGAATGTGGACAAAAAGAAAATTACATAAATCTTCCATAACCATAGGAGTCAAGAGTTAAGATATGATTCATGTACATCATATTTGAAATAATTCTGTAGTATGCAGTATTTTTTTTCGTAGATAATGGGAAATTTAGTAAATGACAATCAGAATCCAGTATTAGCCAATGTATTACATGAGGCAATGATAACTGGAGAAATGCTTATTATGAGCTGGTTGTTGAAAGGCTGAAGCAAAGTGAAGCAAAGGTTACCTGAATTATAAAGGTAGTATTGAGTCTGGAAAAAAGGTTTACGAAAATTGCAAATTCTTAATTGTAAAATTATCTCAAAAACAGTTAACTACTACTCTCATAAGAGAGCAACTATTAAAGACAATTGTAGCAAATAGCATTGATGCAATTCCATTGTTGCTATGAACATTTTACAGAAATGGGTAAAGTGTACTAGTCATAAAAGTATAAGATCCACAACAGAGCAGACTTAAAGCCACTCAGTGTTATCTCACATCATGAAATAGAGTTACATATATAGAATTGGGTAGAATTTTGCAATACTTTTGAAACTGAGATGAAGGAGGTTTTGTGGTAGATGATGTATTGTTAGACTAGATAATTTGGTGATCAAAGTACCAGAATTACAGGATTTGGTTACTTTTTGAATTTTAATTCAAATACAGAAATATTCATTTCCTTCAAAGCGAAAGAAAATAAGCGGATTGTCAAAGGTGAGGACAGAAAAATTAATATTTTAGAAATGTAATTATATAATATAATATAACCCTATTTTTACAAGATATCAATATTTGTTTTAGTCGGACTCAAAAACTAGTTTCTCCATGAAAAAACTTCATTTTTAATGACAAATGCAACATGAATTATGCTGGAACAGTACATTGATATCTTTGAAAATCATGAATGATTAGTGGACCTCTTGATTGGATTGTAGTTGAAAACTTGAAAGTTCTCAAGGCTGTCTAACTGATTCTCTGAAAATGACAACATCTGGTTTGGAGAATATGTACTTAAAAACATACATATTACAGATTGGCATATTACAGCTTTTCTTCTTAATGCGAGTGGAAGGATACTGACGGATCTTTTGAATGTTTATTGTCATTCTATCCTAAATTATTTTGAAAAGTTGTAGTTTAGGGAAGCCAAATTGTAGAGATACAGCATCCTAATACATAAAAAGGATTATTAGGAGTGAATGTGGCTAGATTCACAGTGTTATCTATTTTGTTAACAGATTAATAGATAAAGACTATGAGTAAATTGGTATCTAGCTAAATAAATTTCTGAACTGAGTTGTGACTGGGAAAAACTTAATAAAACAAAGTGATTCTGATGAATATAAACATGGCAACCAATCTTGGTGAGAACATTTTTTTCAATTTATCAAACTGGCAGTTTTAGACAAATCAAAATATTAAATGCAGTGAATGTCACATTATATTTTATTATATTTCCATTTTCTTAGGAAAATGAAATTAAAATGAAACATGGAATTTTATTATGTTCTGTCTTCAGACAGCAATAGAAAATGTTTGTGCAGTGGTTTACTTTATTCATTAAGAATATGGAGTTCTTCACAAAGCAGAAAATATTACTCTTAGTACTTTATCAATATTAAAATTATACTACTAAATGTAGTAGTATAATACATTTTCTTTTACTAATATTCCTCTCTATCTCAAAGAAATTAGTCATTACTGCTAAATAATAATAGACAATTTCATTATACCAATAATGTTAAATTACACATAAGTTCTTCTCCCAAACATGTTCTAAAGTGAAAAAAAAATTACTATTTTATTATATACATACATATTTACTTTATAATTAAGTAATGAATATAATTAATTATTCATTAGCTTATTAATAAAAACTGTAGCTCATATTTTTATTATTAATAATATCATACTTACTACCTATAAATAAATAAGTAAAAATTCTTACGCCAATAAATTTTTTTTTGGTTGAATAAATTTTCTTTTCTTATTAACTGCAACTGTTTATTAACATGTAGTGTAAAATTCTCAGTTATTATATGAAATTAATAAAACAGATATTTTACCCAGTTATATGTATAACTCTAACTTCATTAATGATAATTCTAATAAATAACTATATCTACATTTTTAAAATAACTGAATGGAAAAATATGTACATATTTTAGATTTTCTCATGCATACATAAAGATACTTAATAAAGTTTACATTACAAATACAAAGTCAATTAGTAAGAAAGGATTTACTAATATGTATACTATCTTTCAAACCAATTGTACAAATAGATGACCATGCACTTTAAACTAAAAATAATGTTGGGTGCTTATTTTATAGTGCTATGTATTAAAATTTGTTACTCAAATAAATAATAAATGAATCACAATAAGAAAAAATAATGTGTGTATGCATAGAATTTATATTTAGTTAAATTAACTTTGCCACTGAACAGGAAGAAGTCTAAACGATTGAAGTGGATTGAAGGAATTTTCCTTTAATAATTTTTCCTTTATTTAAAGAACATAAAACTTTTATATCAGCTGTTACACTTATTTAAATGAATGCTGAAACATATAAAAGTGATGATATATCATTGTTAATTTTGTTGACACACTATGAGAAGGGTATCACGAGAGAATCAAATCTGAAAGGGTGAAATAAAAGAAACGATCTGATACTTATATGAATAAGAAAATTCAGTACAATGAAATAGCTAAGTTGACAAGAAAACTGACAAAAACTGTTTAAATTGGGAGTTAGCTACTTAGTAAAGAATGCAAGTTATTCATTAAGAAGTCTTAACCATCAATAATCTACAATCACTTTAAAAAATTGGCAAATCCTTTTAGTATGTAAATAATGATACATTCAATCTGTGTTGTGTTGATTCATTTAATATATTATTTTATAATATATATTTATAAATATCATATACTGTTCAAATAGATTATGATTTTATGTGTTGTGTTTGTAAAGTCCAATCCCGAAAGAATGGAGGAATGCCTTGATACACACACTCCAAAATAAAGGAGACAGGACAGATACGAACAATTACAAAGGGATCTCACTTCTCCCAATCATCTATAAGATCCTCTCTATAGCCCTGCTGAACTGACTTGAACCCCAAGCAGATCTGCAGATTGATGAGTATCAGGCAGGATTCAGAAAAGGAAGGTCCTGTATGAACAAATCTGGGACCTCAAGACCATACTAGACATCAGATCATCTCGGAACACCACAGTTGCATTTGTCGACTTTAAAAAAGCCTACAACTCTGTCGACAGAAAAACCTTGTTTAACATCCTACAAGAATTTGGAGTAGATAGAAAGACCAGAGCCATCATCCAGGAAACATTATCAGGAACCATCTCAAAAGTCAAATTCACGAGGGAAATCACAAACCCATTTGAAGTTCACACAGGAGTCTGACAAGGGGATGGCTTATCACCACTTTTGTTCAGTATCGTCTTGGAGAAGGTGATCAGAGAATGGCAGAAGCAACTCAAAGGCATCCAAGTTGGAAAACAGGAAGGAATAGAATTACCATGAGATGCTTAGCCTTTACAGATGACCTGGCTGTATTAACAAACAACAAAGATGAAGCTATTTTTGCACTTGAGAAACTGCATGAAATATACTGTAAAACCAGACTTTTTTTTATAAGAAGAAAAGACACAATACATGGATGCTAAATCAACTGGAAAATTCCGGCTGCAAACACAGTACGGCAAAATCTCACAAGCACCCCACTTCAAATACTTGGAAGAAACCATCTAATCACGGGACTGAGTACAATATCCAACACAGAAAGAATACTCAAACTGCAAAAGGTGTACAAGCTTACATGGAATCATTATAACAAAAGGGCAGTGTTTAACAAAGTGAAACTATGACATTACAACACAGTTGCCTTGTTGGAGGCCTTATATGTAGCAGAAACCACAGTATCAGAGGAATGACCAAAATTCATGAAATTGAGAAGCAAGAAAAGAAAATCCATGGTGCGGCTTTCAGAGACGGAACCTGGATCAAATGACCCAACAAAGGAATTATATGAAAACACATACTCCATCACCGATAATTTTATGAAAAGATATCTACAATTCTATGGACAATTATGCAGGATGAGTGGAGGAGAGGAAGAAGAAACATAGTGAATGGATGAAGAGGTTATGGGAAGAAAAGAAAATAGAAGGTGGTAAAGCTACGATTGACTCAAGTTCATGCACTCTCCTGAAGAGGAAATTGGAAATAATAATAGTTCATTATCATCAATTATTTTGCATCAGATTACTCATAATGACAGTTAGGGTAAATAACTACATGAATATAGTGAAATTATGCATGACACATTGGCTAGGATAGCATACAGTTGTGAATGTCCTTGCAAGGTGAAAGGTAAAGAGTGAAATGCAATCAATACCACATCTCCATGTGCCAGTTCAATTCAGCTTGTACAAAGTATATTATGAACATCTAGTACAATAACTTTCAAATCTTCTAATAGGATGGATGATATTTCTGAATAGATGCAAACAGTATATAAGAAAAGATAAAAGAATGTTAAGGTTAGGTTAAAACACGATGACGTGACGAAAGAATATTTACTGACTGAAACAATGAAATTAAAAATTAATGAGAGAATAATGTTTCTGCCATTATTGAATAATTATGGAGATACTCCTACAAAATTGCTGATCCTTATTACAATAAAATGAGGAGAAGTACTGCAAAATAACATTGTGCAGGTCACAATATGTAAATAATAATATTATCATACATTAATACTTCATGAAATGTTAGGTACTACTGGTAAGTAACGAGTGCACATAAAATGGTAAAAAAATACATTTTAAATAAATAGTCTAAATTATGAGAATATTTTTACATCATTCTGATGAGTTATTTTCTTCTATCAAGAAATTTAACAGCTTCCTGTATTGAAATAGTTTAGAAGTTGTTACCATATATAATTTTTTGAATTTTGATCTAATTAAACAATATTCATCATGAAGGAATAATATTTTCTAATTCTGTTCTTAGTTATACATTACTATTTTCATAAATATTTTTCCTGCTACTAAAATAAATATACGTAGTCACTGAAGATGACTGCAAAAGTGACTGAAATTACTATGATGTAAATTTCTTAAAACCTTATATTTTATAAATTTTGTTTGCTTTGCCATAAAACTGCTTTTATATAAAAGTTAAAAGCTTTATATAAATTCATCAAATTGTGATTCACTTATCTTTAAAAGGCAATCTTTCAAAATACTACTGCAAAAATTCTACAAAATTTTTTAACTAGTAAGAAAAAAAGAAAAAGAAAAATTAATTTTTGCTTATTTTAATAGTATTTATTAATAAATAAATAACTAAATATATATATAAATTACTATAATATAATATTATTATTACATATATAAGTTACCATTTACTGTGCTTAAAAAAAAAACTTTACTTTTTCTAATAATTATGAATTTCAGTGAACTTGTAATGAAGCCTGTTACAGAAAATTAGTAATTAAGAGCCTAGGTAATGAAAAGGATGAAATAATTAATTCATGTAATCATTTCTGCTAAACACTTATTTACAGAATAATACTACTTTTGTTAAAGGGAATCTTAAAATAATTTTAAATAAATAGATCAGACGATCTTTTGCATTGTTATTTAATTTGTTAAAAATGAAAACTGGATTGTAATAATTTCTTTTCTCATGACCTAATTTATATTTAATTTACTATTTCAGTGACTAAAGAAATATACCTAATCAAATTCAGTTTTTTACCTAGAGGATCAGTTTTTTACAGCAGGTACAAACAACATGTTCAGCTGGATTAGGATTTAAACTTTTTTTATTTTTTTTTAATATGAATAAATTCCTATTTTTTTTCAGTGCATTTTAGTAACTGATAGTTAACTTTAGTTTACAATAATTATTCATACCAATAGGTAAAACATGTATCTTTTTTCTACTAAATACAGAAATATAATAGAGAAATGACTTAAAGGACTTTACCAAACAGTTATGCAATTGCCATATTTTAGAAAGCACGGTGTTTTATAAATATTTATACAACACAGTGCTTTCTAAACTATGCAAAGTGCATTAAAAAAAACCTACGCTTTGAATATGTAAAGCACATTTTTAGGAGCAGTATCCTTCAAATTAGAGAAAAAATTTCCAAATAATAATTAATAAATCTGCTTTTTTCCACATGAGGTTATTTCTTTAACTTTATTATATGTACGAGTCAGAAATTCCCTCAACTGTACACAGTAACTAATATATGATATATCACATAATGGTAATTATTTAGGTAACTGAAATTTTGTTACTATGAAATGATGACATTTATAGCAATTTTAAATGTATAAGTTTAAAAATAAAAGTAGATTATGTACAACCAGATAACACTTGTAAATAATAAACTTTTACTTAAATTGCTGAAAATAATAAGATAAACTGTATTAAACAAATATCTGAAACCTCAAAATGCTTCTGTATTAAATGAGCTACGCATATCAAAACTTAAAGCTAAAATTTTGATAATTATAGCATACTATTTTTGATTGTTGGTATGACTATTAATAATAGTAATATTTTTGTTGCCAGTGAGTCTTAAATCAAAAAAGCTCCATATTAATAAATCCATATTAATAAATCATATTTTAAATAGAGATTTAAAACGTTATATGTATTCTATAGTTAAAAGAGAATACATTTATCTTATAGGGAATTTTTTTGTAGTATGGAAAATGCTTTTCTCTACATAATTAGTTATATGTTTGAATTTTCAATAATAAACTATTGAACTTATTTTCACTAATTGATAAAAGTGAATCAATTATTTTTTTATTAATTAGTTGAATTATCACTATATTAGCTGAATGCAAATACTTGTGAACTCCCCATGTGAATGAGTAAGGCAAACAAACAATAACTGAACCTGGACTTAACACTATGCGGTTCTATAAAGCCACATACAATCATGTAGCAAATTCAGTCTTGAGCATCCAGTTCTCTGATATGCAAATGAGGTTATACTATTATAAAAGAAAAAAATTAATACAATTAAAATACATGAAATGTACTGTTAGAACTGTAATGCAGTTTGTTTCCACCATGATGTTACAAATTAGAAATAATACTAATTTTTGAGAAATCCATTTAGTATCATTCAAATAGTTGTATTTGATTTGTGTATGTCTAATAAAGACATTTTTCAATGCGTTTATAAATTTAAAGTAGTTCAAATGAATTGCAATTACACTTATTACATTAAGATGGTTCTAGAAATTATATACTCATATACATAAATGTGAAAGTTTATTGCGGTTCTGTTCGTTTGCAACAGGATCACATGAGAATCAATCGACCTTTGAGGATACATTTGTGTTTTCCCAGTTAAGCTTTTAAGCCATAGATTGAGCCCCGGCCTCCTTGGGGGTGAACTTGAGAATTTTCTTCTTGGAAGACGACCTAACACCATTTTTGATTTCATTTTTCCACATAAAAATAATAGACTATGCATTTTGAAGTATATTTGATTCTCAGCTCTCTATCTTGGTCCCTTCCCAAGAGATAGGAAATTCTAGGGTAAAGGAAAGGGGAATCAAAAGAAATATGTTCATCTACAGCAGGAGCACATCAGAACTTCTATGTCAAGAACGAGGGAAGTGTTGGAAGAAAGAGAAATTTTCAGGCTTTAAGTTATTTATCAGTATTATTTTCACAACCAAGAGGATTATGCAAACACATCAGAGGTCCAGGGGGTGGAGTCCTGACTTGCTAGTATATATATGTGTGACTGTTGGGTAAAGTTAGAAAATAAAAAAAACACACAGCTAGTATTTGCCAAAAGAAATTGGACTTTAATTATGTAAAACAACTGAACTTATGTTAAAGCATAACCTTAAATTGAATGAAATTATGAACTAAACATAACTTAATTTCACATAAGAAATATCAACTGAAATCAGCATATCAGTAATAATATTATTAAAATGAGATTTACAATTATATACTTAGAAAAACAAAACATCAATAGACATAATATAACTGGAAAACTATTGCATTACTGACAAATGCTGTAATATTGAAAAATTAGCAATGAACAAATGTCATAACCTTAGAAAAATAAATTAAAGTAAATCTTGATTGGCATTGGCCTTTCCTGATTTATGAACCAAAAACTTAACGTTAAATAATGTAAAAATGTAATTTTAGTTTGACGTAGAAAAATACACAATAATATTACAGTACAAAAGAATTAATTACAATATAATCACACTGAACTTAATTGAGCACATGAAATGGGTTGCAGCTGAATTGACAGCCTTCTGTAAGTGACCTGTCGTGACTGTACTAAAGTGAAATTGAAACTTGAACGGCATAGGTAGGATGAACGGGATGTTCCACAAATTTGAATGATGACATAAAGGTTTAACGTAATGAGTAAAGAAAAACTGAACTTGCCTGTAGCAACCAAATATTTGCCAGAGATGACCTCGTAACAGCAAGTACGGAAGAATACCTCTGTAGTCCTGGGCGTAGTCCGCACGGTGAATCAGGAATACAGCGGCGTGATGTGGTTTAGTGGTAGAGTGAGGCGCGGAATCTCAAATGTGTTGTGATGAGTTTGAAATTCTGCTTGAGCGTGAATGTTAACACAGATTTTGCAGGAGAGTATTGCCCGAGGCGACTGCAGTGGTGAGATGTTGGAGGTACTCTGCCGAAAAGATGGCGAAAAAAGGCGGGGGTAACCAGATCCAGGTAGTGTACAGGAGAGTGTTTGTGTATGTATTAGTAAGGGGACGAAAAAATAACGGGTGTATGAAAAGGTTGGTCAGAAATAACTCGAAAGAATAAGGGGCGCGGTCGCTAAGGATGACGGGGGGAGGTTCGCACGAGAACAATAATAGAGACAGGTGGACTTTACCGACCCAGCAATACGAAACCACGTGGAATTCAAACATTCCTTGTAACAAAGCAACGGGACCTACCCTAGCTGTGAATTCGTAGAAATAACGGAAAAACTTTATGCCAGAATGGCGTAAACAGTGACTTTAATGTGATACAAGTAAAATGTTCAAGTTATGTTAGTATACAGATGCAGTTGATTCACTTGACTTTTTCTTTTGCTGATTAAACTTTTAATTAATTAAACCAGTTTTTATTTATTTTACTGTATCTGTGGGTAATCTTTAAAGTTTTCAATTCTTGCTTTCAAAGAAAGTGATCATATTTACATAAACATACACAAATACGACTATTTATAAAATATAATGTATAAATGGAAAAAAAAGTGTAGCAATCGCTTTAAAAAAAACCCCAGATACTAATCTCAGGAACATACAGGCAAATCTTCTGCTGTATATGGTTTTAAACACTGAAAACAATTTCAGTTCAGAAAAATATAACTAATAACAGCGCATCTTACTGACATTTGACTGTTTAATAATTAATTGTTCTGTAATGATGTAATAAATTGTAACTATCTTTGCTAAATAAATAAACTTTGTTTTTTAATGTAAGAAAATAAAAATAATTTATAATGCAGTAGTATTTTGTTATAATTAATGCACATGTTTTATTGATAAGAAAGCAGGACACAGCACATAAATAGTCATTACCTTAGGATTCAAATCAGACCCTTGTTGCATAAGAGTTCCAATAGTAAACCAAAAGCTGTTGGCGAGAGAAAATTGATTTTCTATCAGGTCATTTTCAATATCGCATGGATGTGGATTTTGCCATTCATATGGAGAAAATCTGGCAACGATGAACATTGTTATGGAAACAAGTACGTAAGCCGCTAACACATACAACCAAATTTCAACAGCCAAAGGGTTCATAAAAGAAAATAATCTTGTTGGCTGAGAAGTCGGCACCTAAAATAAATTTCATTAAATAAATTATAAAATAGTTTTAATGATAATTTTAAAACAATCAAGTACTTGATTTGCTCTAGGAACTCAGCATTTCCGTTTTTGAGTAGCTGAAGAAGACATAATTAGAGTTATAAAAATTTATAATTTATTCAGTTAGTAGAAAAGAAAATGCAGCAACAACTGTGTACATTGAATATAACTGAAGTTAATATTGATAAAACCTTTGAGAAACACAAGAGTGTGACTAATATCATCAGTTAAGGATAAAATAGGAAAACAAAATAATCACTGCAACTTTAAATGTTTATAATTTTCTTTGTATATTCATGGTAGATTAAAAGTGTTTTAACTTCTACAGTAATAACAGTTTAGCAGTTTAATTTGTTTTGTAAATTTTAGAACTGCTTTTAAGAATCAACATGTATGAAAGAATGATTACGTGGATTATAAATGATGAACAGTATATTTTTAGGTTAAAATAAAATGTTGAGCAGCATGATAAAGTATGAAAACACTTTAGAATTATTAAAAATTATAAATAAGTGTGAGCAGTTCTTATATGAAAACTACATGCCCAACTTGAAGTATTCATTGGAGGGGAGGGCATAGTCTCTAAACAGCACATACCTGCATTTCTGCTTCTTGTAAACTACAACATGTAAAGATTAACTTTTTTGGGAAAAACAGAAAAAAAACAGAAGAAATAGTAAAATATTAAGAGGTAAGACAGAAGTTGTGTAAATATAGTTTTCTGGAAGGAGTTGTTTAAATTCAGTTAAGGTGGTGCAGCTACTTAGACCAAATGGATGGATACCAAATGAGATGGGGAACAGAAGAAGGATTTGCATGGATTCAGTTAAGGAGGAAATGCATAGAAGTTACCTTGGAAGACTAAACAAAGTCTTCCAAGACTTCTCAAAGTTTGTTTTTTCTGAAAGTGTTTTTGAGAATAAACAAATAGTTTCTGCAGAGGAAAACATTAGAATAAATTTTTGACAGCCTACTAGGAACAGGGAAACAACTAAAGAAGAAGATAGATTATAAATGAATATTTTTCAAATTACATCGAAATTGTTCTTCCAGAGGATCTTTTGCAGCTAATTACACAATTCCTTCTAAAGAAGGGTCACCGATGATGGACTGCTTTTAATGATGCTTATGTTAAAGTGATTAGTAAACATTTTTAGTTTGTACTCAAGTAGTATATTCAACTTACATTGTAGATCCCTAACAATTTGTTTTACATAGTCTAAAATTGCCCTACTTGCCTAATATGTTATTTAAGTCCATTGACTGGTTCTATGCAGCTCTACAAGATTCACTATCTAGTGTCAATTGTTTCATTTTAGTAAACAGTTTACATTGTAGATCCCTAACAATTTGTTTTACATAGTCTAAAAGTGCCCTACTTGCCTAATATGTTTTTTAAGTCCATTGACTGGTTCTATGCAGCTCTACAAGATTCACTATCTAGTGTCAATTGTTTCATTTTAGTAAACAGCTTACATTGTAGATCCCTAACAATTTGTTTTACATAGTCTAAAATTGCCCTACTTGCCTAATATGTTATTTAAGTCCATTGACTGGTTCTATGCAGCTATACAAGATTCCCTATCTAGTGTCAATTGTTTCATTTTAGTAAACAGCTTACATTGTAGATCCCTAACAATTTGTTTTACATAGTCTAAAAGTGCCCTACTTGCCTAATATCATTATTTTAGTCCTTTGACTGGTTCTATGCAGCTCTACAAGATTCAGCATTATCCAACTCCTAACTTTATCTAATTCCCTATGAAAATAAAAATGAAGTCAAATTATTAAATTTCCTTTTAATAAAATAAAGTAAAAAAAATTTTATGAATAAAGATTTTACTAAAGCCACTGTTACTGTAATTGTAGTCAACAAAACAATATTTCAGAGGTGAAAATGATTTATAGAAAAATAAAATACATAAAGGTGCTCAAGAGAAATCAAAATTAGCAGAAAGGCAATAAATAAAAAGTGAATATGAATAAACATGGAGAGATTTGTTTTAACACAAAAGAATGATTTTGTTACGGTCGAGTAACTTACACAGTTTCATAGAAATTATACCATAAAAAAAGTGCTTTTTGTGCAATTTAAAGTAAATTTCATTGAATATCCTACATTTGCACAAATATCTTCTTCTTTTTTTTTTTTTTGTCTTCAGTCATTTGACTGGTTTGATGCAGCTCTCCAAGATTCCCTATCTAGTGCTAGTCGTTTCATTTCAGTATACCCTCTACATCCTAGATCCCCAACAATTTGTTTTACATACTCCAAACGTGGCCTGCCTACACAATTTTTCCCTTCTACCTGTCCTTCCAATATTAAAGCGACTATTCCAGGATACCTTAGTATGTGGCCTATAAGTCTGTCTCTTCTTTTAACTATATTTTTCCAAACGCTTCTTTCTTCATCTATTTGCCGCAATACCTCCTCATTTGTCACTTTATCCACCCATCTGATTTTTAACATTCTCCTATAGCACCACATTTCAAAAGCTTCTAATCTTTTCTTCTCAGATACTCCGATTGTCCAAGTTTCACTTCCATATAAAGCGACACTCCAAACATACACTTTCAAACATCTTTTCCTGAGATTTAAATTAATTTTTGATGTAAACAAATTATATTTCTTACTGAAGGCTTGTTATTTCTACTACATTTCATTACTTTTGTTTTGTTCTTGTTTATTTTCATGCGATAGTTCTTGCGTAGGACTTCATCTATGCCGTTCATTGTTTCTTCTAAATCCTTTTTACTCTCGGCTAGAATTACTATATCATCAGCAAATCGTAGCATCTTTATCTTTTCACCTTGTACTGTTACTCCGAATCTAAATTGTTCTTTAACATCATTAACTGCTAGTTCCATGTAAAGATTAAAAAGTAACGGAGATAGGGAACATCCTTGTCGGACTCCCTTTCTTATTAGGGCTTCTTTCTTATGTTCTTCAATTGTTATTGTTGCTGTTTGGTTCCTGTACATGTTAGCAATTGTTCTTCTATCTCTGTATTTGAACCCTAATTTTTTTTAAATGCTGAACATTTTATTCCAATCTACGTTATCGAAAGCCTTTTCTAGGTCTATAAACGCCAAGTATGTTGGTTTGTTTTTCTTTAATCTTCCTTCTACTATTAATCTGAGGACTAAAATTGCTTCCCTTGTCCCTATACTTTTCCTGAAACCAAATTGGTCTTCTCCTAACACTTCTTCCACTCTCCTCTCAATTCTTCTGTATAAAATTGTAGTTAAGAGTTTTGATGCATGATTAGTTAAACTAATTGTTCTATATTCTTCACATTTATCTGCCCCTGCTTTCTTTGCTATCATAACTATAACACTTTTTTTGAAGTCTGACGGAAATTCCCCTTTTTCATAAATATTACACACCAGTTTGTATAATCTATCAATCGCTTCCTCACCTGCACTGCGCAGTAATTCTACAGGTATTCCGTCTATTCCAGGAGGAGCCTTTCTGCCATTTAAATCTTTTAATGCTCTCTTAAATTCAGATCTCAGTATTGTTTCTCCCATTTCATCCTCCTCAACTTCCTTTCCTTCCTCTATAAAACCATTTTCTAATTCATTTCCTCTGTACAACTCTTCAATATATTCCACCCATCTATCGACTTTACCTTTCGTATTATGTATTGGTGTACCATCTTTGTTTAACACATTATTAGATTTTAATTTATGTACCCCAAAATTTTCCTTAACTTTCCTGTATGCTCCGTCTATTTTACCAATGTTCATTTCTCTTTCCACTTCTGAACACTTTTCTTTAATCCACTCTTCTTTCGCCAGTTTGCACTTCCTATTTATAGCATTTCTTAATTGCCGATAGTTCCTTTTACTTTCTTCATCATTAGCATTCTTATATTTTCTACGTTCATCCATCAGCTGCAATATATCGTCTGAAACCCAAGGTTTTCTACCGGTTCTCTTTATTCCGCCTAATTTTGCTTCTGCTGATTTAAGAATTTCCTTTTTAACATTCTCCCATTCTTCTTCTACATTTTCTACCTTATCTTTTTTACTCAGACCTCTTGCGATGTCCTCCTCAAAAATCTTCTTTATCTTTTTTACTCAGACCTCTTGCGATGTCCTCCTCAAAAATCTTCTTTACCTCCTCTTCCTCAAGCTTCTGTAAATTCCACCGATTCATCTGACAACTTTTCTTCAGGTTTTTAAACCCCAATCTACATTTCATTATCACCAAATTATGGTCGCTATCAATGTCTGCTCCAGGGTAAGTTTTGCAGTCAACGAGTTGATTTCTAAATCTTTGCTTAACCATGATATAATCTATCTGATACCTTGCAGTATCGCCTGGCTTTTTCCAAGTGTATATTCTTCTATTATGATTTTTAAATTGGGTGTTGGCAATTACTAAATTATACTTCGTGCAAAACTCTATAAGTCGGTCCCCTCTTTCATTACTTCTGCCCAGCCCGTATTCACCCACTATATTTCCTTCCTTGCCTTTTCCAATGCTTGCATTCCAATCTCCAACTATTATTAAATTTTCATCTCCTTTTACGTGTTTAATTGCTTCATCAATATCTTCGTATAGACACTCTACCTCATCATCATCATGGGCGCTTGTAGGCATATAAACGTTAACAATCGTTGTCGGTTTAGGTTTTGATTTTATCCTTATTACAATATCTTCTTTAAATAGTAAATTTCCCAGTTTGAATTGAAGACACACACTGGATTCCATTCCATTTTTCCCATATTATCAAATTCATATCCCATCACTAACGTAATTAATATTAGGATATTACTTGTAATTAAATAAATAAATACATATAAGAAAAATATATATTGGGTGTATCTCTCTAACTATGGCACATTACTTTGGTAAGTGGGGAAGAATTTGTGTGACAGTAAGAAGCAGACAGGAAGTAGTACTCTCTCTAATATGCAAATCTGTGGGTAAGCCGCACTAATGCTTAAGAGGATAAGCAACTATACATTACCGATCATACCAACACACAAAAATAATATCATGCCAGACAGACTGTACAAAAGTTCTTTCTTGGAATATATTTACCTTAAAAAATTGTGCATATTAAAATTCAACTAAAATTTTCTTTAAAGAAGTTTCCTTTGGCAGAAATACAGGTGGCACAAAAATCACTTGACACTTATTTATAAAAGTACTGAATTTATTTCATTTTATTTATTATAGACAATTATACTTTATGTTCAAAATATTTTCAATCTTCATTAATACATTTTTGCAATCTTTTGGGATTACTGTTACACATTGTATGACAAAGTTCTCTAAACACTGTCCAAATCATTGAATGCGTCGTAAATGTAATCTTTCAGTTCGTCAACAGTACGAGACTTTCTAGAATAAGTAGCTATTATTACAGTAAACAAGAACATAACGCTGACCGCAATCTGATTTTACAAATGCTGCTAAATTATGAAATTGAGGTTGTTTCTATTCACAATTACACAAAACAAAATGCATGGATGAAGTAATAGAATAATTTAAAAGATTTTTAGCTTGGAGTACACTCACAGGACAAAAAATAAAAATACTTAATTTCATCAATGATACTGTTCTAGCTGACTGGTTCTGGAAATGTTTTAAATATTAATAAGAATAGGTTCAATGTCAGGGAGAAATTCAATCTGAAAAAATAATAAAAATTTGATGATGAGGAAAATAATGAGATAAACTCAAAAAAAAAATTAACAATATTCATTTAGAGCATGGCAACAAAATACTTATCAGTAGTATATACAAAAATACATGAAAAATATTAACAACTAAGAATAAAGGTTCTTGTAATCTGGCGATAATGATAATCTTCAGAAATATGTTTTTTGATAGCATTATCTACAGAGGTTTTAAAAAGAATCCATGAGAAAAAATTTAGAATACAGTTGAACATTAAAGCATACTGATTATATTAATTTGGTTATAGAAACCATAAAGGAAGACAAAAATTAGAGGTAAAAAAAGTGAACTGCAATGGAAGATTACCAAGGATGAAATACGTACTTCTATATTCTTCAATAAACCTACAACTGCAATAAACCAACATATCTAACTAACAGATATAAATCATATAACAGTTTCAGAAACTAACTGAATTGGAATGGAAATGAATTAGCTGAAGGTATATAAGCCAATCTACATAATAACATCTGTAAATAGAATTTAGGAACTGTATGTGCAACACCAAACTTAATGGTAGCGGATAAGACTTACACTTAATATTTGCATAATCTCATAAGTCATGTTATCATTAACAAAAAAATAATAACAATAGTAACAACAATTAGGAAAAAACACTACAATTAAAAGAATACATAAAAAAATTTACTTACAAAGCAAACTCTCCACAAATCCAAGCAGCAGCATAAAGTACATCAGTCATTTTTGATCCTGGTTGTGTAAGTATGTGTGCATCCTCTAACAACTGAGCCATTTTTTGTACAGCAAATCCTCTTATAGCCGTACACGCACTGCAACAACTAACATTTGAGCAGCTACTAATGGGCCATGTTGTGTACCTTCCATTCTAGTTAAATCTACCAGTACACTTACGTACCTGTTAAAAAAAATTAAACAAGTAAATACCATAACAATACCGATATGAATTAAAAAATGATATTGAATCGTTCCACAAAAACAATCTTAAATATAAGATCCTAAATGCCAATAGCAAGTATGGAAACTATAATCAGGTAATTTAATGTCAGCAATCTACTGGAACCAGTTTATTAAATGAACAATATAGGAAACACGATGCTTAAGAGTAGACTTACTAGTTTTGAGGCTACAATTAGCAAAAAAAATGTTGCAGTCTTGACACAATACTGTTAAAACGAAGTATATTGCAAAGTTTCCCTTGTATTCTAATTAATCAGAGCAATACTGTACCGGTAACTAGCCTACTAGTTTTCAGAACATAAGCCTCAATAATAGTTTTTTTAATGCCAGACTTTTAATAATGGTTTCATCTTAATTTTTCTTTACAAAAGTGCATTTGAAAAATAACTATCCATGCATCTATATAAACATATATACTGAGGCAATTTTTTTCCTTGTACTGCGATTAATGTTTTTTGTAGTTTGGTTATACTGCGTTGTGTGCAATTTGCTTCTGTGAGCCAGTCAGGCCGATGACCTTGAAATGAGAATGTTTGTCATGTTCTTCGTTATTCATTGTGTGAACACACAATGAATGAAGGTGGACGAACGTCCACCTTTAAATGACTGAAACCGTTTCTTTTTCTGTTTTATAACAATGAATATTTCTTGTTAACTACATCTTCTGTGAGAACAGTAGACCAGTATTCTGTTTGAATTCCAGGTACACCAGTTCCTAATCAATATAGTATAAGGGTATTAATCGAGAAATTTAGGAAGACAGGAGAAGTAAAGGAATATAAGTAAATCAGTAGAATTACAGTACTCAATGAAGAAAAACTGTAAGACATATCAGCTAGTATGTGACGTAGTCCCAACAAGTCCATGTGAAAGTCGCCCTAACAGAAAAACTGCAAGTTACAACTGCACACAACACATAAGGCAGTTCATAAGAAGCTCAGTCTCATCTCATATAAAGTGAAACCGGTTCAAATTTATCAACTTCAGACTGTGGAAAATGAACTCAATTCTGTGAATGGTTTAAACTGTTCCTACAGACAATTCTAACGATGTTTTGGATTATGTTTTCTACACTGAAGAGGCATGGTTTTATTTATCATGATATACGTACACAGAGAACTCGTATTTATGGTCTGCCAACAACCCACAACCATACATGAAAGTCCTCTACGTGATCAGAAGATTGAGGTGTAGATAGCAATATCCATGAGAAGAATAGTCATTACAATATTTCTCTAGAAACAATAATTCAGCTCGTTATTGTGAAACAGTTCACCAGATAACAGGAAGGTAAGCAAGGATGAAATTTATAAAGTTTAGATTCAACATGTTGGCACAGCTACACATACAGCCAGGCAATCCATTAAGTTGCTGAAGTAGGTTTTTGGAGATTGAATCATTTCTAAGGGCTTGTGGCCACTACATTCTACGGACTTAAGCATGCTGGATTTTTATTTCTGGGGTTATAAGTATACAGTTATAAGTATTTCAGATATATACAGTAATGTTTGTCAAGGAAAACCTCCACACCTTCTTGGAACTTCAAACTGCTATTCGTGATTTCACCAAGAACAATCCACTAAACAAAACCGTGACAGTCTTTGACAACAAGAAGAAATGAGTGCAGATATATCTGGCTGTTCATAAAAATTATTTCCAGGTGCATTAGTGTATGACGGGTGTATAGTTACTTTTTGAACACAATGTATATCAGTCAAATAGAGCAGGTTAATTATTAATATCTAACTAGCACCTTCAAACAATAAATTTTCAGGTATTCCAGTTGGAACACATAATTCTCAGAAAATAATTGGATTACAAATTAATTTTTAAACATCTTTAGAGCTCAATAACATAAACAAACCATAAAGAATTAGAACAGCAGATTATTCAAATGAAAATGCCACAAATCAAATTTGTTTTAGCATAATTACATTATAATAATAATAAATGTTCAGTTTTCAATAACAGACACATGGAACACAATTAAAATGTCTACAGAGTTACTTACAGATAAAAAATTAAATATCATCAAACCACCATTTAGTTACTGCTATTATTGTACAAACTAGTAAAAATCATTATGTAAGACAGTTAATTAAAATAATAAAAATTAAACTACCATAAATAAACATACCTACCATTCAAAATTAGTAATGTATTGGTAATTGTTTTGTGAGCAGATGTCAATTATTTTAGAAAGTAATTCATCTCTATACGTTGCACCTTTAGCTTTATCCATATGTACCATTAACTTTTTAACTATTTCCATTAGTTTTCTTTGAGACCTAAAACAAAAATTTTTAATTAATAACTCCCAAGTTTTTATTTTTAATTTCATTTGAGTACAAGTTATCCATAATCTTTGTCTAGAAGAAAACAAAATTAGATTTACATCGTATCAAAAATATTGCTTCGCATCAGAATATTATAAATTCTTTTCTATTTTTGCAACAAACATTCTGAAAACAGCAAGGATCAAAGACAGATTCATCGATCAAATATAAACATAAAACTACAAGGCTTAAGAAGCTGGAGAAGAAAGATCTTATTAACACAAAAAGTAACTGATAAAAACACACTTTCCGCTTAACTTGTCATGATTATTAAATATTTATTATGCCTACATATATTCTCATAAAAGTATACTGTCATCTCTTGGACCTCCCACAAAAAGTCAGAATGAGTTTTTAAGATAGAAATGGGCTGTCAGACCATTATCTTGGACTGGCACCTGTACTTATGAATTATATAGACCGATATTTAGAAAATTAAATATGTTACTTTATCCTTGTTAAAAAGAATGTTCAATTATTCTTAAAAAAAAAAGAAGAACAATAACAACCGCCTTTAGCAAACCAGACAAAAAACTGTTTTCATGTAACTCAACACAAAATTTCAGCATAAGAGAAATGGCTTTATTATATTTCTGTTACCATTTTTAATAGATTACCAAACCGTTTGAAAAATTTCCAACCTATTTATTTGGAATGCAAATAAAAGATTTTCTTTCACACAAAAAGTATTACTCTGTCGATAAACTTTTAAATAGTACTATTTAAAAATAAAAGCATGATGATCTATCTACACCCCATTCAATGTGTACATAATATGTGATCAAAATAATTTTCAATAGCATATTCTGAATTTTGAAGTTTTTTTTAATATTTAGTAACTTCTAGTATTTAATTAAAAATTTCATGTATTTTTATTAAAATATTAATAGACTTTAATCATTTTTTTCTACATTTATAATTTATCTTTAATGATGTGATCCATATATTATTATGTAACAATCAGATAACATTTTACTTATTTACCCCACACAGTAACAACATCTCATCTTACTCATTGACTCACTATTGCATAAATTAAATAAAAATAATAAAACAAAAATACATCACAAAAAACAAAGACTGGAGAAAATAGCTCGCTTTCATATACCATTCAGAACGTAAAGGGAAACAATAAGTTAAATATTAAACACAATCACCAATTAAATATAACATCTCTGAAAATAGAACTGCTCTGACAGCACATTTTACTGAAACAAGATCCAGCTTCAGAGGTGTAATGAATATTAAAAGTCCTCCTTGGAATATAACAATCATCATTTGAGAACTGTCTCGTAGATGCATAACATGAATCTACCGACGTTAACAAGAACCTTCACATTAACTACAAAAAGACCACACTAAAATGTGCTTTAACTAATATATAAATATACAAAAGCACACCATACAACTAAACGAGCGCAGATCCAACACACTTTCTGACCGATTTCTAAAGTGTATCTGGCTAACACAAAAGAAAATTCCTACCGATAACATCAACTGAAGCTTGCAAACAGCAGTGTCAGACATTAAAAATGCCACTATAGCATTTTCTTAATTAAGCTATGACATAACTTAATGTTATGATTTAAGTTTTAAAACTGAAAATGTTATGATAAAAGTTTCAAAACTTAATTTAATAAGGTCTGTTTGATTTGCCATCAAAAATGTCAATAGATATTAATTACCACCGATCATGGAAAAACAATCAATATGTTGCAATTAATGTAAAAAAAAAAAAAAACTGTAATAAGCAAAATAAATTTCAATAATAAAAAAAGAAAGAAATGAGAAATTTTCTACCAACCAACAGAGAATACTATAATTCTATAACCGAGACACAATTCATTCTAAATTATGCTGATTATAAAAATTATAACAAGAGAATCGGTATAAAAGGGCAGTTATGGTGACTTATGAAGTCTGTTCAGAAAATAACTGAACATTTTCAATTGCACGCCAAGGAATATATTTAGTGATGAGCAGTTGGCACCATTGTGTTCCGTATAATCTCCTCTATAACCATATGTTCTTGAAATGCTGATATCTCGTTTAGTTTTCATGTTATTATTATTTGAGTGGATCGTGTTTAAGTGCTAGTAGTGATTTTTGTAATGTGTGATTTTCGAGAGCAACGACATAACGTAAAGTTTTGCGTGAAATCGGGGAAAACTTTCACATGACATTTCAACTTTTGAAACAGCTTACAGAGATGATGCTCTGGGTCGTACGTGATTTTACAAATGGTTTTCACGATTTAAAAGTGGTCGTCAGTCAACTGAAGATGACCCTCGACCAGGAAGCCCTTCTACTTCAATTGATGACACCCGTGTTTAGAAAATCAATGATCTGGTATGTGCAAATCACCGATCGATTGTTAAAGAACTTGCAGAAGAGGTTAGCATCTCAATTGGATCATGCCGTGATGTTTTGACTGAAAAATTGAAGTTTACCCTTAGGTAAACTACTGATGTCGGTTCAACGTAGCAACCGCACCAAGGAACTTACACACGGTCCGACAATGCGGCTCTTGCCGCTTGTGAGTGGCCAATTTTCCTCTTGACCTGTAAGTTCCAGGGGGGCCCGGTCTCTGCCCCCCCCCCACCAACAAGAGCAGGGCAATCAAACATCAGGTGTTCATTTGACTCGACCTCCACGCAGACACATAACTCATCAGCTGCCAGAGGCAACCGAAACAGATATTGGTTTAAATTAACATGGTTGGTGAGGAACCGGGCACCCGTTGCCCTTAAAAACACGCTCCAGGCAAATCATCCCCCCAGATCCTGTATAAACTTATACAACGATCTTCCCTTAGTCGTAGTGTGCCATTCCAGCTGCCATGCTTCCATCATGAGGCTCGCAGCTTCTTCCACAGGCGGGAGACGGGTTTAAATGAACGAAATTTAGATCCGCTGCATTGTGATCACCGTTCCGCTCCGGTAATGGCCCGGCTTGAAACCGCATCCAAGTATTTCGGCTCCCGACTTCTTCGCAATCTCCACATAGCTGCCCGAACTTTCACCACTAAATCGACTAGAAGATCCTTTCCCAAATGGTGGTACCCTGGTAGGAGATTGTTTTAAAAACACCAGTGCATACAATTAAGGCTCTGCGCTGGGCACTCCTTTAATTCTGACAAGTGCTCTCTCTATTCATATCCAGCCTATGCGCCCAAACTGGCGCCGCGTATGAGGTCATGCTTTCGAAGACTCGCTCACTTGTATTTCGAAGACTCACACTTGTATTACATTAAATCATCGTAGAAATAACAGACTGAATCTCACAGGGAACATATAGTCGAAAGTACAAGTTACTAATTGTCTGAAAGGAACTCGTGGAATCTGAACAGAAAAGTATGTGACGATATGTTTGTAATTATATTTAAGCCTTATTAATAGCATACAGCTCTGCAAAAAAACACTGACGATGCTGGTAAGGCCAAACATGTATGTTCTATGTCAATAGATATGCTTTTGTAGTTTGAAAACTACAAAGCACATCCAACAGAATTACATTTCATTTCTAAATTTTCTACTGTAAGTTTTTATCGACAGTTTTAGCCGTGGTACTAGTTAGTTGTCAGTTATACTGTGATATTAGTTTTTATTTAGTTTTTAGTTTTATATGTTACGATATGTTTGATCCGGGCGATAATAACACGAAAGCGTTCTTCGCCCAAAAGAAAAAAAAAATTCCGGCACGTGCGTTCTGTTAAGCAATCAACATCATAAACTTCAGATATCTCTTTGTGAATTTCGGTAGCTTTCTTGGCCTTACCGAAATAAAAAAGTAAAATGTGTCGAAAATGTTCGTTTTCGCACTCCATCTTAAAATTGACCGTAAACTGACAGATGCGAACAAAATTGCGAGCAATTTCCTTCTAAAGTATGCTAAAAGTGACAGCTATCAAATGCCAAAAGAAAAAAAAAAATAACTTTGACAAAAGCGCTTCAAAACAATGATAAAGTTATTTGTGAAAACCGAAATTACTTTGTTTCCGACCTCCATATTTCAGTTTTTTTTTTTTTTTTTTTTTAATAACCGACCAAATATTTATAATGAATCATTAGCAAGTAGAATATTCTCTTCTGCTTAGCAGAATATTCTATTTTCTTTTAAAGAATATCAAATCAGCTGATTTTGTTTTAAAAACCATACGCGTTTATTGAAAAAAACGTAAACATTTAATACAATAATATGTAAAAGAGTAAACAAAAATTATATTTGTTTTTATGATTTTAATTCCGATATTTTCTCTTAAAATAAGTACTCTTTTCATGATTTGCATAATACAGTGTCATTTTTGTGAACATTATAATGTTGCCGGTGAACCTTTTGATATTTATAACACACCAAATGTAAAAACAGTGCTTTTTAACGAAGAATATTTAATAAGATCTTGTTGGACTATCGAAGATATCGGTTTGTTATTAAATCGTTATATATTTCAAAGTTTATTACCGGTATGTAAACCAAAAAATTATGAACATTTTAAAAACTATATTGATTTTTGTTTTTATTTACTGAATGATTCTGTCGAATCAAAACATGCAAAGTACGTATTAACGGAATCATTTCTGGATACTTTAGGAGGTTACACGCAATCTCATATAATACCGATTGTAAACAGGAGATATTACGAAGGTATAACCGACTTAGAGACGGCTAATTATTATCAAAATTTACAAAATAATATAAAAAATAAATTAAAAACGGACGGCGGTTCTTGGTTACCACCGCTAAAAATAAAATCCTCGAATTCTATCGTTTTACCTTTAAATATACCGGATGAAAAATTTTTATTTAACGAAAAAAACGGTAATTTTTGTGATATTATTGTCTTTAATAAATACGACGATGAATTATCAAATAATAATTCAAATAACACGTATAACGATAAAATAACCATACCGTTGCCGTTTATTGATGACTGTGAAAATCCCCATGCGCTGGCAGTACCGTTAAAAGGTTGCAGTTTATATAGTTTAACAGATAAAAGGTCCAAAGGAATATTAACAAAATATTATAATATATCTGTAATGTGTTTATATTACACGTATATAAAAATAAATAAACCGGATGAGAAAAGTTTGGTAGACTCCGTTAAAAAATTTAATCGAAAATTTTACTACTGGTTATCGATAAACGTGTTACCTAATTTAAACGATAATAAACTGTACCCGGCGTATTATGAAGTATTAAGATTAGTTAAAACTACCGTTATATCTTTATATCAGACAAATAATTTCAACTTAAAAGCGATCGATAACCGTAAAGAATCTCCTCTGCATAAAAACTTTGCGCTTGATTTTCGCATTCCGATTTTAGTTATATTTTGTTTAATTATATTTTGTTTATTATATAAGTTTTGTAGCTGTTCATTTAATAAGAATTATCCTACATACTCTGTTGCTAATAGTGAAAAAAGTAAAAATTTACCGGATACTTCGGCGGATTTTAAAACGGCAGAAAAATATGTTAATTTTACCGATGAGGATGATGAAGTTGAAATTTCCGAATCTAACCTGAATAAAAGTACCGATCAAATTGTAATACCGGTACAAATTAACTCTAAAGGTATCAAAAACTTTAGTACCGATTTAACTAATAAAGAAAATTTACAAACGAACAAACATAAAAAAGAAAATAATAATAATAATATGAGAAACAGCGATCGTAAAATAGAATCAAACAGAATTAAAACGCTATTTGATAATATATACACAAAAACTGATAATAATGAAATAAGTTCATATTTTTTTGAATTAGATAGAGATAATTATGGCGAAGCTGATAATGATCAATTTTATAGCGGTAAAGATTCAACGTACTCTTCAAATGACAACCCTAAAACGTTTTCCCAATCTATTTCGTCATCATCTGATCAAATATCATCTGTAATAAAATATAAAAAAAATAAATTCTAAATAAAAGAAAATTTATAAAATTTTATTTGTAAATTTTATTATAAATTTATACGAATTGTCCCCGACGGGGAATCCTACTCTTTAAGGTTTTAAGGGTTGGCGTCCCCACGGCCTTAGCCTATCCAGCCTTTCTTCCTACTACACACTGAGCTGTTGAACTCTTTACACTGTACACCTACACTACACCAAGAACACTAGACAGATTACAATATATACCCTTACAACAACTTCATATACCGTTTCTTCTTACACTTACACTCAGTGGCATTGCGACAGCTTACGAAACTCAACCGTAACGCAAGGTGGAAACTATCCTTCCGATGGATGGATGGCTCTACGTACTGAGTCTCACACGATTTCCTTTGAGCACCTAGGTGAATGCAGTTGTACGTAGCCCTAGCTCTAGTACACGCCCGCTCTGCTGAATGGTTCGTTAAATCGCCGGTACTCGTAGTAACCGTATAGCAGTTCCAAACAATAATCTTTCGATGGTTGTTGGTCCGCTTGAAAAAAAAACAACAAACCCGGGAGTTGTAAAAGCTATAACCGACTTTGTCAGCCGAAGAATTAGTTTGTAATAAAAAAAAGGAAAACATTACAGAGGGGGTTGAATTTTTGTGAACAAGATTTCTTGTTGTGAGGTGCAATGAGGAAGGTAAATCCTTTACTAAGGTTTCTTTCTCCCTGATAAATAAGTGCGTCACAACAGCATGTGTGTCTCCGAAATCTATTAAGAAGCTTAAAAGTAGCGTTCTGTTGAATGAAGTATATGTTGAGGAGCGACGTCAAAAACCTTTAGCCCTAAAGAATGCCGGGAAAGACGGAGTAAGAGCTGCCCCATAAAACGCTAAATTTCAGCAAGGGAATTATCTTTGTCGTGACTTGGCTGACGTTGAGTTAATTGAAATATCAGAAGGGCTATTGCCGCAGTCAGTGACTTTTGTGCAGAAAACTGTGAAGAAGGAAAACGGTGTTGATGTGCCAACATCTTCATTTATTGTACCCTTTTCTGCTACAATTGTTCCTGAGAGAATATGAATTGGGTATCTCTCTGTCCGTGTGCGACCGTACATAACTAACCCGAGTCGCTGCTTTTAGTGTCAAGGTTTTGGTCACAACAAAATTAGTTGTACCAAGGAGCATATTTGTGCGCATTGTAGCTGTGCAGGTAATGTAATAGCGCACGGAAAGAAGCTGAAAAGTGTATTAACTGTGAGGGATCATATTCGACCAGATCTCGAGAATACGTTGTTTATAAGGAGTAACAGGCTATATTAAGAATTTTATTTAGCAAAAAGTATCCTTTCCTGTGGTTGGTCGGGAATATAAAAAATACCTCAACATGAGAAATCCTGTAACGCTCGGTGTTAGTTTTGTCTCTCTCTAACAATATGCAAAAGAATAACGAGTGCGTATCGTGCAAAGAACTAACCAAATCGGTCCAGGCTTTGTTAGATCAAGTAAAATCCCTCACCTCTGCTATTGCATCGTTGAGAACTGGCAAGAAGGATAGTCTTGGTGGAAAGACCGACAAAGGTGTACAGAAAACCACTTCTGGTAGTATACCAACAAATAAAACTCCCGCGCACCAACAACGCAGCAAACTACTAAAATCCCATTGAAAAAAATCTAAAAAAAAGTCGTCGCCTTCTACGGCATCTCCGGTCTCCCAGGCTTCTAAATCACCACCACCACCATCTCGAGGTCTCTTCCGAGGATATGGAGACGGAAATGCCCAAAGAAGCAGTGCACTTCCTAAATGTTATAAAACCCCAAAAAACTGGATAGTATTTAATAAGTAATTTGCACGCAAAGATATTATATATAACAAGAAAAAAGTATTTTCTATGGCTACAAATATTACTCAGTGGAATGTTTGCGCCGAGAGGATACTGAAATCCTACTAAAGGAAGAAGATCCTTTAATAGTATGTCTGCAGGAGACTCACCTTCGTCCGCTAGCGACAAACATACATGCAGACTCAGAGAAGATATTAGCGCCAATCAAGATAAATATCTACAACTTATATCTTCTTCCAAACTGTGATGTTAGTGAGGATAAACTGTCCCAGTCTGTTTTCCCAGATTCCTTTACCCTGCCTAATAACTGGTGATTTTAACGCACATCACTATTCATGTGGCTCCTCATCACTTTCTTCCCGAGGCACTGTAGTTGATCGACAGAGCCAGGACTAAGATGTCTGCATATTGAAGGATGGATGGTATACATTTATGTCTTCATCAGGTACGTTTTCGTATATCGATTATCCTTGTGTTCAGTTACCTTACTCCCACGTCTTATCTGGTACGTTTCTGAAAACCTCTTTGGTAGAGATTATAGGCCGGCTGGTAACAGTGATTTGTCTCAGAGTCAGCCACGCAGATGGGTGGTTCAAAAAGCGGACTGGATCGGATATAAGTATTCCTTTGTCCAATATGACAAGAGTGGTAGCGTGATCCACCGACTAGCCAAGTTTACTCACCTGATTCTCGGTAGCGCAAAAAAATTCATCCCTAAATCATCTGGAAAGCCAGTTCTGTTCTTGGTGGGATGAAAACTGCAGGCGTCACTAAGGAATCGGCTCAGGGCTTTGCGTAATTTCAATCAATGACCGGCGACTGAATCGCTCTGCGTATTCCGAACTTGAGGGCTGTTTGCCGTCGAGTGTTTCGTTGTGCTAAACGAACAGCTGCGGACTGTTGTCACGTTGGGGCTTGTCCAATTTCTGATAGTAGATAGCGAGATTCGGGTAGGTTTGATCTAGCGACAAGTCCGAAAGTGCACAGAAACTTAAGCCCAAGCGGATTAAGGCCACCGAAATCTGGGTGGCGCGGATTGATGATTCGTTAGTCTCCTCCGGTGAGAATGAAAGCTAGGCAGGGACTTCCACCCGTGTGAAGGAGGATGTTGTTGCGATTTTTTAAAATCGGCCGGCAAACCCGTTAGCTTCATGTCCTTGATAAGAGAGTTCGAAGAACAGTTTGAACAGCTGATGGTCTTCTTGGAGAATCCGAGAAGTGCCTCACCAAGTGTAAGAGCACGTGTCACTCCAAAATTCAGAGAGTTCAAGATTTTTATGTCTGCTCTTGCAGAAGGGTTTGAGGCGTTGGCCTCTAAACCCATTCAAGTAAAGGAAGTGATAGTCAAAGAGGATGTTCCTACGTCGGTCGTTAAACCCTCTTAGGTTCAGATGAGGCGTTATAAAGGATAAGAAGGATACTAGTTTGTCTCGAAAGCAACCAGAGGTCTGGTTTGTCAGCATGAAGCAGGGTTTACTAAATCCAGTAAGGAGATGAGGGTTGACTTTCAAGTTTTCCTGCGTTCTAAGAGGTCGAACCTGAGAATTCGGAATATGAGGCAAAGAAGAGGCTTGTCGTGGTAGCTGACGATAAGGAGACAGCTAAAATAATTTCGGACTCTTAAGGTTGAAAAATTTTATATGAGAGCCGATCCTAAGAGGTGCCCTAGGATAATATTCTACGATATTGACCGCCGTCTGGCAGAGGAGGATATTAACTCTTATTAGAGAGCAGAATACCAAGTTGGTGAGGCTGCTTTTAAGGCAGAATGTCGATTTTTGTTTAAAACAAAGCGCTACCATGAAGTGCTTGAGGACTTTTACCTTCTGTGATGAGAATTTTTATTACTGAGGGTAGGCTGTTCATCGATTTTGCTTCTTGTCGTGTCAGCGGTGTTTTAAGTGTTGCAAGTCTGGCCACAGGGCTAAGTTTTGTGATCAGCCTTCCATTTGTGTTCACTATGAGAAGGGAGACGGGCATAAATCCTCCATCATGTGTTAACTGTAAATGTTCTAGGAAAGAACATAAAGAATGTGGAACTTACTTGAGAGCTGTTGAGATGCGTTTTAATTTCCTCGGTGGTTAGTTTTGGTCAATTAAGCCCATAGGTTGCTTATACGTATCTAAACGTAACAGCTTATATTAAGAAAACCAGTAAATATAATTTAATAATGTTTTTTAATAAACACAGCACTTCATCAAGTTTTAATGTAGGCTAGTTAAATTCAGAGTATACACATTCTGTAACTCGGCAAACGTCTGGACGATAATATAATTCTTGCCAGGTATTCAGGAGCATCTACGACGTTATTAGGCCAACAACTTCAACAGTTATCTATTTTAAATTGTTCAAAACTCAAAACCTTTTTTTGTTTAACACTACTTTCAATAAATCCCTAAACAAAAAAGTCCAAAGGAATGACATATGGAGATCTAGTTGGCTGTTCAGTTGGATCTCTCGACCGAACCAACATCCGGGGAAAGTGTTGTTCAAGAACATGGTAACTAACAGAACGTGGTTCAATCCTCCGCGTCGCATGTGTTGACATTCAACACAGTCGAAGTGGCCAGAAAAGATAAAAGCTGTCTTTCACAGACTAGACGTCCGACCGTTCTTTGCGATGCTTTGGATGTCAAAGGTTGGGACACACAGCGTCACGTTGTACAAGGAAATAGATCTGCGTTTGTGGTGAACCTCTGCATCTGATGAACCATTCAGGTATCCACCTGTCCCGTCAATTGTCACGGGAATCATTCAGCAAGATCTAGAAACTATTCAATGTATAAAGAGAAGGTAGCGATCCAAGAAGTTTAGACGATTCAGAAGGTGAGCTATTTCGAATCCGAATATTTTGAAGGCCCGGAGGCTTTTAAGTGAGAGGGCGAAGAATTCAGCCACCCCACAAGCTTTAGCGGGGAGTGCATCGAGTTCTGACTCTGATGCAATACTGACCGCAGCATCTTAGCTGTTATCGTCCAATACCGGTAGCAGAGGATCCTCCGTGCTTTACTGAGAGGATCGAATGATTCCATTTTCGAGGCCTCATATACCTTGGAATTCGACGTCAAGGCCTTTAGGAAGATGGAAAAAAAAGATGGCTTTAAGATAAACCCAGGCGATATAATTTAATAAGAAATTGGTTTATGTGCTTTTTAATTAGATTTAATAAAAGGTGTATCTTTTAATTTTTGTTGACATGTAATGTTTTTGGTAGAACACCTTTTATTACAAGTGATTTGTGTGTTTTTAAGTGGCAAAGACCCTTTACACCCTTGTCATATTAACAGTTTTTTGTTTAACGTGTCTTAATTTTTATAACACTGTGAAGTGTTTTTAATAGTTTTGACATTTCGTAAGAAACGGTTTGAATATTTTTAAATGTCAAGGGCTACTTGTTATTTTGAGTTTTCGGGGTTTCAACATTCTTTGACAAGTTTATTTTTATATGATTTGTTTCGGCAAGAACAGTCTACGTCGCTAGTGTTTTTATCGGGAAAGGAAATAAACTTTTTTCTTTTTTTTTATGTTGAGGTCATGTTGAGGTTTATGTTTTTTTATGTTGTGGTCATCACAGCTTAGTTGACCACAGCTTAGTTTCCACAGTTTTTCTCTAAATATAATGTATTTTATTTAGATAAGAAAAAGAGAATTTAAAAAAAATCTTTCTGCATTTTAGGTCCGAAGTCTATAATTTAAAAAAAACTTTAGACATTTTTTGATAGCTGTGCAGTATACGAGGTCAGTAAATAAAGTAATTAGACTGTTTCAGAAAAATCTTTTATTTACAATTCAATTATACATGAACTATATCACTTTCGAAATAGTTCACTTGGGAAGCCACACAACGCTTCAAAGGGTTTTTCCTCTCTTCATAGCAGTGTTGGAACTCAGAAACCGGAATATCCTTCGGACGATCGGTTAAAATTTTTTTAATGTTTTCTATTGTTCCAAAATGGTGTCTATGAGGAGTTTTTTTATAGTCAAAAACAGGAAAAAGTCGCAGGGACTCAGGAAGTCAGGTGAATAATATGGTTGAGGAACTACAGGAATGTTTTTCTTTGCCAAAAACTCATTAATTGAGAATGCAGTGTGACAAGGTGCATTGTCATGATGCAGCATTGTCTTTGATGGCTGGTCTCACGTGGGCAACTCTTTTCCGCAGTCTTTTAAGAATTTATCAGTAAACATATTGATTTACAGTCTATCCTGTAGGCAAAAACCCGTTATGGATAACGACATTAATATCGAAGAAAAAAATTGGCATGATTTGGATTTGCTCATTTTTGCTTCTTTGGAACGTGGTGAGTTGAAGTATGCCACTCCTTGCTCTGGTGTTTTTTTTCTGGGTCGTACTCAAATATCCAGGATGAACAGTAATAACATTTTTTTTAGAAAATCAGGATCAGATTCAATTTTCTCTAGAAGAATCACGGCACACCTCCATCCTGTTGTTTTTATGTTCAATAGTGAGGTTTTTTGGGACCGATTTTGTACAAACTTCTTTCACGTCCAAACCGTTTGTCAAAATTTGATCGACTTTGGTACGGTTCAAATTCAATTGTTTTGCAATCATTCTGACAGTTAATCGCCGGTCGTACCGTATCTAGTCTCTGATTCGCTCAGCGTTGTCGTCACTTTTTGACGTTAACGGTCTTCCAGAGCGTGGATCGTCCGCAACTGATTCCCGGTCATCGGAAAATGCTTTAAACCAACTAAACACTTGGGCTTGTGACAGAGCGTCATCTCCATACGCCCTTTTCAATTTTTAAAAAGTTTCAGCACCATTCTCACTGAGTTTAACACAAAACGTGATTGCACAATGTTGCTCATAATTATTCATTTTTGTAACGCATAACAAAAACTAGTTTCACAAAAAGTTTGTTTACGTCTCACGTTGCAACAATAAACTAAAAATATTAATGTTTAATATAAATCTGCTCTTCATATAACCATATGTTTTCTAGTAACTTTACAATGTTGCCATTTTGACTGCCAAAAATACTAGTCTCACTTTATTTACAGACCTCGTATGTCAATGTGTTAAAAGTCGAGGTTAAAGAATTAAACGCGTATCAGTAAGGTTCTAATTCTGCAGCACATTTTTCCACTCGACAAGCAGCTATAGAATTCAGATACTACAGTTGCAGAATATACTCGGAAAACAATTTATATTTAGCGAGAAGGTGTAAAAGGATCTGTTTTACAATAATATATTCTTCCTAATTCCCATAATCTAAAGGTTCTGGTTACAACTGTTAATTCATTAATGTTGTTGTTCATTAATTACGTGTATTTTTAATACGTATATATCTCGATTTCCATAATCTTAATAATATAGAAGATGTGGCATATGTTAGGAGTGCTACCTAAAAATGGCGTAGCCTTTCCCAAGAATGACATGAGAATTCTCCTGGCATGAGATTATTCTCATGCTAGGCTTATTAAAGAATTACTCAGGTTATTTTAATTTTTAGAAGGAATAATGCGAGACTAAAAATCTGAATTAATATACGTACTCGCATTTTATAATATTATATTTCATCAACTTAGATGACGATCTTTACATTGCAACTTGGAATTTTTTTAAAATAAATTTTTTAAATATATTTTTCAACATTTTTAAAATTATATCTAATTTTCGTTTTAGTTGAATCGATTTCCAACTTCTTATTATTGTGTTTTTTTTTCTATTGATTTGTTGTGCTTGAAAAATTGTTTTAAATATATTACGCTTGCATTTCTGGAAAGAAAAAAAATTATCTAATTAAACTGTAACTGTAATAACGGGGTTTCGGCGACCTATAACAATTTTTAAGCAGGATAATTCATTAAAATTATTTGTTGGTAAAAGGATTATGTGTGTGTGTATGTGTGTGTGTGTGTGTGTGTGTGTGTGTGTGTATTATATATTTATAATTTAATAAAAGAAAATTTATTCATAATTTTTAAAAATGAATAAACCCATAAATTGAAAAATATTTAATCTAAAGATTGTTGAAAACGGAATTTTGATTAGATAAAAACAAATAAATAAACTATATTCCTTTATAAAAGATGCTTAACAATTTTTTGACAGAAGAAGAGAAATTATACGAAACGGAATAGAGGCTAAAGCCTAACGGTAGGAAATATTCGGGAAGTATTCTATCCCTTAGGGATATATTAAGTGAATTTACAAGAAGGAAATCCCATAACCGATGTCATCTCGCATCTTGGCTGTAGCTCTAAATTTTACTGAGTATATTCAGAAAAAGAACGGATTAGAATTGAATCAAATTTCATTCCTATAGTTCCAACAATAAAATTGTTTCTGTTGACTATTAATCTTTTTGTAGTGTTACTTTTATAATAATAATAAAATAGCGTTTGAAAAAAGCATTGTAATAAACTATTATTAAAATTATGCTTAACTATCAAATTAATAAAACGACAAAAAATTCGATGTTTGACGGTTTTCACTGTGGCTTTCTCAAAATTGCTGAAACACAATTGCTGAAATATTAGTTTTTATTAACTTTTTTTATTTGTCTTCAGTCATTTGACTGGTTTGATGCAGCTCTCCAAGATTCCCTATCTAGTGCTAGTCGTTACATTTCAGTATACCCTCTACATCCTACATCCCTAACAATTTGCTTTACATATTCCAAACGTGGCCTGCCTACACAATTTTTCCCTTCTACCTGTCCTTCCAAAATTAAAGCGACTATTCCAGGATGCCTTAGTATGTGGCCTATAAGTCTGTCTCTTCTTTTAACTATATTTTTCCAAACGCTTCTTTCTTCATCTATTTGCCGCAATACCTCCTCATTTGTCACTTTATCCACCCATCTGATTTTTAACATTCTCCTATAGCACCACATTTCAAAAGCTTCTAACCTTTTCTTCTCAGATACTCCGATTGTCCAAGTTTCACTTCCATATAAAGCGACACTCCAAACTACACTTTCAAAAATCTTTTCCTGACATTTAAATTAATTTTTGATGTAAACAACTTATATTTCTTACTGAAGGCTCGTTTAGCTTGTGCTATTCGGCATTTTATATCGCTCCTGCTTCGTCCATCTTTAGTAATTCTACTTCCCAAATAACAAAATTCTTCTACCTCCATAATCTTTTCTCCTCCTATTTTCACATTCAGCGGTCCATCTTTGTTATTTCTACTACATTTCATTACTTTTGTTTTGTTCTTGTTTATTTTCATGCGATAGTTCTTGCGTAGGACTTCATCTATGCCGTTCATTGTTTCTTCTAAATCCTTTTTATTCTCGGCTAGAATTACTATATCATCAGCAAATCGTAGCATCTTTATCTTTTCACCTTGTACTGTTACTCCGAATCTAAATTGTTCTTTAACATCAATAACTGCTAGTTCCATGTAAAGATTAAAAAGTAACGGAGATAGAGAACATCCTTGTCGGACTCCCTTTCTTATTATGGCTTCTTTCTTATGTTCTTCAATTGCTACTGTTGCTGTTTGGTTCCTGTACATGTTAGCAATTGTTCTTCTATCTCTGTATTTGAACCCTAATTTTTTAAAAATGCTGAACATTTTATTCCAGTCTACGTTATCGAATGCCTTTTCTAGGTCTATAAACGCCAAGTATGTCGGTTTGTTTTTCTTTAATCTTCCTTCTACTATTAATCTGAGGCCTAAAATTGCTTCCCTTGTCCCTATATTTTTCCTGAAACCAAATTGGTCTTCTCCTAACACTTCCTCCACTCTCCTCTCAATTCTTCTGTATAAAATTCTAGTTAAGATTTTTGATGCATGACTAGTTAAACTAATTGTTCTGTATTCTTCACATTTATCTGCCCCTGATTTCTTTTTATTAACATCAAATATTTATACAGTTATTAATTCAACAACTTTACATTAAATATTAGGATAGAGGAAAAGTCCCTTTATTACTCGTATTACTATTTTTCTTATCTTTGTGAGTTGTTGATTAACAAAAGTTTCAGATTTCTGGGTGTCGTATAGCTAAAAAGTTAATAATAATTAAACTATTCCGTTTAGTGAACTTGTATACCGGTTACAAATGTTAATTTTGTCCTAAC
Source organism: Lycorma delicatula (assembly GCF_047948215.1). Classification (NCBI taxonomy): domain Eukaryota; kingdom Metazoa; phylum Arthropoda; class Insecta; order Hemiptera; family Fulgoridae; genus Lycorma; species Lycorma delicatula. The sequence goes on along the minus strand of NC_134460.1, from coordinate 15,963,912 downwards.
GGTGTAAAATATTCAGTTTTTATTAATGGATTATTTGGTGAATAAGCAAAAATGAAAAAGAAACAATCATACAGGAAAAAGAAAGTAAACATGAAGAAATATATCTCAAAAAAAAAAAAAACGACAAGAAGATGAATATGAAGAGGAAGAAAATGTTAAAACCAAAGAAAGAACAAAAAGATTACGAGGGATGATGAATATAAAGAAAAGAAAATATGAAAACAAACGTGTACACAAATATAGAGATCACAAGAATTATATCAAACCAAAGAGCGATTAAATGATCGGCAACAAAAAACAAATAAACGAAATAATGTATGCCTCATGTATATTGTCGCTGAATGGCTTCGACGGCAAGTGGCACGTAATAACCTTGTAGTAGCCTATTGAGAAGGGCTGTTGTCGTCGAATGGCTTCGACGGTTCGAAATAATCTTGCGGTAACCCTGAAAAGGGCCGTTTTTTGCATTAGCTCTGAGAAGAGCTGTTAGATCCGGAAGCTGGTCTACGGCGAAGTCGGGGAGTTGCTGAACGTCCACTGAAATCAGACCGGGCTTCCTCTCAGCGGCAGTTGGTCCCCCACTACAGCGTGGCAGGGGTGGCCCCCAGAGCCCTGCAGTGTCGGGTTGGCGTCGATCGTATTTCGCTGGCGTGGCCGAGGCGGTTCTTCCTGAGCGATCCCACGCTGGGCCGTCTTCTGCTACTGAGTCCGCCGGCAGGGCGATTGAAGCCTGGCGAGCTGGAGCGGGAAGGTAGCGTCCGAGTCCAGCGGCTCCCTCGGCGGGCCGGCCAGGCCCGCTGCTCCGCCGGGAGGTCCCACGTTGAGGCGGCCAGGGAACATCTGTCTTCTTCCTCTTGGTCTTCTCCAGGTGGTGGTCAAAGATGAATTAAAAATTCACTTTCGTGCACGCTCTTTTATTGGAGCCTGTGAGTGGTGGGGTCACTATGCTGGCAGAACTGCGCGGCTGGAGTGACGCTTGTACCAGCGCGTACGTATTCTGTGCTCCACCTAACATCTGAGCTGTCACCGTTGTCGCCCGCCGATATTAAATTAGGCATATATGTGGTAACAATATGTTGTTCTTATGAAGGTCTATTTTTCTGTCACTCTGTAGTTAACTTTAATGTAGATAAAATTAAACAGAATTTCCAGAATAATTAAACAAACAGAAATTAAACTAGAAAATCCAAAAATAATTCTAAATTATAATTTTCAATTAATAAATTAATAATCATATGTTTCACCAAATCTACTGCACATACACATTATGTAATATGCCTATTAAATTACATATAACAAATTTTAAAAGTACATAAAATTTTATTTCGCTAATAACTTATGATATTTTTTTGTTGTTATTGAATAATTTTTATTGCAAAAATTTGTTTACAATAACGGGTTAATAATTACTAATAAATCTTTTTTTTTTCTCAATAACAATTACAATCACAATCGGCTCTCCCGCGGAGCCATAAGTAAGTTTCCTGACAAAAGCACGTGATAGATAGGGGGGTCCTTAAGGAACCCCAAAATAAGTAATCCACAATAAATAGTTGCAAGTAAACTTAATACGGAATTTCAACCTCAGTCGTAAATCACAAAACCTTAATTTCAGCACTACATAGTCCACAAGAACAAAAATTAGTAACAAAGAATAAAAAGTAAAAAGAAATAAATTTAAAAAAATGGAGATGAAGTCTAATTCGAATTTAAGATTCGAATATACAACGAATATATATATATATATATATATATATTCGTTATATAAAATATATATATAATATATATATATATATATTCGTTATAAGACTTTATAACGAAAATAATACTAGACATAGAGCCTGTTAAAAACCTATTTTTATTATAACTGCATAACATTGTAAGGTATGAAACGAAAATTATGTCAAGTGTATGAAGTTGCGTGTGTATGTGTATGATATAATGGTAAATAAAATACATAACTTATGTTATCATCCATCATCCCTGATGCCACAGCAGTTGAAAGGGTGGGGTCTTAGCATCCTATATATATTACAGCTCTCCTTTTACTCCAGCTCTAGTTTTCTTCACCTCTAGATATGGATTTTCTTCAATTTCTTTTCAACATAATTCACTCTACTTTTCCAATAACTACGTTTTTTATTCTGTTTTTTCTTTCCGACTGTTATATGAGGGACCTGCTTCTCATAATAAATCTATTGAATACAATATTTAAATACGAGTTAAATTCATATAATGTTTATATATATCGTAAATTATAATTAATGTAAAAATGAAATTTTGTGGCCGAATTTCTCAAAATTGTAAAATATTAATTGTTGTCATAAAAACGACCAATATTTTATATCATAAAAAAAATATGGGATAATAGTAAAAAAAGCTGACAACACAGTCGTAGGACTTTCCCGTCTCGCGGTTATTCTCTGATGCACGGCTTAGACATACAACTTAATTTGAAATATTTATTTATCATCTTACTTAAATACAATATTTTTTATTTAATTCAATGATTCTAACTAAAGCGCGCGCGCATACCGTATTTCATTGGCGCGGGTGTGGCGATACTAGCGGCCACTTCAAATTTTTACACAAACTATTCTTCATTTATTCAATTCTACTGCCACATGTGACGTCACAACATAGCAGATGACTACTACAGCAGTAGTCCGGCCGCTAAGTGGGATATGTAGGATGTGTAAGGGGCGAATGGCTGGGTTAAGATCCATCCCGCTTTGATGGTGGATCTAACGAGATGCTAATAGAAAAAACTGTAACGAAAAAGACCCGCTGTACTGCCTTCTACAACATATCAAAATTATTACTATTTTTGGGAGTGGGGGTGCAATTTAGCAAAAAAGTTTTACACAAAAGATGTTTTTTTTTTATAATTGTTCAAAAAACTATTTAAAAAAAGTAATGCACCGAAAATCACCCCTTGTACTGCCTTCAATAACTCTTCAAAATTAAAACCATTTTTAGGGGTGGGGGTGAAATTAACAAGATTTTTTAAATAAAAGTTGTTTATTAATATTCACAAAATTATTTTAAAAAATATATCCTTAATTACGCAAGATCTGGAGACGATTTCGTTTCCCCCTGTATCCCTCACTCTTTGACCATTTGAATTGAAAATTTAATAGCATCAAAACTATAGAAATATTATGCCAAGTTTGGTGAAAATCGGTCAAGTAGTTTTGGAGATGTAAGGCGATTTATACGTCACATATATACGTACCCAAATTTTGTCGCGGAAATTTCGATACCATTTTTCGGTTTTCTGAAGCCTTTAAAAGTCAATTCGTCAAGATTCGATGAAAATTGGATATGCCCAAATTTGACCGATCACAATACGTTCCCTACATATGTTGCTATAGCTGGTATATAGACAGGAAAGTAAACGAAAATCTGTAAAAGAATAGATGTAAAAAATTATTAAAGAAGCGAAGTTTAGATTATACGTATTGTAGAAAATAAAGGAAACATTTTCATTAAGAAATTATTTTACCCGGGTTTCATACATTTAGAACCGATCGACAAGAAGCAAACAAGTAATTTATCCCGCATTCTATCTCTGAATACCACGAATCAAAAATCGTAACTATCTGAAAACATTCATCGAAAGCCAGATTTTAAACATAATATCTCGATATATAATTATCATCTTTGCTTATAACATGAAAAGAAATAATGTAAAAGGAGCAGATAAATTCTTTATTTTAGCATGAGCTTTGTTTTTACCGATATATTACAGTGTAAATGAACTGCGTAAGAAAATAATAAGTTTGAGCAGTACCTTTGAAACAAAGAAAATAAAATTTCTCAGGAGCGAAGATAGAGTAAAAATAGATGTGGATATCTGAGTCGTGCTGAACCGATGAGGAAAGAAACGATGTAAGAAAAAATGTTGAGAATTGTAGAGCAGAACACCTAGGAGATCGCGTCAAAGGTGGATAGATAATAAATACGATTTTCAAAACAGAGATGAAAAATATGAAGAGATGTTGCTTATAAACGAACAATAAGGGAGAAAAACACTGTTTTTTACAATTATGAAACACAAGGGCTTATAGCGTTACCGATTAAAAACAATAATAAATACGAGTTTCCTGTACGTTTATAATATTTATAATAGTCTTGTAATATGCGTAACATTACGAATTTAAGAGCTATCCTGTAATACGTTTGCAGCCTATTATATATATATTCTACAATAAATAAGTTGATTTTTTTTAACAATTATTTCTTGTTTGCGTATGCACTTGATCTATCTAATCATATGTTCTATCGTTATTATTTTACATTATACTGTGAATTATTTATTAACCATCGACCGGTATGAAGTAAAACCGACTACCTGTTTGGCTACATTAAAGAGGAAAGTGTGGTGATAATGTCAAAAAAGGGTTATCACGTTTTTCAAATTTTTCCGTTTTAGGATCCAACTAGTTCATCTAGATCAAAGCCGTGTACACGGCTTTAGGCTTTGTATTACAAAATTGACTGAATCGGTTTTCTTCAAATTTGCCTCAAATATTTCTATTTACGAGGCATTGAAAATATTAATACTTTTTTTTCAGAATTTGTTAGGAGGTTGAGAGATAAAGCGAAAAAACTAATTTAGATTTTTTTTTAGAGGAGTTTTAGAGAAAACTATTAAAGAAAATCTGTTACCTACGAGTACATACATATATAAATAATCCAAAAAAAAAATTTGAAAAAATCAACTCCAACCTGTTAAAACTGAAATATTTGTTTTTTGTTCTTTTGCTCTATCTCTCTTCGATTGAAATATTTTTCAAAAAATTGTTGAAAGTTTATACTTCATATAATATAAAGCTAGCTGTAATAACACGTCTACAGTTTTTTAAGTTACACATCTCGGATCTGAAAACCAGAAAAATGTTTTTTGAAATTTTTTTTACTTATTTTTTTTTAGCTTTTATTGAAAAACGTGTTAGATTTAGAGAAAACTTTATTTGCTAACAAATTCGCTTAAGATTTGTTAAAAAATAACCATTTAATATTTTTCATACCTAGTTTCAAAGGTAGCCTGTAGTATAAAAGCATTTTTGGTTTTTTTACTACCATTTTTAGTTTTTCTTGATGTTTAGTACTTTAGCAAAGATCTCTACTTAATCAGAACCTTTTTTAATATTTTAGTAGAAATATAGTAAAAAAGTACACTTTGAACTGTTTTAAGTACGGTTTATTATTTTGTAATTTATCTTCTATTGCAATTTAATACTTAAACTATAATTTAAAGTTAAGAAAACAACAACTTTATATTTTTATTTTTGGAAAACTTATTTATTTTATAACTGGAAAACTTATTTATTTTATTTTATAAGAAAGGGAGTCCGACAAGGATGTTCCCTATCGCCGTTACTTTTTAATCTTTACATGGAACTAGCAGTTAATGATGTTAAAGAAAAATTTAGATTCGGAGTAACAGTACAAGGTGAAAAGATAAAGATGCTACGATTTGCTGATGATATATTAATTCTAGCCGAGAGTAAAAAGGATTTAGAAGAAACAATGAACGGCATAGATGAAGTCCTACGCAACAACTATCGCGTGAAAATAAACAAGAAGAAAACAAAAGTAATGAAATGTAGTAGAAATAACAAAGATGGACCGCTGAATGTGAAAATAGGAGGAGAAAAGATTATGGAGGTAGAAGAATTTTGTTATTTGGGAAGTAAAATTACTAAAGATGGACGAAGCAGGAGCGATATAAAATGCCGAATAGCACAAGCTAAACAAGCCTTCAGTAAGAAATATAATTTGTTTACATCAAAAATGAATTTAAATGTCAGGAAAAGATTTTTGAAAGTGTATGTTTGGAGTGTCGCTTTATATGGAAGTGAAACTTGGACGATCGGAGTATCTGAGAAGAAAAGATTAGAAGCTTTTGAAATGTGGTGCTATAGGAGAATGTTAAAAATCAGATGGGTGGATAAAGTGACAAATGAAGAGGTATTGCGGCAAATAGATGAAGAAAGTAGCATTTGGAAAAATATAGTTAAAAGAAGAGACAGACTTATAGGCCACATACTAAGGCATCCTGGAATAGTCGCTTTAATATTGGAAGGACAGGTAGAAGGGAAAAATTGTGTAGGCAGGCCACGTTTGGAGTATGTAAAACAAATTGTTGGGGATGTAGGATGTAGAGGGTATACTGAAATGAAACGACTAGCACTAGATAGGGAATCTTGGAGAGCTGCATCAAACCAGTCAAATGACTGAAGACAAAAAAAAAAAAAAATTTATTTTATAGAAAATTTTTTGGGTATACTTACACAAAGTTTCATTAAAAATATCTCAATCCGACCTAATCAAACAAATTTTTATTAAAAAAAAAAACACAAAATGGAAATCCGAGAAAAATGAAGTGAAATACAGCATTTGCTTACATGAACGTTTTTGTAAAAGTCAAAAACTAAAAAAACGAAAACTATTCTTCCTCATTTTTTTAATTTTTTTTAGAATTTAACGTGATCAATGATGCCCCATATACAGAGTGTATCACAAAATTCTCTCGGGACCTAATCTACTCGTGTTAATAATGGAAAAACGTTCATATAAATATGTCCTAAAACGCTTCGTTTGCGAGTTACGGTTAGTTAAAGATTTCGCTCGGATTTTAGCTACCCCCGTGAAATGAGATCGTACTGAAATTTTTAGGACATTAATTAAGGGCCAGAGTTAATGATTTCTTATGGTTTTTGACCTGAAAAATCGATTAAAATAGTTACAGAACTATTGCAAATACGGATTTGCAGTAGTTTTTGAGAAATCTAGGGTGAAAACCAATAAACTGAAATAAAAAACCCTGTTTTTTTTTTTATTGACGTACAATAAGTTTGTTAAATGTGTTATAAAAAAACAAAAATTTTAAATAAAACTTGTAGGGAATTTAATTTTGAACATAATAGTGTAAGGAAGTTATAAAACTATGAAAAGTTTAAAAAATCGAGTTTTATTTAAAAACAGTACATTACTACAGTTGTCAGAAAAAATACTTATTTAAAGTAAACAAAATCAAATTCTTTTTTCGTGATGAGAAAAATTTGTAAAAAGAAAATTTATTGTTAAAAATTGCTGTTAAAAAATAAAAAAAAACTGGAAATTATTATACAACAATTATAGAATAAATAAATAAAAATTACTTGGATAATAATATTTTTATTAATGACAGAAAAACAATAAATTATTTGAAAACGTATTATTTTTAATTTGGCAATAAAATAACGGCAGTTGATCAACAATGCGCAATAGGGTTTAAGTCATTCTGAAAGGTACATTAAGTATATCGGGTACCGTAAACTGTGCTGCCGTCAGCGAAGTTTTTTTTAAATTTTAGTTAGAACCGATCGGATTACCATTGAAGTAATGCCGTACTTATTTACAACAGAGGAATACGCTGATATGATATACATTTTTCAAGTATCTAATGGTAACGGTACAGTTGCTGCAGTAGAACATAAAATACGTTTTACGAATCGCAGAATTCCAGATCCCAAAACAATTAGCGCAACTTTTCGTAATCTTCGGGAAATAGGTTCACTACCAGCTACGAACGATCTGCCCATCACGACGCTTTATCGATGAAATTATTATCGGTGCGGTTTAGCGCACTCCAGGCATCAATGCACACCCACCGGGTTGGTCTAGTGGTGAACGCGTCTTCCCAAATCAGCTGATTTGGAAGCCGAGAGTTCCAGCGTTCAAGTCCTAGTAAAGCCAGCTATTTTTATACGGATTTGAATACTAGATCGTGGATACCGTTGTTCTTTGGTGGTTGGGTTTCAATTAACCACACATCTCAGGAATAGTCGAACTGAGACTGTACAAGACTACACTTCATTTACATTCATACATATCATCCTTTGAAATATTATCTGAAAGGTAATTACCGGAGATTAAATAGGAAAAAGAAAGAAAGGCATCAGTACACGACGTATTTACAAGCGGATTGGGGTTTTGCATTCTATGGTTTGGAGGATACTTAATCAACAACACACTGGTATAGTGTACTGCTTCTGAGTAAAATTCGAATTTTTCCAACTTTTCTTTGTTTTATTCAACTTATCTTACACCATTTTTTCAGAATTAAATGCAAGTTTTGTTTAAAACTTCTATGTGTATATTACCATCTAACAAAGAATTGTACGTAAAACATAAAAAATAGGGGTTTTTATTGCAATTTATTGGTTTTCACCCTATATTTCTCAAAAACTATTGCAAATACGGTTCTATTTTAAGATACGGACCTATTTTAATCGATTTTCAGGTCAAAAACCATAAGAAATCATTAACTCTGTCCCTTAATTAACGTCTTAAAAATTTTAGTACGACCACATTTCACCGGGGTAGCTGAAATCCGTGCAAAATCTTTCACTATGTGTAATTCGCAAAAAAACCATTTTAGGACATACGCTTATAAAAACGTTTTCTATTATCTTTACAGGTACATAGAATAGGTTATGAAAGTCCCGGAATAACTTCGTGATACACTTTGTATAGAACCTTTTTGATCTACTTTCAAAACATCTATGTTGAACTAATCCGGAGATATTAACCAAAATCCAGGCCAACATAAGTACGAACATAAATTTTACTGATATTTTTATAATCTATTTGTGTTTTGATAGATTAAGAAGGGAGGTATTGAAATGTCGAAATTTGCGAAAACTCCGATTATCAAAATTTTAACCGATATTTATACTTTCCCTTTACGATCGTTTTACTTTATTGATACAGCAGCGATAAAATCATAGCCGGGTAAATAATAGAAGGTTAGCCGGTAAATGGGCATCAAGCAGCATATAGTTGGCAAAATAAATAGATAAGCATTGAGATATAGTAAATAATTAGGCCGAATAAATATTAGTAACAATAAAAAGTACTAAATTATAGCATCAAACCAATAAAATAACTAATAAAAAAAAAAGTAAGCGAAAACTTTACGTCTAAAATATTAAAATCTAAAATATATTAAAATCCAGACCAAGAGGTCTACAATAATTTTCTAGTAATTCTGATTAGTTTGTGGGTTGCTGTCTTTGGAGAATAACAAGAAATCTGACCTGCTGATCTTTCTTTTTCCTGTTTAGCCTCCGGTAATTACCTTTCAGATAATACTTCAGAGGATGATATGTATGAGTGTAAATGAAGGGCAGTCTCAGATTGATCGTTCCTGAGATGTACGGTTAATTGAAACTCGACCACCAAAGAACAGCGGTGTCCACGATCTAGTATTCAAATCCATGTAAAAATAACTGACTTTACTAGGAGTTGAACGCTGGAACTCTCGATTTCCAAATCAGCTGATTTGGGAAGACGCGTTCATCACTAGACCAACCCGGCGGGATTGGCCTGCTGATCTAGAGGCGAAATAAGTTTCAAATCAATTCATTATGCAAACAAGGGACGCAGCTGCCTACCGGCACCGAATCACGAAAGTTGCATTAGATGGTACACTGTAAAAATTAACAATAAAATACCATAAAAGGAATTTAAAAAAAAAAAACCGAAGAGCAACTTGTCAAATCTTCTACAAACTAATATTAGCGAAGCGAATTAATGATTAAGCTGAAATGATTTATTAAAGTTACTTATAAACTTGTAGTCTGCAGTTACATATTAACTCGGTAAAACTAACTGAAACGTTATTGTCCTATTGTCATTTCAGTTTATGATGAAAGCAGATGAGACCAGAATCCATTTTATTTATTTTCAACCGGATTAGGCGAGCGTGCAATAGTAATGTTAGAAAATGATGTATCTTGCTCATCGGTTTGAGACTAATGATTCAATATTATTAATAGTCCCAGTAGTGAAGGATATTCCATCGGCAGGTAGCAGTAGCGTTCACCAACACATCTCTCCCTCGTGCGTACGCACAACAAATATATTCGTAAAACGTTTGACATATGCTGCATTCATAATTAAATTTCACCGATTCAAACATGTTATATCTTTTCACAAATCTCTTTATTTATTTTAATCTTTGTATTTAATAAATTTGATTATTATAATCTTACTCGGTTTTCCTTATTTGCTTAACTTTAGTAATAAAGTATTATCACAAAATACACAATTAATCGAAGGCGAAGAGGTAGCGTCGAGGCCTTTCATCAGGAGGTATCGGGTTCGAATTCCGGTCAGGTTTCTCGGTAGACTTAAGGTTGAAGCGTTTTTTATTTTAATCATAAAACGATTAAAAAATAGATGAGTTTAAAGTTTATATTATTTATTTAAAATATAATTAATGAATAATGTAAAAATAACCTAAAAAGCTTGTAAGCTACTGTTAAATCCATTACGAAAAATTCTTTTGTCTCTTATTAAAAATTTTAAAATTTACTAATTCAATCATTATTAAAAAATAAAATAATTATAATAAAATCCAACAAAAATTAAATAATTAAATAAACTAGTTTTCATCTACAACGAACTTCAAATACATGAAAATACTAAATATAAAAAATAACTAAAAAATAATTCACAATTCAGAAGGCGTTAATGATTTTTTTTTTTTAGCTCATATATATAAATATGTTCATTTGTAATACGTTTACTTATGTACACTGAAATTCATTTTTTATAACTAGTGTTAATTAAAAACTAATCTATAGAGTAATATTGTTTTTGTAAAAGAAAATCTTTTAATTGTGTTTTAAATATACCGGAGCGAATATTCTTTAAACCGTTAAGTAATTTATCAAAAGTGACAACGAAAGTATAAAATCATTTTTTATATAAGCCAGAGTTTTATGTTATGTTACACTAAAACAGTTCTGTTGGATGATTTGAGAGATGGATATTGTTATTTTATAAACGATAGATGACTTTTTAGCAAAAGCTGCAAATTCCAAATTATAAACGCAGTTGATAAATTAACATTTAACATTTTTTTTCTGCTGTTGCGGGAGAAACACGTATTTAGCGAGTTCTACTAAAATTTTCTTGTTTTGTGTAATAATTTACGGTGCAGATTTAAGATCTGGTAATGCATTGCAGATAATATTACCTTTTATTTTATTTAGTTAAATTTAAGTAAGACTTTAATCGGTCTCAATTAGTCTAATTAAACAACATAACCTATTGTTATGGATCGGCTGCTAACAGTTCCTGATAGCAACAGCGACACGTTAACGCTGATATACAGGGTAACAGAAAGCGAGAACCTTTAATGAATTCAAGCAGAGACCCTAGAAAAACAACACTATGTAAACTAATTACAGATGATATTATCGAGAATATAAGTTACGTCTCGGAAAGTGAGACTGAAAATGACATTACGGATTCACATAGAGATAATCTACTACGGCAGACCGTACCGGTAGTATTGCTTACACTTACAGTGTCGAAGATGAATTTTACATATGATTTATCACAATGCAGTGAATACGAATACCTATCGATGGAAGAGGCTAGCGAGGAAATTAAACAGTATTTTATAGTATTACTAACATAATAAAACCTTATGAGTAATTAAAAGAATTAAATGGCAGAAAGGCTCCTGGAATAGACGGAATACCTGTAGAATTACTGCGCAGTGCAGGTGAGGAAGCGATTGATAGATTATACAAACTGGTGTGTAATATTTATGAAAATGGGGAATTTCCATCAGACTTCAAAAAAAGTGTTATAGTTATGATACTAAAGAAAGCAGGGGCAGATAAATGTGAAGAATACAGAACAATTAGTTTAACTAGTCATGCATCAAAAATCTTAACTAGAATTTTATACAGAAGAATTGAGAGGAGAGTGAAAGAAGTGTTAGGAGAAGACCAATTTGGTTTCAGGAAAAGTATAGGGACAAGGGAAGCAATTTTAGGCCTCCGATTAATAGTAGAAGGAAGATTAAAGAAAAACAAACCGACATACTTGGCGTTTATAGACCTAGAAAAGGCTTTCGATAACGTAGACTGGAATAAAATGTTCAGCATTTTAAAAAAATTAGGGTTCAAATACAGAGATAGAAGAACGATTGCTAACATGTACAGGAACCAAACAGCAACAATAACAATTGAAGAACATAAGAAAGAAGCCCTAATAAGAAAGGGAGTCCGACAAGGATGTTCCCTATCTCCGTTACTTTTTAATCTTTACATGGAACTAGCAGTTAATGATATTAAAGAACAATTTAGATTCGGAGTAACAGTACAAGGTGAAAAGATAAAGATGCTACGATTTGCTGATGATATAGTAATTCTAGCCGAGAGTAAAAAGGATTTAGAAGAAACAATGAACGGTATAGATGAAGTCCTACGCAAGAACTATCGCGTGAAAATAAACAAGAACAAAACAAAACTAATGAAATGTAGTAGAAATAACAAAGATGGACCGCTGAATGTGAAAATAGGAGGAGAAAAGATTATGGAGGTAGAAGAATTTTGTTATTTGGGAAGTAGAATTACTAAAGATGGACGAAGCAGGAGCGATATAAAATGCCGAATAGCACAAGCTAAACGAGCCTTCAGTAAGAAATATAATTTGTTTACATCAAAAATTAATTTAAATGTCAGGAAAAGATTTTTGAAAGTGTATGTTTGGAGTGTCGCTTTATATGGAAGTGAAACTTGGACAATCGGAGTATCTGAGAAGAAAAGATTAGAAGCTTTTGAAATGTGGTGCTATAGGAGAATGTTAAAAATCAGATGGGTGGATAAAGTGACAAATGAAGAGGTATTGCGGCAAATAGATGAAGAAAGTAGCATTTGGAAAAATATAGTTAAAAGAAGAGACAGACTTATAGGCCACATACTAAGGCATCCTGGAATAGTCGCTTTAATATTGGAAGGACAGGTAGAAGGGAAAAATTGTGTAGGCAGGCCACGTTTGGAGTATGTTAAACAAATTATTGGGGATGTAGGATGTAGACGGTATACTGAAATGAAACGACTAGCACTAGATAGGGAATCTTGACTAGCTGCATCAAACCAGTCAAATGACTGAAGACAAAAAAAAAAAATGAGTAATTAGAAACAGTTGCGTCTAAAACTGGTTATAGTGTGTAGGTTATAGAAATAGAAAATGAATTACGCATCGAAAATTAGTTATTCTAGAGCGTCTCAAGGAACGCAGAACAGATTCTTTGACCTAGGTCAATAATTTCCCGGTCAATAATGATTCCGGTTATCGTTTGAATATTCATATTCGTTCCAATAGTAATAATAATATGCTGAGGCAGTGAGAAATAACAACCGTAGTTGATTATGTTACCGCAGATAAATTTCCGAAGCTGACCTCTTACATTGAATTCTTTGTGCAACAAATCGGGAACCTACCAGCTCTGCTCGAAAATAATTTCTGAGATCTGTTAACGAGACGTATTTGAAAATTGCGCCACGGAACATCAACGATATTACGAATCGAAGAGAACTGAAAACGTTGATTTTTACCGAACTATTAGATTTTGTCTCCGAAACGCATTTTGCTGACCGCAAATATTTGAATATTCGAGGTTATTTAGTGTACGACTAACCTTCCCGATAGTTGAACGCATGGAGGTACTGCGGGTCTGACAAAAAATGGATTGAGGCATAATCAGCTCCCACCATTCACCAGCTATCGGTTTAAAAATTTATTTATTTAGTGTTTTACAGATCAAAAATAATGTGAACAGAGTTCATCGCTTGTATACATAAAAGTTGTTGAAAAGACTAATAAAAACTGTTGGAGACCGGATGACGAAGATTATAGATAAAGAGTTTAGTTTTAACGCGACTTAAAAGCGTATTAAATCAATAAATGTCAAAAGTAGCACGAACAGGATGGAGTGAAATGAAGAATATGAATTATATCTGATAGCAAGGTGTAAAAATCTAGACGCCTTATTCAAAAAAAGAATGTTTATGTATGAGCTTGAAGCCGAATCGAATCGGTACAAGTCTGAGTTTATAATTTCTGTTATAAAGGAAATTAACGTTTTTTCTGCATACCTGAACAACGCAATAATACTCGGATACGCATTAAAAGCGCGTAATAATGCGATTATAATAATTAAATTGTTAAAAAATTGTAAAAAGGATAATGCAAAATTAAGCCATTATAACGGAACGGTAAAACGAGAAAAGTACAAATTTTTTTTACGTAAATTTTTAATTTACGTACTGAGATATTTTTACGTTTCACTTAGTTTTCCTCTTAAGTATTGAACTGTCAGGTCGAAGTCCTTGGCATATAATTTCCGTGAAGTCGAAATAATTATGCAAATTTCTGACAGATTTGTTTACAGCTTTGATGTACGGAGAAAATATTAATTAAATTAGTTTAACTGAATGATACGTGTGTGTGTGTATGTGCGCGCGCATGTAAAAATGCATTGTTAGCTGAAAAAAAGCACATTAATCAAAGGAATAACTAGTTAAAATCGCTATCGAAATGTAATTACCAGTACACTGTAGCGGAGTAATAACGCCTCCTCTATTCAGATAAAGATTTGAATTTGAACCCAAGTCAATGTCATTATTATCAATTTAAAATAGCTAGGTGTCAGAGGGGCATTTAGCGCCGCAAAAATTTTACACGGTTAATGTTTCATTACACATGATTTTGTTTTCGACAACGAAAAGCTTCAAAATCCTGAGAGTTTTTAGCTGTTTCTTGAATTGTGATTTTTTTTTTAACGCAGCTCTAATATCAATGTTTTCCTTTTTTAACCCCAAAACACAAAATATAATTTTAAATAAATTGTTCGTATATAGCAGTATAAATCGTTCGAGAAATATAAAACGTTCGTGCGCTGCGCGCAGTTGCCCAGCTTCCTGGCGTACCATGTAGTCCGATCTGCGCCAATAGCAGTTAAAATAAAAGTGTGAGCACATACATCGACTAAACAAACCCGCGCACCATCTTTTTTTATGGGAAAGGATAATTTGCGCGGTGAAGAAACGCAAAAACATAAAACTGTTGTTCCGATCTGTAAAACAATCGGTACGGTATAATTTTGGTAAATCTATTTTCTTAAAATAAGTAACTATTTCAAGAAATATTTTAATCTCATAATAAATACTACAACTACTTTTTTCAAGTAGCGGAAGATGTGAGAGATTTAAATTTGTAACAAACAATATAACGGAAATTCACAAACTGATGTTCCATTTTTATATTTCAAGTTAAATTGTTTCGTAACACTGGTTAGTATTTAAAAACCAACATTTTTTATGGCTAGAGTTTTATATATATATATATATATATTTCAATCTATACCAAGCATTCCGTTTAAAGATTTGTTTTTAACAATGTTGTACTGATATATTGTAATGGGAGAAGCTTTTCATTCTTTTAAAAGCGGTGGGTTAAAACATGATTTATTGTTAAGGGAAAATGAGACTCTAAAGAGTGTGACTTAATTCCCGTACCCTTTATAACTAGTCAAAAGCAATGTCTTTAGAATTATTATATCGCTCTCTGTGCGTTTCTTAACGTAACTTAATTTACATATAAATGCACATTCAAATTACGATTAAATAATGCATAACTTAATGAAATATTTCTATACTCGTATTATTTTATGTGAAATGCGAGATAAGAAAAATTATTGTAGCAGAAATTTAAAGCTATATTCTTTAATATAAAAAAAAAGAACAAATCATTTCCGTTTATTGCTGTATTTTTAAATATTGATATTTTTACTACCTTATAGTCATTAAATAATTTTATCTCAAAGTCGTTATGAATCAAATTAACAATCGAAATCGAATTAGATTTCATCTTTGCTAAATAAAAATTAATTTTTTTTATTCTCAAAAAAAAAATACTCCGGACAAAATCCAACCCGCGTCTGGGAGGGATGACCGTGATCTGTTTTCGCCGACATTGAGCGGAGTGCGTACGGAAAGTGTTTATTTCTCTTTCCGATGGTGGAAACCGAGTTGAAGGTGAGCTTGCTCACCCGGCTAATGTAAGGTTGCTCTGCCGAAGTATTCCAGCTAAACGCGAGTCAGTCACTTCGGTCCTCGGCAGGAATTTTCCTATCCACGGGTAAGGGTGTTAGAGCTTTTACTCTACGTGGGAGATCTGGGATGTCGGTTTTGTAGGTCGAGCCCGGTCCGGGTTAAATCTATGGAAGGCGGCTGATTGGGGGAACCCAGGCGGATCAGTGATCTGAGGTAAGCCCAACCGCCTCTCCGCCCACACCTTGCGATAGATTAAATAGCGTCCCGTCATTCATGGAGACGTCAACTTCCACGATTTCTGTGGCAGAGGATCCATGTCCACGTAATACCCTTTATCTTCACAAGCAAAGCGAAGGAAGAAAGTTAAGCTTAGTGATGTTGAAAAGAAGGATCGAACTAAGTTTCAAACGAAGCGTTGCTAAAATATTTGTTGATAAAGGGGATAAATATTTTGGTGGATTCGTCCAGGGATCCGCCGGGTTGTATCAACTACCACAGGCATGGTAGTTGGTAGAGAAAGACCATACCACCAACTCAAACGGTCAATACCACCACTCAAATTGTCAGCTACTTCGAAGCTAGAAAAATTGTGCAAGACAGATCGCAGAAGGTTGTGTCTTGTACTCGGTTGTTGCAGCTCCTGACGCTACCTTTAAGTCAGAAGACATAATTTCTGATCTGTCATCGGTTCTAGCGAACATAGACCAACGTATCATTTATGACAAATTGAAAAGTCGAGACCGATTAGAGAAACTAGTCCAAAACCGACGCAGAAAAAAGGAGATGTCTCTACACAAAAACTACTACTTAAGCGAGGAATGAGCAGTCAAAAAAGGTGACGGAAAGCGAAGCTAAACCGCAGAAGTCAGAAAATAATGCGCCGATTGTAAAAGTTGAAATCGAGAAAACCTACATTCAGGGAATTAACAAAGAAGATGACGTGATGGTAGTCGGAAAAGAGAGCGATGTACAAGCAACAATGGAGCACGTGAAACTTTGAAGGCTTCTAAAAGAGAGGACGAACTCTTTACCCTCTCCAAAACTTTTATCGGGGAGTACGTCAAGATTAGACTGATATAATGCTCACCGCACCATCTATATCGGTATCACCTGATACCGGTAGCAAATCATCCTCCGTTATTTACTGCGGAGGATCGCAAGATTCCATCTCCGAAGCCTTGACACCCTGGAAACAGCGGTGGGGTAGCCGTCAAAACGATGGATAAAAAAAGAAAAACGGATGGTATAAAGGTAAATTTAAGCGAAAGATGATATAATTGTGGTTTTTATAATTTTTCTGACTGAATTTTCGTTAACAAAGAGTTTTTAAGAATAAAGGGATTATTACATCCGTTTTGACAGATATGAAAACGATTTATTTAGAAATGGATGTGTGTTTTTAAGTGGCATGGGCCCTATACAACCTGGTAATTTGGTATTTATTTTTTTGGGGTTTAATATCAAAGACAAAGTCCTATTTCTGGATGATTTGATTGTTATTTAATCTTTTATTTTTATTCTTGAGTAATACTTCGTAATACTTTAGCGAACGAGAAGAGCTCGATAATATTTTTTAATAAATTATCGACCAAGTTAAAAATATCTTCCCACCAATTTATTTTAATTAAAACAATTTTCTTTTAAACGATCAATATTATTCCGTTGAAGGGTATATAAATAATTCGTAATAAAATTTGTACATTAAGGATGTTTGATAAGTTAAGAATTTTGATAAAGATTAAGAAGACAGAAATTTTAGTAAACATGGTTTTTATTTCTCAGTCTCCGTTTAAGTCTATTCATTATTATACATTATACATTATATATTATACATTATTATTATTATTATTATTATTATTATTACGGTCCGTAAAAATTCCTCATGATCTTTTGGTTATGGTTACGGTCTTCAAAATTGACAAACGTTTCAGAAATAACTACATTATTCTGCCCAAATCTCTTTCTAGCAAGCCACTTATTTACATTTCTAGACAGATAATACTCCGAAGATACTGTGTCTGGCAAGCAGATTACTACCGGGATGTCGGATTACTGCAGGGATTACGAGATGTACGACTGTCCCGCTCCCCTTGACCTCTAAGTTCCAGTAGAAAATTGGCCGCTGATAAACGGCGAGTCGGTCCACACTGTCGGACGGTGTGGAGTTCCTTGAAGCAGTTACGTTGTTCAACCGGCATCAGTAGCTTAGTTAAAGGAAGACTCCGACCGCACTGCTGGAGGAAGTTATACCGTTGAGTAACGATCGGTCTTCGATCTTGATCTGGCTAAGCAGTTATAAAAGGATCGACAGATACTTGTTGTCATACAGCGACGTAGGTGCAGCAGCGAATCGCTGTCCTTTCTTAACTTATAAATTTCGAAAAGGTAAATTTTTATAATTTACGATGCTCATATATTTTATTATAAGACGGGGTACGCTTACCCGTTTAGGAAATATATGACGAGTTAACGTCTGAACACAAAGCAACTGGTGAGATAGACAGTGCTTATACCGTTCTCGCGATTAGGTTAGCTCCAGGAGCTATTAGGAATCAAGTCGCTTAAATTGTTTCGAGGTTCATTAGCCCTTCGAGGCACGAACATTTGGTCTTACACTTTAGTGTAACTGAACGGGATGGTGGCGGGAGAAATGCCAGTAAATTCAAATATTACAGGGATTGGCTTCTGGTGGCCAAGAGTTAATAGCGACGTCGCTTTTTGTCCTTCGATATCGGCTCTTCCTATCATTACGAAGTAGAATTTGTCAAGGATTGTCATCCGCCGATAGGGAACGCGAGCTGGGTTTGGACTTATATTAGTTTATTCTACTTATGACACGTCGTTGTTTTAGTAATCCTACTCGGTTCGAGAGGCACCGCAATCTCAGACATTTTGTTCAAGCGCACAGCCGTGGGGGTGACGGTGCGAAGCTACCGTCATCTGCTTCGGTTAGATTAATATGCTACTTTATTAGGCGTTGCTCCTCGTGTGGCACACGTGGCAAGTTTAACGGCCACGCGGGGGCATGATCTCGGAGGCGGGATCATGCTTCCGCCGGTCTCTGCCCGTTCGAACGGCGTAACATTGGTAACCGTACGAGAGTTCGATATAGGTACTCAAAATCGCCTAATCCGTTGGATATCTCGAGCCTGCATTATTACCGGGCGCGTGCAACCGGCAAACATTCCTACGCGTGGAAGGAGTGCTTAATAAGGATGTTTGGAAGGAGTATTATTCTTTAACATCTATCTGTAGTTATCTCTGGAAGTGTACAAGTTACATTTTTAATTAGGGTATTATTATTTATTTGTGTATGTTCTTATTTAATATTTTCTTTAAAAAGTCAATGAAGAATTCAAAAATAGAAAGGGATAGTGTAAAGGTCGGAAGAGCTTCTGAAGAAATTTACAAAGAGTCAGTAATATACTGTTATGAAATATAATAATGAAAATCAAATCGTAATTTAGTTATTAACAATACTTAATTATTAAATAAATTTAATATATTAATTAGAAAAAGAGAAATAATGATTCTGAAAAAAAGTAGACCTAAGAGAAAAGAAATTAAAAATAAATTACTAAATATTATCCAAAGGGTAGTAGTTTCTATACAAATAAAAGGCATTAAGTATAATTAAAAAAACCACATGGATGCTGTATTCAGCGTATTGAATACACAAGTCGTATTAAAAGGAAAAATTTAATTCTATTCGTATAATAATCATTGTAATTTAACTTCATTATTTTGATTACTGATAATAAGCGTAGTTGATATTTTTAAATCCGCTTTTACAATTTTACTGTCGTAATTAATGTTTTTTTCGTTAGTCCATTACAATTCGATATTAATTATTTTACTTTACCGTAAAATAAAAAAGTAACGATTTTATCAGCTGAAAAATCTGTTCCTCTTATCTATTTTGATTCACATTAACTTGTTTTTAATAATTCTTTATTCAGCTGAATTTTGATATACGATATACATTAAAATACTCATAAGCTGTTAAAATTGAATATAAAATAGAATTTATAATTTAATTTTTTATTCATTCGTTATTCATAAAATCTACATTCGATTTTGTCTCCTTCGTGGATTACCTCTTAACATCGTGCTAAAACAATCGAAGCTATTTTAACAAAACTTACAGAATAAATTTATCTTAACTCTTAATAAGATTTTAATTATGTCGCAACTTTTTATTTTGTTTTGTATAACGCGTCGTATTATAACGCGAGCTTTTTTTGTATCTGAAATTGTTACGGGAAGTAACCGAACTTTACTGTTTCTGGATGACTAAATTATTATCGATAGAGAAGTAACCTTACGGCGTGCAATACACATACTTCAGATGGTAGCGAAAAAATATGACTTAAAATAATATCCAGTGAAAAATCTAAAGTAATGACATTCTGTGATTAATTTTCTGTACGTTCAAAAATATTATAAAAATTATAGTACAGCAGAACAAGTTTTCGGGATATCCAAGTAGGTGAAACTACGGGTATCCAGATAGAGTAAAGCCGGAAGAAATATTGTAGTACCAAAAGAAAGGCTACCTACAGGCTCTGATCTAACTTTTATTTCTACTATTATGGACCTTTGAGGCAGTAGATTAAAGCCTTTAGGCTACAATATATTTTAATCGGATAAGAGATAGTATATTATGTAAGTTAAAAAGCTAAATATTATCGGATAAGTAAAGAATCTGTTTAACGAGTACGATGCTAAAACACAAGCTGAGATTTGGATTCGGAAGTATCAGATAATATAGGATCATCGGCGATCGAAATTCAGGAAAGGAAAATACTGTCGAAACCTGCCGTTAAAAATCTAGGGATCTGGTTTAATGCTCATCTGAGGAGGTTTGGTAGGCCCCCGAAGACACTGAAAAGGCGGAAGGCGGAGAGGGTAATGCGATACATAGCCGGGATTCTGCTAAATCGTGGAGAACCAGATCAACAACGGAGGAAAACACTGACTGGAGTGACCCGTGCCACGCTCTTATATGGTGCAGTCCAGTCGAACGAACATATGATGTTCGACTGGACTGCACCAGTCGAGCCTATTTATTTAAATTTGGACTCATATACGGATAGTTACCTTGTTTGTGGAACTGAAGAGACGTCTTATCATGTCCCCGTTTTGAACTATAGCGTGGCTTGGACACGTTGGGCAGGAGGGATATATTTTTACCTGAATACTACGAGCAGATTATGTTAGCGGAAGAAGAGAACTGGAACGCAGTGCGAGATTTGCCAAAGTAGTTGTAGACAAACTGCGTGTCGCTGAAGAAGGCCGAAGGGTTGCTGTTCGGCGGACAGGGCTGCGATTAAGTGTCTAGGGGCCCCCCCCCCGGACCTTGTAGGGGTCGACTGGATGCAATGAAGCCGTGGTCACTCCGCTGGCACGGGTCCGCAGGTAAGTTCTCCTCTTCTGAAGCTTCTAGATCGTCGGGTAGGTTGTAGAGAAGCCGTAAAATATTGTGCCAGTTCTATAAATCTCTCTCCTCTAAACGAGGAGACCAAATCGATTTTCGGTTTGGTCAGTCCTGAGATGAAGGCCAAAAGCAGTGCGACATACAATCGTACTCACATATTTATCTGTGTGTGTGTGTGTGTGTGTGTGTGTGCGCGCGCGCGCGCGTATTTTTTTTAGTCTAGTTGGACTAAGTGGACTCTAAAACACTAAGACTTGCAAAAAACCTGATATCCCATTTTTGACATTATCGTACTTTCTCCTTTGATCCTTTGCACTCTTTTGTCCGATACAGTTCGACATCATACAATAGCGGTACCGCTATTTTGTCGAATATAAATCGATAATGAAATTTACACGTAGCACTCCTTTGTCGAGTACGGTTCGACATTTTTTAAACTAACCGGGATTATGCGCAGAGATTCAAAAACGAACTGACATCTGTTTGTAAGATCGTAAAATCTACGTAAGATCGATAGAATCGAAAGTAGCTCGTTTTACTCTTAATTACGTTTTTGATGTGAGGTTATGTATTCCGTGGAGTCGGCACGGCATATACCTTCTAGTAGTTTTTAGTAGTACGTTTCTAGTAGTAGTCTATCTAGTAGTTTTTTAACCGATTCTGATATTGAAAAAGAGTTTAATGATAATAGCGATGAAGATCCTGACTATAATTTTGAAAAAGTAATCAAAGAAATGCTATTTTGGACAATTATAGTGAAAGTGAAGGTAGCGATGATGAAATAGATGGACCCCAAGGTATGCCTACTCCTAACGTTCGTGCTGTTTCTCAGTCGTTGTGGTGTCTGTCAAATAACGTTAATTTTTCCACATTTATGAAGATAATTTTCATAAGTTATCGTAATTGACATGTAAGTCCTATTTTTTGGTTAAATGAAGGTATTTTAAAAAGAATTTGATTTTTTTTTATATATGCAATTTTACCATACATATAAGATAACCAACCGTAAATTTAATTATTAGCCGACAGGGAACTAAACGATTAAAAAAACTGGAGACGCAATGGCACTACATAATCGGAAGGTAAAGGGTTAATAAATCTATTCTAGCTATATTCGTCGAAAGGAATTCAGAAAACTCATTAATTTAGACACATGCAGGTTTGTTTTTTACATTTCTGGAATACCGCACTTAACACGATTCTTTACGAGTGCATTATTATAATTATATTACGTTCGGAGCAAGATATTTTTATTAATTTTAATAATATTGAATAACACATAAAACTTGGTAGGAAATATATATATTTTTAATTAAACTAGCTGGTTGTCATATTTTTGTTCTATTTTTATGTATCAAATAAGTAAAAGTGTGTTAATACAATCACTTTTTTTAAAGTTTAAAAGTTCATACAACGTAAGAAAACACCTGTGTTCGTAAAGCTATATTTTCATAACATGTTGATAAATAAATTGTTTTTTATACATTATTAAAACTTGAAGCTTTTCGTATAAGTTCCAATTTATTTATTTATTTTAAAAGAATTTTTAGAAATTACAGAAAATTATTTTTAATTTATATCACGTCTTTCATCTACCGTTTCTTTTACGTAATTTAAACGTTCCTTAACAGTATTAAAATACTTTAAACAAATGTGTATAGTACTGTGTGGTTTTTCATATTTTTAGATAACGTAAACATTTTTGCGATAATCATTTTCGAAATGATTACTTTTCAGCACCGATTTTGATTTTTTCTTACGGTTAAGAAATTTTTTTTATAACAGTGAATCGATAATAATGTTACGTAATTTTATAAATTCAGTTAAAAAAAAGGACGGAAAAAGTTAGGTTTATTTACGAGTACATTAAACCTAATAAGAATCTAGATTACCCGTTAGATTACCCGAATATAGTCTAATCAAATCGAAACAATATGCCATTCCTGAGTCCCCACTCCGGGAGCTAGGACTCGGTCTTTAAGCCAACGTCTCTAACGAGGACACTCCGAATGGAATATTCCCGCCAGGACTCGGGAATTCGAGAGTCCACTCACGGGGTTCGAGAGTCCCCGTGCCTCATAGCTACCGCCCACTCGTGCAAGCACGAGCTAACGGCAGAGAGTTGTCCCTCATCCCCGAGTCCCCTGATCCTTCTCCTAAACAACCCTCGTCACGAATCCTAGCGCGGTCATCCGCTCACTAAGGTGAAGGCTTTGTATCGTCATTGTCGTGCCGGCGAATTCGGGAGACTGTGCGTTAAAGCCTTCGGCTACCAGCACACGTCGACCCAGCACCTAGTCACCTCCTCCTCCAAACTGTCAAGAAATTCTACAAAGTCGTCGATCCCGGTGTTGGGCAAGTGGTAGCAGCTGAACACCACCAAGCTAGCGAGGTCAGCTCAAACAAAGCCGCTCCCTCCTCCACAGCCGAAGACTGGTACACTGGATAAAAGGAAACCAATGACAGCCTTGGATGTCGGATTCACCATCCACCCAGGCTCTCCCACCACCGCCTCGTTGGGTTCATATCATGACTATATCCACTGCCTCTCGCTGGGCCATCTCCCGGCAGAGGTCCATAGCTCATCTACTTCGGTTGAAGTTAAATTGCAGGAACCTAATTTTGTGGTCGCATATCCCCTAGCTCGGTGGCTCTCCGCACCAAAATACGCGCATACTGTTGCTCCTTTTCATTGCTCCATCCTGTGCCTCGGCCGTCCACAAGGACGAAGAATAGGTCTCGCGGGTGCGCTGTAAGTCCTCGTACTTCGAAAGGAGAATCGACTGAGGATTTGCCCGCTGGCAGTAATGTCGACAATGTCCATCCGCAACGCATACGATTCGCCAGGAGGCTTATACGGATGACTTCAACACGGTCCTTCAGGGAATAGTAGCACAGGTCAAGAAGCTGAAAGCCCTGTTGGGGGAAGACCAGCAACACTAGACGACAGATTAAGGCCTGCTCTAGGACTTTAAGGAAACTGGCGAGGAAGATGGAGAAGGTGACATCGGCTGGGCTGGCAACTTCCACACCGTCCTGTGTGTTCCTGTGAGCACGGTTTTTGAGTAAAGTGGAGGTAGCCACGCAGACCTGAAGGAGGGAACAGGATATGAAGAGCGTTTTGACACGATTGATGTTTGGTGATGAATTAATAGAGGCAGCGGATTTGAGCTGGCCGACCGAAGTGATGAGCAGACTGATGCGGGTGGAAGACCTTTCGGCAATTCAGGATTTGTCAATTCCGTGATTTATCGATGGCTCGGTTCTCTGGTGGTCCGTCGAGGTTGTGAAATGGCATTAGACCGAGTGACGTTGTGGAAGAGAACTCGAAGATCCTGTGGCGAGATGATGAGCCGCCAAGACATAGGAAATTCATTCTGTATTTTGACTCATCGGCAGGAGACCTGCCCGCCCTAAGGGTTATTCTACAGTCCTTGAGGAAGATCCAACATGAGTCGCCGACGCGGATTTTTCTGCCGCCGGGTGACAGAATTGGACAGTGTGTTCAACCGCTAGCCTTATTATGTGTTTGGAAGGACAGGGGACCAGGTCAGGGTCCTGTCCTCCTGCCGGCAGACCGCTGGTGCCCAGGGAACTACAGGACCGGGGATCGCGAGGTCCACTCCGGCAGTTGGTGAAAGCCGCACGATTGTGCTGGCTAGCCGGGAAGACCTACGCCGACTTATTTCGAAGGATGAAGGAGTCTGTATCGCAGGAGGAGGCCGGTAAGGCTTTGTTAATAAGGAAAGGAGTTAACGAGGAGCTGTGTATCAAAGGGGTGCAGAAGGTGGAAGAGTTGAGGAGCACTCTACAGAATAAAGCGGCCGGCCTCCAAGTTCATCACGGGGAGGTAAGAGGGCGGTTGTCCACGTACAGGACATCTAGCTCGGGACAAGTGAGCCTGCAATGACCAAGTGAGTCTGCAATGTCCAAAGTAGTAGGAGACGCAGAGGTCTTTAGGATCACGTCGGTGCACCCGGCGTATGGCCAAACTAAAAAATAAATTATTATTGATGTCGATTATTATTAATATTATTGATTTGTTTTATTCTATATACGTTTTTAAATTAATAAATTGTAATTATATAAACATATTTAATTGTTAGTCTCTCAATATCCTGATCGAACCGTGAACAAGCCCAACACTTCATACATAATAAATGTTTAATTATGATGACAAGCTTAGAGTTTCGTTAAGATGGCTCAGAAGAAAACAGTACGGTTTGATTTTTTTTACAAACTAAATCAATTTCATCATCCCTCGAGAATTTTCATAAAATAAAACACTTTGTGGGTACAGAAATATTATCGTTATCATTAATAGGAATGCTATCCACGCGATCAGCAATGCTACGACTAATTAATGTTGTACTGTAATTGCTTTTGTATTCTTTTATTATTGAAATAATAAAAAATGTAATGTTCTTTGATAAATAAGAGTATGTTTTCTGACAAGGAAGGACGTCAGTAGAAAGAAAATGAAAGCGCCTTTTACACGGATAATAACAAGAAAATCATTCATATATATTTCAGTTATTTAATAACACTAATGCGAAAAATACTTTTTAGCTTTTAATAACATTACTTAAATCAATTTAAGGTAAGTAATATTTATGTTTAAATTGCTGTAAAATATTTTTTTAAATAAAATTAATGGAATGAAATTTCAAAATAAGAACTGCGATGCAAAAATAAAACTACATTATAGAAAATAAAGACAAAATAAATGTATGAATAAACTTGTGGTATTTTTCATTAAGAAAACAAGCGTATAATTCGATGTATTGAACACATTTTTCCCTCAAAGCTTCTCGAACAATTATTTTTAATCTTAAGAAATATTTTTTTTCTTTTGAATAATTTTCACCAAATATAAACACTTTTATCTTTAATTTTATATAATTTTGTAAAATGTTAAAAGAATATAAACAAGTTGAAAATAAATAGAATAACAGAATAACTAAATGACAAAGCAAATTTAAAAAAAAAAATTGAGGTAATTTATTTTTTTTTTATATTCAAGGTGAAAAAATTACTCGTACAGACAAAATTAATAACTCTCGTCAACTTTTCAGTTCGATACTGATGGCATTATAAATACACCAAAAAATCACGCGCTATTAAATTCAATTTAGTCATTGAAAACATTTTTATAATAAAATCTAATTCTACCTTAATCTTTTTTTTCTAATTCAAAATTTTCATCGCTAATGGTACCGTTGAGGTTTACAGTTGGAAACTTTTTGAAATAATAATTATTACTAGGGAAAATTATAATCCCAAAGCAATGTAAATTGAAAACCAAAGGAAGATAGATTTAAAATTTTATTTTCAACAAACTTTTCGTTTATCTGTAAAAAAAAGGAGATAAACGACTTCCTCAACGTTTCTATCGCATTGTAAAATTCATTTCTTACCCGGTTCGTATATAGAAAGTTTCTTCCATCATTTACGTTCCTCCATAAAAGCTTGTAAATTGTAATAATTTAACGAATTAAAAATTAACTTTACGTTACAAACAATAATTAAACTATTTTCTATTTATTTTATTATATACTTTTTCTAATAAGCAACTGGTTACTATAATTTAATTTAAATATCATTTGAAATTTTACGGAATAGCTAGATTTTATACACGGCTTCGCTTGGATGCAACATATTGTACATTCCACCTCAATACACTAAAATAATTCATGGCAAAAATTATGAAAACAAAGATTTGACTGTTTTACAAAAATATTTTTATATAACTATTCTGCGTAATTTTATCCAAAATTCTAAAATTAAAATGTAATAATAAAAACAATTATAAAAATTAAAAAACACGACTGCCCAAAAAAAAAAAAATTAAAAAAAATAAATTGAACTAAAAAAATGACAATAAATCCAACTAAAAAAAAAAGAAAACGAGGTATGGAAACAAAGAACTTTCATTGTTATCCAGTATCTAAATAAATGAAATAATGGGTGACCAATCAGACAGTTTTAATTTGTTTAAATATATTTTCCATATTGTAGAAATAGCAGGCATTTAAGATTGTCTAATGATTTAAGTTCTCACCAGGTCTTACATCGATTAGAAAATTCTGTCCTTCAATAAAAATGTCTAAATGCAGTCGGGTGGCTCTGAATAGTTATTGTCCTATATTGAAGTGCTCTGAATAGTAATTATTCTATATTCAAGATTCCCTCGACTGCATTTTAAGTATTTCCGTCGAAGGACAACATTTTCTTATCGATGTAAGCCATGGTGAGATCTTAATTCATTAGATAATTCTAAATGCCTACTATTTCTGCTTTTTTTTTTGTCTTCAGTCATTTGACTGGTTTGATGCAGCTCTCCAAGATTCCCTATCTAGTGCTAGTCGTTTCATTTCAGTATACCCTCTACATCCTACATCCCCAACAATTTGTTTTACATACTCCAAACGTGGCCTGCCTACACAATTTTTCCCTTCTACCTGTCCTTCCAATATTAAAGCGACTATTCCAGGATGCCTTAGTATGTGGCCTATAAGTCTGTCTCTTCTTTTAACTATATTTTTCCAAATGCTTCTTTCTTCATCTATTTTCCGCAATACCTCTTCGTTTGTCACTTTATCCACCCATCTGATTTTTAACATTCTCCTATAGCACCACATTTCAAAAGCTTCTAATCTTTTCTTCTCAGATACTCCGATTGTCCAAGTTTCACTTCCATATAAAGCGACACTCCAAACATACACTTTCAAAAATCTTTTCCTGAGATTTAAATTAATTTTTGATGTAAACAAATTATATTTCTTACTGAAGGCTCGTTTAGCTTGTGCTATTCAGCATTTTATATCGCTCCTGCTTCGTCCATCTTTAGTAATTTTACTTCCCAAATAACAAAATTCTTCTACCTCCATAATCTTTTCTCCTCCTATTTTCACATTCAGCGGTCCATCTTTGTTATTTCTACTACATTTCATTACTTTTGTTTTGTTCTTGTTTATTTTCACGCGATAGTTCTTGCGATAGTTCTTACTCCGAATCTAAATTGTTCTTTAACATCATTAACTGCTAGTTCCATGTAAACATTAAAAAGTAACGGAGATAGGGAACATCCTTGTCAGACTCCCTTTCTTATTAGGGCTTCTTTCTTATGTTCTTCAATTGTTATTGTTGCTGTTTGGTTCCTGTACATGTTAGCAATTGTTCTTCTATCTCTGTATTTGACCCTAATTTTTTTAAAATGCTGAACATTTTATTCCAGTCTACGTTATCGAAAGCCTTTTCTAGGTCTATAAACGCCAAGTATGTTGGTTTGTTTTTCTTTAATCTTCCTTCTACTATTAATCTGAGGCCTAAAATTGTTCCCTTGTCCCTATACTTCTCCTGAAACCAAATTGGTCTTCTCCTAACACTTCTTCCACTCTCCTCTCAATTCTTCTGTATAAAATTCTAGTTAAGATTTTTGATGCATGACTAGTTAAACTAATTGTTCTGTATTCTTCACATTTATCTGCTCCTGCTTTCTTTGGTATCATAATTATAACACTTTTTTTGAAGTCTGATGGAAATTCCCCATTTTCATAAATATTACACACCAGTTTGTATAATCTATCAGTCGCTTTCTCACCTGCACTGCGCAGTAATTCTACAGGTATTCCGTCTATTCCAGGAGCCTTTCTGCCATTTAAATCTTTTAATGCTCTCTTAAATTCAGATCTCAGTATTGTTTCTCCCATTTCATCCTCCTCAACTTCCTCTTCTTCCTCTTCTTCCTCTATAACACCATTTTCTAATTAATTTCCTCCGTATAACTCTTCAATATATTCCACCCATCTATCGACTTTACCTTTCGTATTATATATTGGTGTACCATCTTTGTTTAACACATTATTAGATTTTAATTTATGTACCCCAAAATTTTCCTTAACTTTCCTGTATGCTCCGTCTATTTTACCAATGTTCATTTCTCTTTCCACTTCTGTACACTTTTCTTTAATCCACTCTTCTTTCACCAGTTTGCACTTCCTGTTTTCTATTTCTGCAAGAAAAATATATTTAAACAAATTAAAATTGTCTGAAAGTTGGTTACTCACCCGTTATTTTATTTAATCAACTACTGCATAATAATGTAGTGCTTTATTAACGTACCTTGTTTTTTTTTTTTTAATTCGGTTTATTGTCGTTTTTTTAGTTAAATTTTTTGGGAGTCGTGTTTTCTAATTTTTATGATTGTTTTTATTATTTAGCACTTTGTAGTGATCATCGAGAAAAATTGACTTTTCCAAAAACGATAGATATACGTTTTTAAAGTACTGAGCCAAATAGGAAACTTAAACGTTTCAATATATTTATTTAATTGGCGTATACCAATGTAAACTTACAGATTTTTCAAGCGATTGAGTTCCTCGAGAGACTTTTTATCGTACGGATACAGCAATTTTCTGGGATCCGAATAACTAACGGCTAAACTTTCCAGTTGTTTTACGCGACTCAGTGCTACGTAGGCTTGGCCCTTTGCAAAGATGTGAGTGCTCAGATCTACGGGAGCTCTATCTAGGGTAGTCCTTTGCAGTTTATTCACCGTCCCAGCCCTACACAAAATTAGCGGCAGCATACGCCGTTTAACTTGTCCTAAAGCATACGCCCTATCAGACAAATTCAAAATACAAATTCGACAGTAGCGGCCTAGATCCTCGATCCGATGCTGACAACATTACCTCTAATCGAACTGTCATCAAACTGTACAAAGACGGTTTGTGGAAGCTCACCGGTCTCAAGCTGGTCTCGGCGTAGCGCAGGCCACTCGACTTTTCTGAGTTTACGGTTAATTTTTTGTTCTGATTTGGTTCCTTCGTGATTTTGTATTATACTAGCAAATACCCCGTTTGAATTTTGAAAATCGGAAGATTGGTTGCGAAGAAATGTTATTCGGAAACACTTATGTTATTCGGCAATACTTGATTTCATAATCGGAGGGTAAAGGGTTAATGTAATTTTCAAATCTATTTACTTTAATAAATTACGGTTAACATTACGTGAAGAAATTATGTTGAAAATAATAATAATAAAAATAGTAGTAGTAGTAGTATTGTAAAAGTGTTACTAAATATTTTATTAGTAGCTAAAATTTCCTGGAAGAGATTTTACGGAAATTAGTTGACGTTGTCAGCGGAAAGGATAAATGTAAACTGTAATACCCTTCACCAACGAACACGGTGAGGCTTGTCGTTATCCACATATACTCCCGTCCATCCTTTATACTGCTATATTACTTGTTTAAATTTTATCGTATTAAATTTCATTGTTATATTAATATCTTTTTACTTTATAAAAGCAAATCTAAACAAATTTAATATTATGAAACGCGTCACTTTTAACTGTCATCTAATTAATTGATTTTAATATTCACTAATTACAGCTATAAATTTTATTAAATGAAAAAAAAAAAAATTTTTGAGACTATATTAAAACTATCGAAACAAAAACAAGCGTAATTAATCTTTGGAGGGGCAGATGCCTGTTGACAAACATCGGAACGAGGAGATTAGAAGAACTGAAATAAATTTTTTTTTTTTTGTCTTCAGTCATTTGACTGGTTTGATGCAGCTCTCCAAGATTCCCTATCTAGTGCTAGTCGTTTCATTTCAGTATACCCTCTACATCCTACATCCCCAACAATTTGTTTTACATACTCCAAACGTGGCCTGCCTACACAATTTTTCCCTTCTACCTGTCCTTCCAATATTAAAGCGACTATTCCAGGATGCCTTAGTATGTGGCCTATAAGTCTGTCTCTTCTTTTAACTATATTTTTCCAAATGCTACTTTCTTCATCTATTTGCCGCAATACCTCTTCATTTGTCACTTTATCCACCCATCTGGTTTTTAACATTCTCCTATAGCACCGCATTTCAAAAGCTTCTAATCTTTTCTTCTCAGATATTCCGATCGTCCAAGTTTCACTTCCATATAAAGCGACACTCCAAACATACACTTTCAAAAATCTTTTCCTGACATTTAAATTAATTTTTGATGTAAACAAATTATATTTCTTACTGAAGGCTCGTTTAGCTTGTGCTATTCGGCATTTTATATCGCTCCTGCTTCCTCCATCTTTAGTAATTTTACTTCCCAAATAACAAAATTCTTCTACCTCCATAATCTTTTCTCCTCCTATTTTCACATTCAGCGGTCCATCTTTGTTATTTCTACTACATTTCATTACTTTTGTTTTGTTCTTGTTTATTTTCACGCGATAGTTCTTGCGTAGGACTTCATCTATGCCGTTCATTGTTTCTTCTAAATCCTTTTTACTCTCGGCTAGAATTACTGTATCATCAGCAAATCGTAGCATCTTTATCTTTTCACCTTGTACTGTTACTCCGAATCTAAATTGTTCTTTAACATCATTAACTGCTAGTTCCATGTAAAGATTCTGAAATAAATATATTGACATAATCGAGACCGGTGAATCGAAACGGGTGCTTTGATACGGTCATATACTTAGGAAATTTGATTGAAAAGTATCGGCTATAGAAAATGCGGTGTTATAACGCATTCCAAAGATGACGGAGAGGAAAATCTAGAAGAACGCTGGTGAAGGAATTGAGAGTTGACGTACAATCTAGCGGTCTCTAGGAGGTACGGTCTAACGGTCAGGAGAACATAGATGCAGAAGGCGTTCAACGTACAGTCGAAATCTCTTAATTTCTTTGATTAAAAGGTACGAGGAGATCCGGTATCGCTTGATTATGTACCTGAAACAATTATTTGGGGTTTATTGTAAAGCCGAGGAAAAGAAACATTCCCGGACGGTTCCATCGAATCTCCGATCATTAATATTTAAAAACATTACGGAGTATTAGAAATTTGTGATCGGCAAAGCCCGAAAGTCACCCAAAACTTTGCCGGTTTTAAAAAAAAATTTAATCGGGTAAAAAAGAAGGCTGAATTCTCCAGCATGGAGTTGAATCATTTTAGAACTAAAAAAAAACAAACGGTTATTTTTTATTTACAGATATTAATAAAATCCTTATTTTATTACTTAAGTAAAAGTCAAGGTCGAAAAATTAAGCTCAATAATTTTCAAATCTATTACAGAGAAACTGTTAGAATTTAACTTATGTAAATTAAATTAATAAATTTACGAGTTTTAACGAAAAAAAGCTGAAAAAAAAAAAATGGTATAAATTTTGAGTCCTGAATGATCGAAAGTAATATTTATGAGCAAAATCAATAATCTACAATAGGAATAACAAATAAATATAAATAAGTTATCGCATAACATGGAAGGAAATTGCAATTTCCTTTTATTTCACAGGAGTGATTTTTTTCTTATCTCTTACCTGTCGGCTCTACATATTTCTGGCCTTTCGCACTAGATTTTTCCAGTCTTTCAAACACCAGCATCCTCCTTCATCTCCTCGCTGCCATCAACCTCAAATCATCTTCCGATCGTCTCTTTCACGGGGTTTCTCTCCTTCTTCCATCTCTTTTTCCCACCAAATACCTAACTGCTCTATCATCTGAAATTCTTTGAACGTTTGCAATCCGCCTAATTCTCTCTTGATTCATCCTCGAGACGATATCGAGTTTTTTCCAGACGATTGCTCCGACTCTACATTATGTACGGTCTTCCATTCGTTTCCCTCTTTTACTGGGGATCGTATATTTCCTTAAAAACCTTTCTCTCCTACCTTCACGAATAATGCTCGTCGATCGCTCTAAATGTCCACGGTTCTGATCCGTAAATTACTACGGTTCTCATCATAATTTTTATATATTTTAATTTTCGTGTTTTGGTTTTCAAAACCAACGTAGTGGCACGCACTTATTTCCATCTGCAACCTTTTTATTTGTGTCCGTAATCATCATATTCCACTTACAAAAATTTTCAATGAGGTGAGCCTTCATACATCTCAGAGAATATTAAAAGTGTAGACTAATATTTACTTCCCCGGCAAATATAATTAGAATAGCTACGTATATTAAAGTTGAAAGAACGATATTAAAAACAAATAAAATGTCAAAAATCGGGTATCGGGTTTTTTCAAACCTTTACATTATAGAGTCCGACTGGTTCACCTAGACCAAAAAACACATACATACATATCTATGCGGGTATGCATGTAAGTATGTGTCGCAGTACTTTTGGCCTTATACCACAGGATTAACGCAAGAGATTTTCTTCATAGTTGGCTCAAATATTTCTATATGTGTCTTGATCATATTAATTTTTTTTCAAAATTTGTCCACGGGGTGAGGGATTATCTCAGAAGAAAACAATTTCGATTCTCTTAAGAGGCGCTTTAGAAAAAAAATTACTTTGGCAAATTCGTTACCTGAATGTCATATATAAATAATAATAGAAATTGTAAAATTAACCCCCGCATTTTAAGATTGAAATATGTGTTTGTTTTTTTTCTATCTATCTCCCCTCGGTTTTAATATAATTTTTATTTTATTTTATACATCATAAGTAGGATTATTAAATATGTGCACGTTTATTTAAAATCGAAAACCCCGGATCTTAAATGCAGAAATGTTTTTTGAAATTTTTTATTTTTTGTTTCCAGTAAAAAACAAACCAACATACTTGGCGTTTATAGACCTAGAAAAGGCATTCGATAACGTAGACTGGAATAAAATGTTCAGCATTTTAAAAAAATTACGGTTCAAATACAGAGATAGAAGAACAATTGCTAACATGTACAGGAACCAAACAGCAACAGTAGCAATTGAAGAACATAAGAAAGAAGCCATAATAAGAAAGGGAGTCCGACAAGGATGTTCTCTATCTCCGTTACTTTTTAATCTTTACATGGAACTAGCAGTTAATGATGTTAAAGAACAATTTAGATTCGGAGTAACAGTACAAGGTGAAAAGATAAAGATGCTACGATTTGCTGACGATATAGTAATTCTAGCCGAGAATAAAAAGGATTTAGAAGAAACAATGAAACGCATAGATGAAGTCCTACGCAAGAACTATCGCATGAAAATAAACAAGAACAAAACAAAAGTAATGAAATGTAGTAGAAATAACAAAGATGGACCCCTGAATGTGAAAATAGGAGGAGAAAAGATTATGGAGGTAGAAGAATTTTGTTATTTGGGAAGTAGAATTACTAAAGATGGACGAAGCAGGAGCGATATAAAATGCCGAATAGCACAAGCTAAACGAGCCTTCAGTAAGAAATATAAGTTGTTTACATCAAAAATTAATTTAAATGTCTGGAAAAGATTTTGAAAGTGTATGTTTGGAGTGTCGCTTTATATGGAAGTGAAACTTGGACGATCGGAGTATCTGAGAAGAAAAGGTTAGAAGTTTTTGAAATGTGGTGCTATAGGAGAATGTTAAAAATCAGATGGGTGGATAAAGTGACAAATGAGGAGGTATTGCGGCAAATAGATGAAGAAAGAAGCATTTGGAAAAATATAGTTAAAAGAAGAGACAGACTTATAGGCCACATACTAAGGCATCCTGGAATAGTCGCTTTAATTTTGGAAGGACAGGTAGAAGGGAAAAATTGTGTAGGCAGGCCACGTTTGGAATATGTAAAACAAATTGTTAGGGATGTAGGATGTAGAGGGTATACTGAAATGAAACGACTAGCACTAGATAGGGAATCTTGGAGAGCTGCATCAAACCAGTCAAATGACTGAAGACAAAAAAAAAAAAGTAAAAAGCTGTGCAAGTTATTGTATAACTTGATCAGGGTAGGCGGGAAATAATAATAGTAATAATAATAAAAATATTAGTTTTATTTAGATAAACAATTTAATGGTAGAATGAAGAAATTTAATAATACCCTTGTTTTATCGATGCGGGTTTTTACATTTTATTGTTTTTAATTATATATTATATATATTTTAATTAATTATAAAATAGTAGCATTTTTTAATTTATATTTTCCTGTTTTATTTATTAATGAAGCCGCTAAATTTTAGAATAACAATACAAAAGTTTTATTCACTCTTTAAAGAACGACGCAAGAAAATCTTTTGTAAACACTCATTTCCCGAGATTTCTTTTAAGCTTCTCTCTTTTTATAAATACATTTTTATTCTTAATGAAGGTATGAAAATAACTTTCTTTCCTTTTTACGGTTGTCTTTTAAAAATAATCACCTCATTATTATTTATATAAGTAACCGCTACTTAATAATTTTAATATTAGAGATTTTTAAGTACAGTTTAAAATTTCTTAATTTAAGTTTACAAAAAAAACTTTCCGATCAAATCGACGAGCGAAACGTTTTAAGTAAATTTTTGTGGTACGTCTTTTACTTTTATTTTCTATTAACGTAATATACCTTTTTGAAATTATTTCACGGCATTTTAAATAAATTTATACTACACCGCAATATACCTTCGTCAAAGTTCCTTCAAAGTACGAGATATATATTCGTAATATTTTTTTTTACAGTTAAAGAATTTTAAATATAAAATAATTGAAGACTGACAAAAGGCTACACTTTCGTCAGTGTCGTCAGAAAATCAAAATTATTTGAATCTCATTATTATTTTATCTAATAAAATAATTATAAATTTAATAATTTAAAATAATATTGTTTGTATATAATATGGTTTAGTAAAAATAGGGATGAAATAATTAACTACAAAATTAGAAAAATCTTAGGGCCGATGATATTTAATAAAAATAATCATAAAAAAACGGGAATCAAAAAATTAAATAGGATCTATCTCGTTACCGGCTACTACTTTTAAAGTTTAAATTACGATTAGACGCTACTAAAATGAATGAAATTGTACATAAATAAAAACAAAATTAACTTTATGAAATATAAATTTAAAGCTAATATTTTCCTATGTCAAACAAATCCTTCCCGTCGTGTCGCATAAAATTGTAAGTACGAGTCCAAAAATGTTCGGAGAATCCAGAACATTTCATGTTAAGTCATTAACATAATATACTAAGTCATTATTGTTATACAAATATCGTAAACTCAAATTTACGAAGGATGATACTCTTTTTAATTAATAATTATAAATTTTAAATATAATTTTAATATTTTCAGTATCTTTAACCGCGGCTCTTTCTCAACTTTATGTTCATTTTTAAAAAGCTCGGAGTAAATGTTTTTACATCGGTAAATAATCATCGTTGCTCCGAGCTCGGAAATTGGTGGAGAGTAATAAAATACGTCGATGAAAGGTAGCATGTCGTAATAAAAGATGCTAAAAAAGCCGGTAAACGGGCTACGAGAAAAAACCTGTTATATTTACGAAAGCTAATATTTAAACCGGTGTAAGGTTAACGACTTTTATTGTCGAATACTGGAATTTTTTTACGGTTTGGAACAAAATCTCCTGAAATAGAAAATAAACGATGCAAATGTAAAAGAAAAAGGGAGACCTGAATTATAAAAAAAGGAAATGATTTTATCGTTACTTCAAAAAATTACGTACTTTCAAGAAATATCCTAACCGAATAAAGCGCAAAGACAAAAGACAAGCGTTTCTCAACGACTTCCAGTTGTTTACGAGCAAAATAATATATATATATATATATATATATATATATATATATATACGAGTACAACTTCCCTACATGTATGCCTTGTGAAAATATGGAACGAAGAAAAACTTCCAGAACACTGGACCACAGCCCTCATCCATCCATTACATAAAAAAGGGGATAAAACTAATCCTGAAAACTACAGAGGCATATCTCTCCTGGATTGCACATACAAAATCCTGTCGAGAATCATATACAACCGATGCAAAGACTAACTTGAACTGGAACTTGGGGAATACCAAGGGGGATTTAGGCCATGGAGAGGTTGCCCGGAGCAAATAATATCCTTAAAACTTATGATGGACTTATATAAAAGACGGAAAAAACAACTAATAATCACCTTCGTCGACTTTAAAAAGGCCTATGATTGTATACACCGACCATCCATGCTGAATATTCTGAGAAACCTGGGCCTTCACCCTAAACTCGTAAACATGATAAAATTAACTTTAACCGATACCCAGTCCAGAGTGAAATTCAGAGGTGAACTCTCTCAACCCTTCTACATAAAAACTGGATTGAGGCAAGGAGACGGCCTCTCACCACTCCTTTTTAACTGCGCCCTCGAATTTGTCATGAGAAAATGGTATGAAATAAATCCCAAAAATATAAAAATGGTTACTAAGAAAAACTCCATCACACTAAATCGCCTAGGATTTGCAGATGACCTCGCTCTTTTAGCAAATAATATTCAAGAAGCCAAAACACAAATCATGAGCCTTCAAAACCTAGCACAAAAGATAGGGCTTCATATCTCTTTCGAAAAAACTGAACTAATGGCCATAGATCCTCTGGTAATAGAGCGCATTACGGTAAACAATCAGAAAATTAAAATAGTAAAACAATTTAAATATCTAGGGGAAATAATAACTTATAATTTAAATGAAAAAGTGACATGGCAAAACAGGACAAATAAAATGATTAAATCCCAAAAATTTACTTGGTCAACATATAACAAAAAATGCCTTTCTGCTAAAACAAAACTTAAACATTATAAAACTGTAGTACAGCCAGAAGTCACCTACGGAAGCGAGACCCTTTTCAAAATCACTCAGAAAAACCGAATTGAAAAAATTTTGAAAATAGAGAGAAGAATTGTGAGAACGTGTATCAATAAAAAACACCAAAAAGAAGGCCGATGGTGGATTGTGCCAAATGAGGTGGTGTATCGAGAAATAGAGCCTGTTACTGATACTATGCGGAAAAAAAGAATCTCTTTCTTCGGTCATCTCATAAGGACACCGCAAACAAGACCGTCAAGAAATATCATTGAAAAGCTCTGGTTCCAAAAGCTAGAAGTAGGATGGATCAAAGAAATTAGAGAAGATATGAAAGAATTGGGAATTTCCCTGACCGACCTACAGAATAAAACTGGAAAAATTACAAAGCTAAAAGATAAAAGCATTAGATTTAAACAAAAGACAGACAAACGACAAAATACAACGAAGAGGGTGTTTACGGATGAAGAAAAGAAAGAAAGATCTGAACGGATGAAGAAATACTGGGCAGCTCGAAAGAGTAAAATAACACGCTTTTCTCAGAAAAGATCCAACTAAAATTGACTTACGTGGTCCCATGTTGGCCGTAAAAGCATAATAATAATAATAATATACGAGTACATTATAATCTTAGAAAAAGAAAAAAACCTATTATTTTCTTAAAATAGAAAACACGAATCAAACAAATTCCGGTACATTTTTAATCGTGGAAAAAAGATGAAAAAAAAATTAATTTAAAACGATGATTATGAAAATCTAAGATGAATGTGATGCTATAATTTACCACCGACGGAGTAAAATTATTTCCTTATAATGAAATTTAAAATGGAGACGTGTTAAATGTAAGCTGGATATTCTGATCAAATCATTGTTGTCTTGTTTTGATCGCTGTATAAATAATACATCGAATAAAAGCGCTGTTTTTTAAGTGCTTTTCGGTCAAGTTTTGTAATCTAATTTTTCCGTTCCATAATTTAAATTACGGTATTTACTGGTGAGTGAGGGCTTGCACGAGTTAATACAAAATTGATTAATTTAACTCGTAACATGTAGTTTTAACTTTTAATTTTTACAGTATAAATTACAAAAATAAATCCTTTAATACAAAAAAGAGATTCGGTTTAAATATATTTATTTTGAAATATTCATATTATTTTCAATTTTTTATTATAAGATGTTCAAATGCGTCCGAGAAACCTTATTCCCGAGCAACGGAAGAGACTAAGTTATCTTAATTTGGCTAAGGATCGGACGCACCAGGCTTACCCACGCTCATCCATTTAGCTCTCCTCAGCAGATGTGCGAGGCGTGCGAGGTCAAATGGTCCGTGCACCACCTGCTTTTTGATTGCCCAATCTTTGGAACCGTCCGACAAAACTTAGACCTCGGTTCTACTAAACCGGAAAGAAGGTATAAAACGTCTATTGCGGTTCCTCTCCTACAGTGGAATGAAGAGTGCAATTTAGTGGTTTTTGTCTGATTTATGTAATTTAATTTGTATTTGTTATTTCTTGTCTTTATTTATTCTTTATTTTTTTAATTTATGATCATGTTGTGTTATTTTAGTTGCTAATGATGACTGCTATTGTTTATGCGACTAAGTAAAAACATTAAAAAAAAGAAAAAAAGGCGTTCAAATTTATTTTAATAATTTTTGTATTTTCACGATAATTTATAATTTTTTTTTAAATTTTTCTATTCATTTTCCAGGCATAATATTGTAATAGGAATTCGATATCCTCCTGAGACCCGAGTAATTTTTTTTTTAATACGGTTTCTTTTAGTTTTTTATATTCATTAGTAAGTACGCAACTAAGAAAAAATGAAAAAAAATTTTTGCCCCCCATATATATAAATATGAGTATAGTATGCTGTACTTTAGGTTCACCCGAATGCATAACGATCCTTCTAATTTATAATATATTTTTTCTTCGGCTGTATCATAACGTTTGAAAAAAAATTCTGGCTACAGCAACCCTATCCAAAATGGAGGCTATTTAATGTTTTTTTACAGACGATTTCAGAAACGATCTATAGTACCCCTTAAATAACTGATCGACAGTGAAACACTAAAAAATAAAGCTTATAAAATTGTCCTACCGTAAGACAATTTACTTTTCAGTATGAGAGAAATAAATTTAGTTTTTTTTTTTTTTTTTTAGCGTATAC
The DNA here is from genome assembly GCF_047948215.1 of Lycorma delicatula. NCBI lineage: Eukaryota > Metazoa > Arthropoda > Insecta > Hemiptera > Fulgoridae > Lycorma > Lycorma delicatula. The sequence goes on along the minus strand of NC_134460.1, from coordinate 15,923,880 downwards.
TGTAGGGAAAGTTTGAAACTAGCTATGAAAAACACTTAAATAGCCTCCGTTTTGGTTACGGTTGTCGTAGCCCAAAGATTTTTACTTCAACATTTTTTTTTAATACCCTTTAAATAATGTGTCGATTCTATTCTTTTTTCATTTAGAAAGTTTGAGTCGTTTCTCGTAGAAGTATTCTAGATAGCCTGAGATCTCATACCGAAAAAATAATCGTTTCTAGGTTGGATCGTTGAATTAAATATATTTCTACTTTGAACGATCGAAAAGTTATTCAACGATTGTAATACTTTATGAACGCTGTATATCTATATCATCTATATTTAAGAATATTTTAAGAAAAAGTTTTAAAACTTTAGCGGAAAACTTTCAGGAAAAAAATACATACTTCTGCATTCCAAACACCTCATTTACTTCCCCCAAGATAGTAATTATTTAACATTGATTCTCTCGATTAGAATTTCTTATTTTTATTAAAATACAGTATTCTCGTCTTTTTTACATTTATTGTGAACGGTTTTATATAATACGGACGGAGTTTTTTTTTGGTTTATGTCTCGCCGTCGCCGTATTTTTAATGAAAATCCGGAATGTCTTGAAAATTACAGTCTTTATTATGAAAGTAGAATTTACCTTTAAAAGAAAAAGTGAACTCGACTTCAAAGATTTTTAAATTATCGTTAACTTAAAAAATTGTCGTTAGGTTTTTAATTTGGCCCTTAATTCATAATTTAAATTCGGATTGAAAAATAGTTTTTGTCTTTTATTTGTTACGTATTAATGTTTTTTATCTCAAATTCAAGCTATGAATAATAAAAATGGAACCGAATGGAAAACATTTAATATCCTATTCAAAAATATAATTTTATTTAATTACCGGGGTTGTTAAATAATGAAAAAAACAAATAGCATCAGCGGAAAAACTATTAAATAGAATAAATTTAAACTGTCTGACGTTCATGTCGACAGTCCTAAAATACAAAATTATGAGCTTTTCGAAAAGACTTTCTATTATTACAACCACTTTTATTTTAAACTGACGGCTTCGCTTGAAACGGGTACCGAGAAAAAACAGCCTACTGTGATAACATTTATATTTTATAAAGGTATAAAACCGGCCGAGATTCAGTAGTCGATGTTAAAACAGCTCGGTAAAAAGTGTGCAGTTATTTATAAGAGAACCGGTCAATTTAAACCAAAAAAAGCAGAAAACGTGTAAGCGAGTTTCATTATAGAGGATGACCGGTGGAAATTTAGACTGACGTTTTGCTAAAAACGCATTAATGATATTATTCGTGTAGTTATTATTTCTGGACTGATAAAAATTTCAGAAATTGCTAAAATTTGTAGTCAAGTATCGGGACTGTTCGTTTCATTATTCATGATTAGCTAAGTTACCACAAAATGTGTTCAACACGGTTCTGAGATGGAACCAAAATCACAAAATAGCTTCATTCATGTTTTTCGGAACTTAAATGACGGTTTTTAGAGGAATGTTTTTTTTTTTAGATGGCTTTGTGGGAAATTGGTGGCATTTCTCCCACCACCACGCCATTCGGTCGCCCTAAAGTATAAGATCGAATGTCTGTGCCTCAACACGGTTTAGCGACCAATATCCTAATTAGTTCCTAAACCTTACCTAACAGCGTGAGCGGAATAAGCGTGGTGCCCTACACCACTCGCTTGCGTGTCCCACCGCTCGCTTTTCATATATTACTAAAATGGGTAGGCGTACCCCGTCAACATAATAAAATATGTGACTTGTCAATAAATTAAAATTTATTCCGTCAAGACAACAATTCGCTACCACGCCTAGGTCGCTGAATGTCAGCAAGTACCGGTACACCATTTTAATGCGCTTGGAGCTTTAATCGGCTGGTGGTCGATCATAATTCTCGGGTAGCTTCCCACAGCAGCGGGGTAGGAGTCTTTCCCTTAAATAAACTACTGATGCCGGTTGAACAAAGCGACGGCATCAAGGATCTCCCACACGGTCCGACAATACGGCTCACGCCACATCGACTCCAGTTTTCCCCTTGACCTCTAAGTTTCAGGGTGGCCTGAGTTCTGGTCTCCCCAAGAGCTGGGCAATCGAACATCATGTGTTCGTTCGATTGGATCTCCCCGCAGACGCACTGCTCATCAGCTGCCAGGCGGAATCGAAACAAATATAGGTTCAAATTGGCGTGGCTGGAGAGCACTTGGGCTCCCGTCGCCCTTTAAAACGAATTAGAGGCGTACCATTCCCCCAAGAATTGTATAAATCTATAAAAGGACCTACCCTCAGTCGTGGTGTGCCATCCTTGCTGCCGTGCTTCCGTCGCGAGGCTATAAAGCCTCCTCCGCAGGCGGCAGATGGGCAACTATTCGAAATTTAAAACCATTTCACCGGTACATTGCGATCACCGTTCCGCTTCGGTACAGGCCCGGCTCGAAACCGCATTCAAAATACCTCGGCCTCCCTATCTCTTCGCAATTTCCACATGGCCGCTCGTACTTTCACCGCTAAATCGATTGGCAGAACCTTTCCCAATACGGTGGTACCCTCGTAGGAGGTTGTTTTAAACACATCAGTGTATACGATGTGTTTGGCATTCCTTACGTTTTGAATAAGTGCTCGATTTCTTTCCAATCTATGCGCCTAAACGGAAGCAGAATAAGAGGACATACGTTCGAAGACACCTCGGTACACCGCGTACAAATGACGGCCCGACAGCCTGTAATCCTTCCGTGCAATCCTTCTAAGTTTGTGCATCACGGAGATGGCGTCTGCCGCTTCTTGCCTAATGTAGTTGCTAAACGGAAACAAAACACCTAGATATTTTTAGGTGTTTTAGATGGCTTAATAATTTGTGATAAAACTTACATTCATGAAAACCAAACGTCAGAGGATGAAATGGAATAAACCAATTCACCCGCCAGGAAAAAATTTAAACCCACGTTAACAGGTAAACTAATGCTAACATATTTTCGTATTACAAAGGCCGGATTTATTGTAATTAAATGGCAGAACAACGTATAATCAACAGAGTACTATTGCGATACGCTAAAAAATTAAGTGATATACACAATAAATAAACAAATTCCTGGTTCTCTCAAAAATTATAGTTCTTCTACGCAGAAGAACTATACTATGAGGGCGGGCGTAATCGCATGATTACACCCGCCCTCATACCGCTCAAAACACACGGAAAGCTATGCAAATTCTAATCGGAAGGTAATGCCACATCAATTCTACAGTCGCGATCTCATACGGTCAGTTTTTTGTTTATTAGTTCCTCTGAAAGGAACAAACAAACAAAAATCGGTGCTCTGATTTTTGTTGGTTCGGCAAAAATAAGCGTCTCAAGAATGCAGTACAAGAATCGCTCGGACACCGAAGTGAATATTTCTTTAATACGAATAAAAAATAATTCACAACGGAATAAAAACCTCACAAGGTGGGTCGAATGCCTAAATGTATCCCGAGATAATGTTTTGAGAAAAGTAGTATTTTTTTGTCATCAAATAAATAATATTTTTTAAAGTCATTTGTTTCTTTAATTATTGAACGACTCTCATTCTAAGCAGAGATTTATCAATAGCGATCCTGTTTTATCTTTAATCAAAATTTAAATATAATGGATTATAAATTTAAATAAAAACTTCGTTTTATATTACAAAGTCGGTTAATTAGAATAGGAAAATTAAAGGTTTTTAAGTAAAGCGAGGCGGGAAAGAATGAATATAACAGAAACCGAGTAAAAAAAATACTATGTGTGCTGAAGAATACACGTTCCATACAAAAGTAAAACGTTAGCGCATAAAACAAACGCTTAATTTTTTTTCACGGAAGCACTTGAAAATAAGCCGAAATATACGAAAGTTAAGATTAACGGAAATAGGGAGAGTTATTCTAACAATGAAGGTATTTGCTTTCTCACTTGCTAAAATAACTTTCAGTTTTATTACTTTTCCGAAATTCACAAAAGGAGTATTAAATAATTAACGATATACAAAGCATTTGTTTAGTAACTTTTATTAAAATCCATATCAAAAAAACTTTAATAATATTCTTATAAAAAATGTTTTTTATTGTTTACTTTCCTTAATTCAAAATAAAAAATGTTGTATTATTTGTTTTACATAAACTACCTGGTTTAACCGTAATGTACATTATCATAATGTACCGCAGATGATTGAATTATTATTAATATTACTGGAGGATAAAAGGAATTTATTAAAAATATATGTAACCTAATATTCTTTAAACAACGGTACCGCAAAATCATTATCTGTCGAATCGCCCTCCACAATTTTTCTTAGTATTAAATATAGTCTAATTCAGTTTTATTGAAACTTGTATCGGCAAAATTATCAAATCTCTTTCCTTCTAATTTGTCGGTTCTGTAAACTATTCCCAGATCGCCTCGAATTTTTCATAATTCATTTTCTTAATCCAAATGAATTCATTCATTAAAATCTAAACGAACAATTTATATTACCGTTAAACATTTGACTTACAATTTCATAAATCGACGACGTTATTCCTGCAGGAATCCGGTACCTGTTTTATCGTTTGACTTTGACCGAGTTATTTTAACCTCCAACTAACTTCGGGTTATCGTCCTGCACAGTATGTTATCCCAAACCGGGTTATGTTCCTGCAGTTAATTATTTATCAGGGAAGAGCTTCAGCACACCCTAATCGGGAAGCCGGAGCCGGGTGATTTATACTAAGGGAGCCTACTTGCGCATTTTTAAGGAACAGATGATTAAATGAACAATTGACCTTTGTTCATTTAATATGCCGTTCATACCACATATGCCGTCTGCACTCCACCCTTCTTTGGGGGGGGGGGGGGC